>NC_090924.1:277554426-277862198 GCF_040938575.1 Ambystoma mexicanum
GTCATTCCACTCGGAGGCCGTTCGCAAAGTTGTACCTTGCGAGGAGCGAAGCAGGGTGACATCCTCTACTTCATCCTCTGTTTCCGATCCTGTCACCACAAGGAACACTCCTGTGGGACAGCTTATTCCTCAAGCTGCCTCACAGGCCATATGCAATGCTGATGGCCATTACCTTTCGAGGGTCACAGTTGTGTGTATGTACTGTGACGCAGTACTGTGCAGGGGGAGAGACTTTGTAGTGCTTTTGAGGCAATCGTTTCAGAGCATGAAAAAGTCTGCTCACTACCCAAGTGAAACCCACTCTACATCTTCCTCTCTCAACTCGGCCTTTCTTATACCCCTGGTTGGTGTCCCCCCCTTTCCCGCCTTTCCCCTCCTCTCCTAGTGTGTCTTGTATAAAAAAAACAAAAAAATGTAAAACAACAAAAAAAGGCTCTTTTCAGAGCACCTTTTACTGTTAAAAAATAGAAGTGAAATAAATGAAGCAGGACTCTGTGTATTTTTTAGAAGTCTGCGGACAGTCCGCGGACATCTAAAATTTTGGGGTGCTACCCTATCATAACCATTGCAGTTTTATCTGGGAGGAAGTGGTGGCTCTGAAAAGAGCCTTTTGGTGGTGTTTATTTGTGTTTGAAAAATTTGAAATGCTTAACACCTACTATAAAATGGATGCTGTAATTCCAAAAAAGGTTGCAATGCATTTTGTACATTTCTCAAAAAAATCTGATTGCCAGCATAAGTAAGATGGACTCCATCTCTGCAAAAAATGTATGTACTACGAAACATAATATTTTCATTGTGAAAAGAGGACATGCTAAAATCTCTTAGAAAGGCACAAACAGTCTTATTGACATTGCGCCTTGCTTTCTCCATTTGTGAACCAACTGAAGAAGAACAAAGCCACATTTGTCTCTGAGCAATCCGTGAAAAAATTACTTGAGGATTTGGGAACATGTCCATGACCTTCCCAAGTCCTTCTTTCATTGCAAATTGCAAAGAAATTCCAGACACATGTCCTAAACTGTTCCCTCCACAATGAATTACAATTATGTCTGGATGTTGCTCTGTCTCCAAAGTAGCACAGAGAGGTAGCAAGTCCAACCACTTCATTCCATGTACTTCATGCCAGTGCACTTCCACATGTGGGAATCCAAGATATACAGCTACTCCACAGCTTTCTGCATGCACCTTCAACCAATGTATCCACGAGTCTCCCAAAATCCAAACAATCTGTTTTTTGCAACACATAACCATAGCTATCTGTTCTTCTCTCAGCAAAAAGAGTATCTGAGAAACTCTCTCCTGGCACAACACACCCACTAAACTTTCCTGACCAATCCCTTTCTCTGCTCATTCTCATTTGCATGGCTCCCCAACCCAAAAACCCCCGGATGTAACACCCGATGTCCGCGGACTACCGCCATGTCCGTGGACATATCTTAACATTAACAGTCCTTCTACCATTTCCTTTTCACTTTCTGTGCCATTCCCTCATTGGATATAGCTAAGAAGTCACATGAACATCCACCAATCACATCCAAGACCTCTACATCTAACTGCATCATCATAGATCAGCACTTTAAATGTACTGTTAATCTCTCTGAGTACAAGTGTCATATCATTGGAAAGCACCTTCTACCAGAAATAATGTACACGTCTCCAAGATTTCTACTTGCAGCTGCAGGCATATCCATATGCATGAACACAAACTATAGGTATGCATATTTTCTATATAGTACATGCACAATTTTTATAGATTCATATAAACAGATTAACTGACTTTTAGCTTGTATAATCTATAAAATTAATTTACTGTCATTTTTTCCATCTCCTAAAATTAACTGTCACTTCCAAACCTATCTGCTATTTAATTTCTTTTTACACACACATTTTCAAAGCATGTTGAACTAACATATTTAAATTACAATATAAAGAGTTAACATACTCAAACAAAATTGCATGCACACTGTATGTTCAAAAATCAAACAACAATACTTGTACAAAAATGTAAACATTTATTTACTTATATTTATATACTGTGCAAGCAGCCCATGCATTGAAGCACTGTTACTTACAAGAGCTTAGTTACAGAAATAGTGGTAGTCAGTGGTACATTATGAATTCCACAAGGCATACAAATGATATTTTGATTGGTACAGTTAGTCATTACAATACAGTTTATGCATTAAGAACATATGATATGTATTCAACTGGTGCAACGCATCTTATGTGAATAAGATAGTTTTCATGATTTTGAGGAAGGCGCTGAGGGTCAATGTCAATTAAAAAAATCAATGTCTAAATTAAAAACAATGCTATATACAAACAAAATTCCTTATTTGTTTCCTTTACAATTGCAGTGAAGACCATTCTCCTGAAAAGAAGCAGCCGAATTTCAAGTACAAAGAACAACTAAGAAGAAACCTGCTCATTTAAAAAAAAGTAAGTTGAATACGGCCATATTATTTGTACTATTATTCAAACACACTGTAATGTTAATTCATGCTATTTCTGTGTCTAAAAATAGACATTGTGCAGCATTCTGTCTACAAATCCCCATTTCTTAAACAAAGATTTACAGGCAGAATGATGCACAATTTCTTAGTTTTCGACACACAAATAACCCAACTCAACCACTAGAATTTTCATATTATAGAACAAACAACTGTTTTAATTGTATACCATTAGATTTACTATTTCTACTTCTCCACACCACCAGCTTACTTTCTACTATCATCTGAACCCCAGTTTAGTAGCACATAAATTCAAGAATAGCCATCCCATCTAGTTGTAGTTGCCCAATGCACAATCACACACCATTACATACATCTGTATTATCTTAGTCACACACTCATGCAAACAGTACACATACATTAAGAACACCCCAACCCATGCCTTCTTTATTTTTTTCAACAGACCCTAAAGAATGCCTACCAAAAATCAAGTTCGTAGAAAGCAATGCAGAACCAGAGCAAATGAAAATAATAGAAGTGTCCAAAACAAGCATCCATCTCTAGCAGAATTTGTAAAAAAAAGTTAAAACAAAACAGCTAATACACTCATTTAGTGAAACAAATCAATCTTCAAGTACATAAACTTTGCCTCCTCTATCAAAATGTAAAACAAACCACAAAACAATTAACAAAAAATCAGCTACCACTACAGATGAAACTGCTCCTATAAATCTTGATACAGTGCAACTAAGCATACCAAAAAAAGTATTTTAGCAAAAATGTTCCGTCACAGAGTCCTGCAAAATCTTATAAAAACAGGAGAGATATCAAACTCAACCCTTAAAACCTATCGTAGGAGATTAATCTTAGAAGCGTTGATGGACAGTGTAATCCTTCTCAAAAGAAACTTATTTATTTTAGTGTTAAACAAAATGAAACCACTAACAAAACTAATGACTAAATTATAAAAAAGAATTCTCAATAAACGAAATGTCAACAGAAATAACTTCTCAAGTATCTGTGGAGGTCAATGCAGTCACACTACGAGCACAGAACCATACTTTAATGAAGAAGCATACAAACAAAAGCAAACAAATACAATTCCCATACATAGCAGTGGACGAGGTTATGAAAAAGTTAATAATACCATAATGGAACAAGAAATACTACTTACAGAAATATCCCCAGGAAACTTAGAATTACCTCTCCATTCAACTGAATCAGAACGTCTAGTATACAAATGGCCATGCACGTCAATGTGTAACATTCCCAAAGAATCTTTCAAGTCTTTATGCCAATTCCTCAATCAATATGTGAAAGGCAAAGACAAAATGAAAATTAAACTACTGCAAAATATGGATACCTGTCCAGTGCGCAAGTACACAGGACTACAAGGACATTCATTGGCCTGCATTTCAGGACCGGCTTGCAAAACCACCTTCCATTATATCAAAATGATATCAACACATAATTCAACTATAAGAAATCTAGTCTATAAACTGTACAATGCTAAAAGTCCTGCTTTAGCACTAGCCAATTTAAACATTCTTCTACATGGTACAGCAAAAGACCTACTTGAAGAAATCGACTATATCCAGAAAAAATATTTTGCATGTGAAAGCCACTTACAGAATGAAATAGCTTTAAAGCAAATTAGCAACAATTCTATGCAAGGCAACCTTCTACTACACACATACAAAAAAGAAATACTGAAATTTAAAAGTACATCTGCTGAAATACCAAAGCATGTGTGTGTATGTTGTAGAACTTTCTATAAAAGTAACACAAAAACTGTAGACCTAACATATAAAATAGAAAACAATGAAGATTCTAAATGGTTTGAATTAGCTGTCTTCCTTGTAGCAGAAAACAAATACGAAATAACTGACCCCTTAATACTTTGCAGTTACTGCACTACAAAACTTGACAACAAGCAAACAAACTCCTTCACATGCTATCACAAATAATTTGGAATTATATCCACTACCAAAACCCCTACAACAACTCAATTTATATGAGAGCATCATAATTCAAACAGTGCACCCCTTTCAAGCAATAATACGCCTTCAACCAAAAACAGCAAAATTACCTCCCTCTGAATTAGTGAAAGGTATTTGTGGAAAAGTAGTGTATTTACCATTAGATCTAAAAGAAAATGTGCACACTCTAGGAGTGCAATGTCCAATGGAGCAATCTTTAATTATCTTAGTAAATGGTGTACCTACAAAAGACAAACAAATTTGGCAACAACTGGTAGATTTACATAAAGTTAGACAAGCTTTGCAATATCTAAAAGACAATAATGAATAATACAAAGAGATTAATATTGAAGAAAACTTGAAGGATACCACTGAAATAATTTAAGAGACACAAGAAGCTGGTCGATTTGAGCTCCTAGATCCTGCTACAATATCCAATACTTTAGACCATTATACAATTCACCCATTGCATTCTAATGACACCGTAGAAGATGCACTAGAAACGTACCAAATGTGTCAAACAAAAGCATCACCAATCAGCATATGGGAAAAAAGTATAGAAGCACGTGCTTGTCCTTTACTTTTTCCTACTGGCAAAGGAGGAAGGTACGATGATAGACCTATTCAAATAACAGCATCAGAATATCGCTCATTACGGATGTATTCTGAAGATCCCAGATTTAGACAAAATGTGGAATACATATTCCACCTACGCTTTGAAAGTGAACTAGCAACTTTATGTTACGGAGTTGCACACACATTAAAATCACGATCCCACTTTCAAAATATGTCAGCTACACAATTATTACAAAAAGTGCAACAAAAAGATGACGTTTTACAATCAAATATTACAAATCTATTAGCAAATATGCGTGGTACTAAAGAATACTGGTTTCGACGTCACAGAGATGTACGTTGTATGATAAGAAATGTTGGCCCACCCACTTGGTTTGTTACATCAAGTTGTGCAGAATATGCATGGATAGATTTACATGATTTCCTACGCATATCAAACAAAAACAAAACAAACATAGATATACTAAAACCTGGAGAACTTTGTTCTCTAGATCCTGTTAATGTTTCAACATATTTTCACCATCACTTCATTGCTATGCTACACTTTATTTGTTATAAAACTGCTCCTACCCTTGGAGAAGTGGCACACTTCTTTTGGAGAAAAGAATACCAAGCCAGAGGAGCACCACATATCCACATGCTTTTATGGATTAAAGATGCTCCTAAATTTGGTCAAGACAGTGACACCACTGTTTTACAGTTTATTGAAAAATATGTCACTTGTCAAATTCCATCAGAAGCAACAAATAGTGATCTCCAAGCACAAATTTTACAATTTCAAAGACACAAATGTGGCAAATATTGTCGTCACAAATACAAAAACAAAGGGAAATACTACACCAAATGCTGCTTTGGTTTCCCTAGACCGGTTACAAAAACAGGTCAAGTGAAGTGAAGTGTTAAAGGCAAATCACCTAAAAATACATATTACATAAAAAGAACAGAAGAAGAAAAATATATCAATGATTACAATGCAATCATTGCCCACTTATGGAATGCAAACATAGATGTGCAGTACATTGCAGACAATTCCACTGCAGTTGCACGATATGTTACAGCATACTTAACCAAAGCAGAAATAACAGAGCTACATGACCTCTGGAATGGCCTGTCATCAGACAAAACACTGTCTCAAAAATTATACAGATTGGGCATAAAAATGTTCTCCCATAGAGAATGTGGCTCGTTATGAAGCAGCAGATTGTTTAACTGGTACTGCTTTGTATGGAAAATCTGAAAATATAGTATGGTTAAGTCTTGGCCCTGCTAAATCTAGAAAAAGAGTTCTAAAATCATACGAAGATATAGAAACAATAGCCAAACATGATCCCAACAGCCAAGACATTTTAAAAAACAATTTGCTGGACACATACTACCCAAACAGAAGTACCACTTTGGAAACATGTGTCTATACCACATAGCCCAAAACTTCACATACAAAAATAATATAAAACCTGATGAAAAAAAGGTAAACACAGAGTGTCAAATTGTGAAGGCAGCTTAGTAAAACTCACCAAACCAAATTGAATTAATCATATCAAATTGTCATTAAAGACTCCTCAACATAAAGAACTATATTACATGTGCCTGCTACAACTCTTTAAAACATGGAGAAAAGAAGAACAAATACTAGATAACTATGACTCCTAAGAAGACGCTTTCAAAGCACATGAAAGCACTATAACTGATGTAAACTTTACACAGTACAAAACAATGTTGCACAATGAACAGCAAGACGAAGAAGAACTGCAGGCCCAACTAGAAAAGGACACTCCTGACAGTAGTCAACCTTCTGTAACAGGAAGCCAAGAACCACTGGGAGAGTCACTAATAACAAATGAGGCAGAATTAGCTATGACAGAAGTAGAGAACACCATGTGTCAGTATGAAGATAAAGAAAAGTTAACTATACTACAATCAAAACTAAACAATGAACAACGTAGCATTTTTTAAGAAGTAACAAAAGGAATTGCACATGGTGTACAACATGAAAACAATGAATGCACCTGCCACAATTACAAACCTATACTACTGTACGTCAGTGGTGAAGCTGGTTCTGGCAAAACATTCTTAATCAAAATCATTAGTAAATTCCTTCAACAATTGACAAACAACAAGCTGTCTGCTGTTGTCACTGCCCCCACAGGTTTAGCTGCCTACAACATAGGCGGTGTCACTTTACACCGATTTCTACTCCTGCCAGTAGAACACCAAAACAAATTAGACCATTACAAACTTTCTACAGAAGCTGCAATGGAACTACGCAGAGTATTCAAACAAATGAAAATGCTACTAATAGATGACGTGAGCATGGTCTCCAACCTAATGTTGGCCTTGATTCACCTCAGATTACAAGAAGTACTCAAAACAAACTACGAAGAGCTCTTTGAAGTAAAACACATTATTGTTTTCGGAGATCTTCTTCAATTAACACAAGTGAAAGGTGAGCCTATTTTATAACCTTAGGACACAAACTCTGCCGTAAAACTGTTGGCAGCATTGGAAATTTCAACCTTTGGCAACATTTCCAATACAGAGAATTAACAGAAAATATGCGGCAATCTGCAGATCTCACTTATGCCAACATCTTAAAAAGTATTAGAGTTGGTATATTATCTCAAGAAGCACAAACAATATTGATACCCGGCACATTCATGCACTTTATGGCCATAATGCATGTGCTACAGATGTTATGGAACAATTAGCCCACAAAAATGTAAATTGTATGGCCTTAATGCCAACTCTTGCAAGCTGTTTCAAATTTAATGAAACAATGTTAAAAAAAGAAATGCAACCAATAGTTCAAATAAGTGCCACAGACAAACTAGACATACATGGTATGACACTACCCATGTGTGAACAAGCCACAATGAGACTAAATAGTTTAGAAAATTCAATCTCCAACACAGCTGGATTGGAAAAAATATTAAAATTATCCTTAAATTGCAGAGTAATGCTTAAACGTAACCTTGACGTGGATCAAGGACTAGTTAATGGAGCACTGGGTACAGTTGTTGGCTTTCAAACCTACCTACGTGACAACAACATTCAGTTTGTCAACATTCTCTTTGACAAACTTTCAGAAGTGAAAAGGATAGGACGCTCAACAGCTCGATTCCTTCTCTTCAAAGACATGTATGTACGAAGAGAACAATTTTCTCTAACTCTTGCATACGCAGTCACCATTCATAAATCACAAGGTCTTACCCTAGACAAAGCATTGATAGACATTGGTAACACAGTCTTTAAAGAAGGCATGAGCTACGTAGCACTATCACGCTTACGTACACTTGACGGTCTATTTCTAATCAACTTTGATGCAAGTAAAGTAAACGCTGATATTCCTTGCATTTCAGAATACAATAGACTTTGTTCACTATACACCCCCCATCTTAAAATATATCCTATTCCACAAAAAGTAAAATGTTCTAAAAGAAAACTAAATCAAACAGAAATGCAACAGGATGTCACTGCAAATCCTCCAAAGAGATTAAAAGAAACTAATACTTCATCAAGTACCACAATCAAAAAAGAACCTATTAGGGAAAGTAAAACAGGTACTTCTTCAAAGAAGGAAGACAAACTCCAAAAAAGCACTCAGATACAGAACTACCCGGTCCATTTAAATGTTCAAATGTAAATAGTGTAAGTTGCTACGCAAATGTAGCAATGAATATTTTATTTCAATTACCACCAATAGTTGACATTTACTTACACAGTACAGACCAATTGTGTTTGCAAATGTTAGTACTTCATAGAAACGCAAAAAATAATCCTGACAACACGTATAGTGTTTATGGAATAAGACAACAATGGGACTACTCTGCTGGAATGGTGAAATTCACTATAAACTCACAAGAAGATCCACAAGAATGTCTAATGTACTTACTACAAGTACTGGAAAACAAAAACATACCTATAAATGAAATCTTCCAGATTTCATAAATGTGGAAACATACATGCACTCTGTGCAACAATGTAACACAAGAACAAATCCCCAATGAGCGCTTTGTGTATGTATCAATACCTAATTGTGAATCCGTTCCATTTCAGCAACTTGTACAAAATGCAAACCATGGTAAATTATGTACTACGTACAATTCAGATAATCGCTCCACCTTACTAATACAAACACATAGTAAATACGTAATACTAATGCTTCTACGTTACAATGCAAATGGTACCAAAAACAACTGCAAGCTGACTGAATTCACACATGGTCAAGTATCACTTGGTAAAAAAACCTTCACAACAATAGGTATAATCTACCACACAGGAGCCACAACCAATGCAGGTCACTATACTGCATATATAAAAAAGAATTGTGGATGGTTCGAATGTAATGATAGTACCATTACTCTAAAGCAGAGATTACCTGCAAATCTTACAAACGCTTATTTAATCTTCTTAAAACCAAAATGTATTAACTAAACTGTACTTAAACATGATCTAAACTTCTATTAGAAAACTATAAACTGTTACAATATGCCAACAGCTATATAACTGCCCCAAGATTCTACAACAACTAAACAGATAAATGAATACCACTAAATTATATAAAAAAAATAAACAGTTAGAATACGCCAACTGGTATCTAACTACCCCAAAATTTTACAATATCCAAATAGATAAATCAATACCACTTCATTTTAACAAAAAATAGAATATGTCAACAGGTATCTAACTGCTCCAAAGATCTGCAACAAGCCAATATATAGAGCATTAGACAGAAACAACAAGTGAACATTGGAAACAAACAAACAGACTATAGCATAACATAAAAAGTTTTTTTTTTTTAATCCAACATGGATTTTTTTTTCTCCCACAGACCCAATGATTTTAGGAACAAACACAGAAACTGAGCAAATTGCACAGTACACTGGTTTGTAATCTACTAAATATGAGGGTAAAAAAAAATGTTGATTATAAGTTGTTACAAAATACCAATACTAACATTATCTTTTCTTTTATCACAGAAATAAACAAGAAATACATGTACTCCAGTTACTATACCAAACAGTAAGTATATTATATTAAGTACAACCAACACAGCAAATCACACCCATAGTGACTTATAACTTTGCTGCCTATAAATTTGATCTTGTCCATGCACCCAAGACTATAGACCCTGCCCACAACCACCACAGCGTATCACACCCATAGTGGCTTATAACTTTGTTGCTTATGAATTTGTTCTTGGATCCAAAAGTTATAAGCCACTATGGGTGTGATATGCTGCGGTGGTTGTGGCCAGTGCATAGAGTCTTTGGTGCATGGCCATATGGCTGTGCTCCCAAGACTCTATGCCCTAGCCACAACCATTGCAGCATATCACACCCATAGAATCAAACATTTCAACTATGCAATATGGACACTTTTAATGTCCGTGGACATCATGAGTATCCTTAGAACAGTTTCAACTTGCCTACGAACAGTACGGATAGACATAGCGTCCTTAGGAAACCCTCATTTTGTTTATTTACGAACATCCCAGGACACATAATGTGTTCTAAGAACACTTTGAACATGCTAGCGAACATGTGTTCTTAGAACAATTTGAAATTGCTTGCGAAGAGAACGGACAGGCATACCGTGCTCAGGATACCCCCATTTTATTTATTGACGAACATCCCAGGACACATGATGTGTTCTTAGAACAGAATCAACTTGCTGCGAACAAAACGAACAGGCTTACCGTCCTGAGAACACACCCATTTTGTTTATTTTCGAACATTTCAGGACACCGCCAGTGTTCTTAGAACACTTTCAGCTTGCTTGCGAACAATACGGACAGACGTAGTGTCCTCAGAACACCCACATTTCGTTTATTTAGAACATTTTAGAACATCTGCGTTGTCCACGGACAAAGCGAACACAACAGGGGGGTCTACCACCTAAATAAATAAAACATTTAACCCATTAACCCATCTCAATCAATTTGATTAGTGTTTATTGACCCTGCTTTACTTCATTCAGATCTCCTTTCGGGTTTGTCAGGTTATTTGGTCTGAGATATTTTATTGGTAATTCCATCTAGCACACAGAGGCATCAAGGTGCTAGACCACAGTTTCCTATGCCGCTTTCTAAATCATAAGACGCAATGCCCCCTCACATCAAGAGAAGTGCCACATGTGTCTCCTCATCCTCACCTCCCACGCCTTAATCCTCCCTGTCCTCCCCACACCATTGCAGCCTGTGGCTCTGTGCATCTCATCAGCTAGTAGTGCTTCCTCCTTCCCCTGGGTTGCCCCACTCACATGCAGCCCTGGCTCTGTTTCCTACAGAGCTGCCTTACTCTAGATGCACCACACCCAGAACCTCATAACATGGTTGAAAATCCCACTGCAGAGTTCAGGTCCATGCAGGTAACAGCCATTGATGCTGGTTCCTTGTCCACTGAGCATCATCCTTGGAATAGCCGGGGGATTACCTTGCTCTCTTGCTATTCTCCCTCTCTGGTCCACAGCGAGTACGAACATGACTAGTCCATTTTGTCTAACAATGGCACACTCAGCATAGTGCTCTAATTCTCCAGGGTCAGCCCGAGCCCCAGATGCCAGAAGAGGGTGCTCACTGCTGTGGACCCCCGAGGTAACAATATGTTCTTTACCTATCTCCTGTATCCATGGCCAGAATAGCTCAGTGTTCCTGGACAGTGAGGGGAGTCCGGTCTATTGACACTCTAAAGGACATTCTATATGGCCCCTATCCCAGTACCTCTGGTAATGACCTCAGACAAGCCTCAAAGTTGAGACATTGGAGATCACAATAGCATATAATAGCACAGTAATAATTGAATAAAATGAATAATTGCACTAAACATAGGGATGTCTGTGTGTTTCCATTGTGGGTGAGGAACGTCACAACCTGGTAATCCCCCAGACAATTTGACTCATTTGCGCCAGGGGTTACATTGCTCTTCCCTAGCCCAACTCTTTGTAATCTGTCTGACAAGATAGCCTTGGCACCAGGCAAGAGTTAGGTGCATGGGCCAGCCAATCTGCATTACATACACACTGAATTGGGGGAGTTAACCAAACCCTAACACACCCTGCTGTAACCGAGGCCTCTGTGAGGGTACCCAAGAACAGAAAATGTCCATGCCACACCCAGTCCCACACCCAGACTAACCAGACTTTATGAGCCTCTTACCAGATCCCTACCCACAGTCTACAAAAGATCTAAAAGCCAAAAGGGAAATATCAGCAACCTCAACATCCTGAGGACTCAACCCCCAACCACTAAAATAAGACCCAGTCAAACTCAGTCCACCACAGTGGCCCCGCCTTTCAAAGGAGCACTAATAAATGCTATATCCCTGATTGCTCATGCCACTGATATCTGTGACCTGATATTGGCTGATAACCTGGACTTTCTTGCTATTACAGAGTCTTGGCTGCATGAAGCAGCAGGACGCCTACTCTCATTTGCAATCCCTGATGGCTATACCATACTGAGACAGGACAGAGACAAGACACGAGGCGGCAGCATTGCCGTCATCGTTAAATCTAGCCTAGGTATGAGAATCACACCCTCCCCAGATACTGACTCATGTGAAGTGCTCACAACCAAACGTCCACTACTTAATTCCCAGATGCTTACAATCCACCTTATCTACAGACCACCTGGCGCTATTGGAACATTCGAGGAGGACATTAACCTCTTACTCTCCAATAATCTCAAAATTTCAACCCAATTACTTGTCCTAGGGCACTTTAACCTGGGTTATAACGATCCTTTAGACAAACACGCCACCTCCATTGCCAACACCCTCACCGAACTAGTCCTAACCCAAAAAATCACTGAAGACACTCATATTAAAGGGAGAATTTTTGATTGGGTGGCAGACTACAATTGCACCGCCAACATTACAACCATTCCCCACAACTATGGTCTGACCACTTCCTCTTGTCCTTTGAACTTTCCACCACCAGACCTCTCCCACTAGTTCCTAGCACTGCCCCGCCATGTCTAACTAGGAATTAAAAGAGTATCACAGCGGACATCCTACCTACTCTAAACCAACTGGCTGATCACCTGGACCCAGAAACGCTTGTTGAGGAGTACAACAACATTATGTTAACTACACTTGACAACATTGCCCCTTTGAAACGTAGACCGAGCAAACCCTAATCCCATCTAAATAAATGGTTCAACCCCCAATTAAAGGATCTACGACAACTAAAGAGGAGTTGCAAAACCTCATGGAGGTCATTCCCTTCAGAGCATAGTAGTACTAAATTATTGGAAATCTCATCTCACTATAAAAAGGAAATCCACTTGGCCAAGCGCATAGCCAATGCTAATTCTAGCATGAGGGAATTGTTTACCATCCTTAAGGAATTCGATTCCCCCATACCCATTCCTGACACATGTTCCAAATATAAAATATGGTGCTCAGACATACAACATGCACTCTCAAATAAAGTAATTATGCTTCAAAATAAAATAGCAAAAATAAAAGCCACACTCAATCACCCAACTCAGTCCAATAAGAATACTCCCGACCCCCCCTCGAAGGAACATGATTTTATAGCCCGTTTCAAGTTCACTAAAACCTCCATTCTTGAGGTACAGAAAGTTATCCTCTCACTCAAGCCATCCAACTGCCAGGGCGACCTTTGCCCAGCCCAGCTTATAAAATATGCTGCCAGAGATCTTTCCCCATTTGTCTCCAAACCTATCAATGCTTTATTTGCATCCGGCACTGTGTTGAGCTACGAGATAAAGGGAAAACATCCCTCCTCCTACTGCTTGACCTCTCGGCTGCATTCGACCTCGTTAACCACAAGGTCCTTTGCAGCCACCTAGACTCAGCCGCACACTTTTCCAAAGAGGCTATAACTTGGATTGAGTCTTTCCTTAGCGACAGGACCATGAGGGTGTTCTCCCCTTCAGCAGCAGCAGACCTGATCCCTATTACCTGCGGCATACCCCAGGTTTTTTGTGTCTCCCCCACCCTATACAATATATTTACTAGGCCCATTTTTGATGATCTGGACCTTCTTGGTATCACCTACACTAATTATGCAGATGATACTCAGATTCTCCTCCCACTTTCCAGGGTTTACAACAAGGATTTGGCCTTGTTAAATAGAGTGTATCTCATCATCCAGGCATGGATGGCAACCCACGGACTATGCCTGAATGATGATAAAACTGAGCTTATCATCCTAGGTGCCCACCCTAACCTCAAGCAACTAGGCCAGGCTTCTCCTCATTTGAAATTGATGGCAACATCATCAAGGTAGCCAAGGAGGTAAAGACACTTGTCTTTTACCTTGACTCCACCCTCTCCTTCTCCAAACAGGTGAAATCCTTGGCCTCAGCCACAGCCTACACCTGTAAACTCATCAGATCATGCAAACATTTTCTCTCGGACGACAATTGCATTATCTTAGCTAGAGCCCTCATTCTATCTAGGCTCGATTGTTGTAATGCTTTATACATCGGTGCTAAGAAATCTACCATCCATAGGATTCAAATCCTACAAAATAATGTCTTGAGAGCAGCTCTCGGCGTGGCTAAAAGATCTCACATATCCATGATAAGGCACGAACATAACTGGCTTTCCACCCAAATCAAAATTCACTTAAAAGTTCCATCCCTTACTAACAAAGTCTTGAACAATGCAGCACCTAGTTATCTCATGGGCAGATTCCTAAAGAGAAGTTCCATCAGACCGTCAAGAATAATTAATGCCAACAGCCGCATCATACCGAGATTTAAGCTGGCTAAGGCCGGGGGGAGGTGGCTTCCCAGTCCGAGTGGCACAATTATGGAACTGCCTGCCACCTCTTTTAAGAGAAGAGCAGCCCTAGCTCAAATTTAGATCCAATTATATCAATCTACTGAAATCTTCGGATGCTTAGTTCCACTGTAGTGTACATACAACTCCCGCTCACACCTTGTTTGTATATACTCTTGTATCTATTTGGCCATGATGTACGCTTTCCTATATGTATCTATCTATGTGACCTATTACTGCCTTATATATACTCCGTATATACTCCGTTCTGCTCATACTCTGTAACCATGTAACTTAAAGCCTTGCATATTCTGTACTGTTGCGCCTGTATACCTTCGGGTCTGGTGTGCATTATAAATTAATAAAACAAACAAACAAACAGTCCACCTGAAGCAGGGTATACATCTAACAGAGTAACTTTCAAAAAGAGAATGGAAACAAGAGGGGCTACAAGCTAGAGTCCTCCAAAGGTACCATGGTGTTCTTGTGACCTATTAAGTGAGTAATCCCACAATGGAAATTCATACCACACTTGTGTGGTAATCCTTGGATAGATACGCACTTGAGGATAGCAGCAGAAATACCATCCAGTCTCCAGCAGCACAACATCATCTACCAATTCAGTACAATGATACGCAAATACAACCGGCTTCAAGAACAAAAAGGCTATAAAGAAGAAGGATCCAACTTTTTCCATTGAATGAGGTGGGAGGAATTGTCTGAGAAAGGATTCATCTGGTCAAAAGAGCAGAGATTTTCCTTCAGGAGGATCAGCACCAGCAACAATAGTTCCATGAACATTGAATTTAGTTCAATTCCCCCCTCCCCAACCTTCCTGGAGCACACACCCATCAACCCCACACCTCTCTACTCCCACCTCTTTTCTCCTCTTCTGTGGGGGATACCACTGCCGCTCCCAATATCCTGCTAAACCCCACTCATACCCTCCCAAGAGCCTGCTCCTCCTGTCCCCAGCCCCCCCTTCCAAAACTCAACTTCCCGCTATCTCCACCTCACTCCTTGCCTCTTGCTCCTCCAGGAGGAACCGATCCTCTTCCAGTCTCTTCCTGTCAGTGGAGGAAATGTGCATGCAGCAAATCCAGCAGACCGTGGGCCAAACGAAGTGTCCTGTTGTGAAGTGAGCCATGAGAGAAATTAGACTTTTGACAAGGATCCTCAGTATTATCTTTACATTCCAGCTACTCATATATGCTGTGCTTCTAAGCAGTTGTTCACTGAATGTTTCGGGGTCAACATAGTTAAACACACACACACACACACACACACACACACACACACACACACATACTGGTACAGGGATGACCGCTGTCCTGTACCTTTCCACATTTGGAAGCCTCCCAATCAGTGAAGTCCAGACTCACTTATGTTTCATGGGCATACAGAAAGGAATATATATTGCGATGTCTGGTATCACGTCATCCAACTCAAACTGGATCACTTTACACACAGCAAGGAAGACTTTGTGAGCTCTCCGACAGAACGTATGAAGGCAAAATTGCACACATGGCCTAAATGACTGCTCCTGCAACAAAACACAAACAAGAAGAAAATGCCAGGTCACAGGACTTAAACATGCCTAAGTAGCCATTTTGTTACTGCTCAGGAGAAAGTGTCTGCCATTGTAGTAAAAAAGCTATACAGTGATGCAACCACATCAAATCTATACAGCTGACAAACATCCTGTAACACTGACGTCCTGTCTGGGAGAGAAAACTCACTTAAGGACAAAATGGGAATTTATATTGTGTACCCATGCCTTAGTAGCCTTTTGGCCTACTCAAGCAGAACATGTGAGAATGAGGTGTAGATTCCAGTGAGACCTTCTTGCTGGATATATAAAAGAAACGGTAAAGGGACAACATACATTCAGTATAGAGATTCATGGGCAATGAACGTTAGTAAAAAGGTGCTAGAAATGCATTTCTGACCTAATATATATGAGCACATGGTGGCTATACAAGTCACCATTTTCGGAACAAAATTCACACCTACTTAATTAGGAGATTAAATGTACATATGCTCACCTTTGTGATTCTGTGTTAGCAGAGTACCTGACTAGCCAAATCAAATCTCTAGAAGCAAGTGTAGCACTTCAGTGTAGATGGCTTCAGTGGAACATTAACCCTAAGAATCTCTTCTGTTCAATGTGCCCGACCTATTGACCTCAGTGTTTATAGTTGTAATCCTGTGGCATAGGGATCTTAGGGCTAGGAGCCCTGGAATTGTGTGGGACATGTTGGGTTGCTCACAGAACTATAACCAGTGGTATAGATATCGTAGCCATGGCCCACCTATCTTTACAGCACTGGGGTCAACCTACCTTGAAGCCCTATCTGTTCTTTCGAACTCCTTGCCTTCTCACTGCTAGCAGATAATGTCTTGGATGCTGGTCTCATCCGATGTTCTGCTCTTGTACAGTTCTTTAAGGTCACGATGGTGGATTGGGAGTTGACTACTTCACAAGTGGCTGCTAGGAAGGATCATGCTGGTCCTTCTCCTTGATGCTGGCATTGGGTGCGGCAGATGGATACCCCTTCCGCAGGCTTGTCTGTATGGTGAGTACCTTTCCAGGCCATAATTAAGTGCAATGCCCTCTGCAGTGGTGGATCTGGGGAATGTCATGGGGATGGCCGCCCCTCCGTATGCCCCCCTGGTGCCCAGTGATCCCCCAGCTTCCCACTGCCACCCACTGGCACCAAAAGCTGCCTCCACTTGTGTCCCTCTGGCATGTGCTATTTCAGCCCTATGCAAAGATAGGACTATGGTATCTTGGACTGGAAGCAACCATTTTGGAATTGTCTGTACATCTACATCATGAAGTTATTCAATGTATGTGGCTGTTATAATAGTTCACTAATTACGCCTGCCCCACATACCTATTTGGACTTAATGCCTTCGCCCATATCAGTTGATATCACTTTCTTTAACATGTGACATGTTCTTTACTATGTTGTACTGTAATTTCCAATAATAAGCAGTGACCCACTGATCATGAGCGTGCTCTTAGCTGCTCCATACTCAATGATTCCATCAATGGGCTGTGTCTAGCTGGTCCCTAAAATGAGCATTCCTGAGATTATAAACTGATGAGCAAGCACAAAATAAAAAGCAGGGAGAAAGGCACCATTGGACAGCTGAATATAATATGATTGCAAGCAGCTTCTCCTGCAAACAGAATTTAAGGAATGACTTGATAATGGCTTGTGAGGATACCTGTGCCTCAGACACTAGAGATGGGTGAAGGCTGTCACACTAATTTAAAGAGCTGATCCTGAGTGGTAATAAATTGTTTTGGGAGAATATACGCACAATGTCACCACACTTTTTGTTAATGCTGCTGGAGCTGAACAAGATCAGGAGATGCATGGAGTTGTTGAAGCCCAGAGTGTCAGAAAATAATTATACTCTCAATTGTTAGATCAGAGATGTGCAAAGATAGAAACTGGATCACCAACGCAATATGGAAAACCTGAATGATTTGGAAGACCACTCAAGAAGACTCTTGGCCATTATGAAGGGAACTGATTCCAGCAATGCCAATGAATTCCTTTAGAAATATATACCAAAGTTGTTTTATGATCCGACACAACTGCAATATTAATTGGCAGGGTACATCGATTGATGGCCAAGAGACGGTTCCAGAACCCAACCCTACACCAGATATTTTGATAGGTCAAGATCCTTCCTGCAGCTCAGATGGGGTTAAGTTTAATTGAACCCAGCTGGTCTTTAAACTGGATAAGAGCACTGCCAAAGGGTGACTTGTCCATAATGGGCAAGAGGACACTGAGCCATCACCCATTAAAGAGGAGCCACCAAACCAGGGAAACATGATTTCCCTTTTCAGTTTCAGTTCCCCAGCGTACATGTCCAATGGTCTCTCCAATTCCAGGGTATTCTGCTTCCCCAGTTCTGTGTAGCCCATTGGGGATGCAGTCTGGGGAACTGCAGGTTTGGTGCTACTGTGCCTCCTTGCACATTTAGGTCTCCCGGGGAAGGGAGATGGAGGTGCTACTCCAATAATAAATAAAGCCTAGTGTAGTCGCACTGCTACCTATTTGAAAGATTGGTTCCTTTGGCATTCAGCCAATAGACCACCAGGTTCCAAGGCCCTCAAGTCTATCACCACTCCCCGCTTTAAACAGGTCAGGTGCTTTGGGAGTTCTTTTAGTGCTAAGGCATCCAGATTATGGAATGATCTTCCAGACGATGTTCACCACACATCTCCCCGCCTTGCTTTCCTAGGAGAATCAAAACCTTACTTCCCTAATTCCTCAATTATATAAAGGTTGTCAGGTGCCCAAAATGCTTTTTGATTTTATGAACAGAACCCCTGAAACGCATTAATGCTATTTGGTTGCAAAGTGTTGCACTCACATTCAAATCAATTATATGATTCTTCTGTGAGTATTAAGGCAATGTTACATTATGGAGAAAAAATAACAAATAACAAAGGATAGAAAACAAAACACAATTGTAGAGCCTGCACTCTGATCCTCTGGTCATTTTGAAGGCCTCTGAAAACCTCTTAACCCCCGAGAGCGTGTCCGCATCTGCCTCGTTTCGACCAGTATGGAAAATTGCCCTCAATCGGATGGTGACATTCCTGCAGGACACGCATGATGGCAAAATAGGTCTCCAAATACCAGGCCTGTCCCCACCTCAAGGGTGAGGAGAGAGACAGAGACATGGGGGGTCATACAGGTTTGGTGGTGTGGGAAAAGAGCGGGTAAAAGTGGTGGTAATTCCGTTTAAGCCACTTTTCCTGCACCACCAAACTAAAGGTTTGCCGCTGGGGTTGCATGATTAACCTCCAGCCAAGAGCTCGCGATAAATCAGGCCCCACTGGCAAAAAACTGCTGGTATTACCGGCACCGCTATTACCGGTGCCGGTAATACTAGAAATCCCCTGCATGGAATGGGGATTTACCGCCTTTCCTGCCACCTCTAATATCCCTGTAATTCTGGGATATGAGGCGGTGGGAACGGTAATACCGTTGGCTGAATTACTGGCAGATTTACTTCCGCAATACCAGCAAACTGCTAATGACCCCCATGGAGTGAGACAGAGACAATGAAAGAGAGAGAAAAATAAAGTGCAGAGAGAGGGGAGCAACAGAGAGAGAGAAAGAGAGAGAGAAAGAAAAAAAGAGAGAAAGAAAGAAAAAAAGAAAAAAGAAAGAAAGAAAGAAAGAAAGAAAGAAAGAAAGAAAGAAAGAAAGAAAGAAAGAAAGAAAGAAAGAAAGAAAGAAAGAAAGACATACAGAAAAAGAAAGAAAGTGAGTGAGAAAGAGAGAAAGGGAGGACTAGAGCTAGATCAGCAGATGGTATGATGCCTACAACTAGCTATACATCATTATTTACCTAGCCATATATTTGGGACAGGGTACGAGGAATGTGTTATTGAACCACTTACCACAAAAGCCTGTAAATGAAAATGCACACGCTTAATCTCCTGCCAGTATTGTTACTAAATCCTGGGATTCTATGGCAAGTGATTTCTGTCCTTCTTGTGAAGGGGTGAAAGAAACAGTCTAAATATTTTATTTCTGGGTGTTTCTTATGCCACTTCATTAGACAAATTAATTCAAAAACATGTTTCTCTAATCATGGCATAAGATTTGTAAAATTGGCCGAGATTTTCTGCAAATCCACAGAACACCTAGATGTATTTTGTGGTGTTCAATTTCATAACAAGACTTGGGTACACACGACAAATATTCTTCAGTTTGCACAATAATTACTTTATTTTGCGCTTTATTCCATTGCAATAGTTTGAGCTGTTTCTTTGATATGGATCATTTTGAATTGATTTATTTTGTTGAAGTAAAGCATTAAAATGAGTCGCATCTATTGTAAATAACATAATTTCGCTGGTAGTAAAGGAGCTGATGGTGCTTTCAGTGTAGGATATAGAATTGATTAAAGGATTAGCATTATCCATCAAGGAGCCTGTTCTAAGTAGATTGGAATTTGTATTATCATGATTAGGGAGACAGATCTCAGTGCATGCATAGGATTACTCAAGAATATTGTTTAAGAGATGGAATGTATTAAAGGTGCAGGAAATACTGTATATAAACCAGCATGACGAAAACGTGTCAACATAATACATTGTGCAAAGGAATTGTATGTTTAGGTTTTACCAAGATATACATTTATATGTTTGTGTACATGTTTTAAGTACTGGATGTCAGAAAGAAACATAATACAGTAGTATTTACCCCGCAGGTGCACACTAGTGCTCAACAAATCTCACCTGAATATAGTGGTCAGCTAAACAACCCTATAACATGCATTCCCAAGAGAGAATTCCATTGTGCCGAAAGAAGTTGCACATATAACACAATCATTTCTTAAAGGAAGTAGCAAACACAGCTGAAGAATTGAAGCAAAGAGGCTACAAATCACCAGTTATCAAGCAGGCCTTAAAGTAGGCAGCCGCAATACTGTATCAAGTAGTGGTAAAAATAAAAAGCACACACACCGGCCAAGTCAACCAAAGTTTTCTGGACATAACACAGTACTATGAAACATTGCTAACTAAGCACTGGGATTTGTTACATAAAAATAAGAACCACATCCAACCATGGTCTCCTTCAAAGCGTCAACCAGTGGCCAGCCAGAGTCATCAGAAACACCTTGCACAAACTGAGTCCTCTTGCTTGAGTACCAAAGCTCTGATATTCCACATATATGGCATGTGTAAAATGTGCATCTGTGCCCGAAACAAAACCAATGTAATCCAATTGGTCAATTGACCGATATACATTTATTAATTCTTCAATTATTGTAAGACAACACACTGCATATAAATTATAAACTGCATATTGAAGAAAAGGTATGTGGTGAACGCCATCGATCCTTTAAAAGGAGTCAAGAACATCATTGTGGCTTCCAATCCAGCTCTCCTCAGACTGACCTCTCCTCCAAAATGTTTAGAGGTCATACATACATTGCTCCACTATCCCTCTCAAGACTCTGCCTGCCCGACATGATAGCTGAATCCCAGGGGACCGCCCCCTTTTACAGCATATCTGATAACAGCTTCCCCCACACCACCCCTTCACTGTGTACTGGACATCGGCATTCTGGTCACTTCAATCTCTCCTGGTACCCCTGTGTCCATGTGGCTGCCCGTGGGTGCATACATTCCTTCCTCGCCACAGCCCCAGGGTTCCACAGAAGAAGAGCACAGTGTCCATTGCATGACTACCTATTCCATTAATGCGGAGGAGAAACAAATAATTTGTGTTTTCTACGAACAGTCTGACAGTATCAGCAATGGTTCAAAAAGTTAACTTTGACGAGACGGATACAATGCATCACTGCCTCTTAATCTGAGGAGCATAGTTCTGTTTTTTCCACAGTCAAGAATCATAGTGCATTCCACGCAGCAATGCAAAAATATAAAATGAATTGTTGCGGATGGATTTGTAATAAAGATGTAAGTTCAACGCGCTATGAAGGAATGCACTTATAAGGTGTGGGAGTAGCACTGTAAAAGCAGAGGGGGGCTCATTCTGATGTTTCTGTAATAAAACCCATAATAAAACTAATCCATAATAACAGGGGCACAGGTAAGTATAATCAAACTTAGTGATAGGTCGAAACGCTGTAAATAGGCCTTAAAAGCTTGCTTTTGCAGAAAACATGTGTTAGCCTTTTGTGTGCGGAAAAAGCCACCATAGACTTAGTGGAGCCTGCAATTCCAGGCCAGTGCTGAAGGAAGTACACAGTTGTTGGAATTGTTCAAGGTCATATATTAGAGCTCACAGGTCCCACCAGCGAATAATGAATACATGACCATTCTTTTATTCAAAATCTTTTGTAAAATACAATTTTCTAATTTAGCCAAAAAGAAACACAGTGGTTTCAAACTGCCCCGTAGTACAGTTTCTCTGGGAAAAGGTGTGAGTGTCTCCGATATACAACATTTGTGTAACAGTGCATCCGTGATTCAAGGCTCTGATTGTGACATGGTGGTTAGCACCTCTCATGTGAACCAGGATGAGGTGACTAGGGCAGTTGATTGAAGTTCTGCTGGTTGTCTCAAATAGACAAGAGTTGCGCGTAGTGCAGGCAATTGCTATAGTTGCATCATTTTCTTTTTTCAGGGAAGAATTATTTTCAGGGACATGCATGCACCAAGTGTTTTGTAAGTAGCAACGGTCTGTTTTTGTGTTGTGAAAAGTTATCGTATTATTTGTTTTATGTGGCTGTGGAAAAAAACAGAAGAGTCAGAGCCGAAATAACTTGTAAATGGTAGCAGAACCGCGCAGTGCAAGTAAATTATGCAGTTTGATTGAGGAGAAGAGTAATTGCTTTTTCTAATGTACTAACACAGGGGATCATATTTAAGGTGGTGGGCCTGGGGAGAAGGCCACTTCTATAATAATACTATATAACAAGGTGGACCTGTGGGGAACGGCAGTGTGTGCAAGCATTGAGTGCGAGGTGTCAAAAAGGGTGGGGCCTACGGAGAAGACAGGAGTGAATGAAAATAGGGTGATCAAGTTAAGTGGTATGTATACAAATTGAGAGAGTGGAAATGTTTGAAGAAAGAGTGAGGGTTTAAAGGTTTAAAATAATAAGGGGAAAAGGGAAAAGGGAGAGAAGAATATTTCAATAAAACGGATTAAGGAAGGGACAATGACATCCTATTGGATGGATGCCCCATTTAATGTGCAGAAAATTGCCCCAATATCGTGATAAAATATCAAAGTACCATTTTGAATGGGTACATGATACAGTGGAAAAGTGTTATAAAGAATAGCCAAGACAGAGAACGTTTTATAAAGATATTATAGAAAGTATGTATTCACAATTGGCATCTACGTACAAAGGAGCACAGCTTGAAAAGAGACAGGGCATTCTAGGTGTTTGGAAATTGTACGAAGAAAAAGAAAAAGAGGCGAGAAAGGGAAAGAGGAGGAGGAGCAGGGAAGCGCACCGCCCCCTCCCCATACAATATACCCATTATTAAAACCAGCTGCAGGTTATACAAATCCGTAACGAGTGCCTCAAGACAAGGAAGGAACACATAAAAAGAAAGAGTAGGGTGACACCAGCACTATTAGCAAGGACAAGAAAGGGAGGAGGAAATATTTAAATGACGTAAAAAAGAGCATGCAGCAGCACCTTGACAGTGTGTTCAAGGAAACAGAAAAAGCAATGGAAAGGGAGATGGGGAAAAAGAAAAGGAACATGATAAGGAAGCCAATGAACACAGGTGGACAGAAGGAGACAAAGTTTAAAATAGATAAATGGGGACAGGGCTCGGACAATAGTGAAACTGACACGGTGGAAGAAGGGCACACCATATCAGACTGGGAAGACAGCGGTGATAGCGATGATGGGGATGACGAAACAGGCACACACAATCTGACAGACAGGAGAAGGGAAAGGAGAAGAAATGAGAGAGAAGCGGAGGAAAGAGAAGAGTCACTGGGTGACTTGGAAAATAGGCTTTGGAGTAGGACAACGAGAATAGCGGTAGCCAAGAGACCACAACGTGGCAATAAATGCAGAGCTTGCACACAGATGCCCCTTTTACAGAATGCTAGGGGCAACGTTAATCATATACCATGGCAGACAATGGATAGAGACAATTTAGTTTACAGTTGACTTTCATTAATGGCGGGGCAAGCAAATGAATGTATGTTTTTGAAAGGGAAACAGCAGGAATTCCATTGGCCATAGGAGATATAATAGGTTTATTGGCAGTATTGGTCGGGGAGAAAAGTGACAAAATGTGGCAGTAGGCCGGATGCAATGGGGTACAATTAAGCTCTAACATACATGTTGGAGCACCCCTTAACAACTATCGAGCACATGTATGGAAGGCTTTGAGGGAGCTATATCCAGACGTAAAATGAAGCCTGATGAGGACCCTAAGGAATACCTACAATCGATACAAGAAATGTGACACAGAAAAATAAACAGTCATGGGATGAAAAAATACAATTGTTTTACCACATCTTAGTGAGGGGGCTCCCCACAGATGTACATACTTCTTTTGAGAAGATAGTGTTAATTGAGACAAAGGGGTGGGTTATGATGCAGGCAACAATTGTACACTATTGCAAAACAAAGCAGGAGAAGGATAAGGAGACAGTCGATGATGAAACAAAAGCAGAAAACAAATGAGTTCAGAAATAATTGGTGAAAATACATCTGGAAGGAACAGTACTCACAGGGCCAGTTGTCATTCCACAAGCTCAGCAAGGAGGGCTTCCAGCAGCCACAGTAATGCAGAAAGGAGGTTACACTCAGGTGCCACCCAACCAGCAGTGGGGAACAGTACAGATGCAGCAACAACCCGCATTCATAGACGTGCAGCAGCCAGGGATCATGCAGGCAGGTGGAGGAAATGGATACATGGGACAGTACCAAATTGGGAGAGGATACTATGCAAACGGAAAGGGAATCGGATACAGGGGAATGACACCACATTTAAGAGTACAGTGCTTCGCATGTGGGAATGTTGGATATTTTGCACAAACATGCCCACTTATTTCACAGGCAGGGCAGCAACAGCAGACATAAATGCAGCAGACCCCTAAACAGGTGCAGTTATGCCACAGCAACAGCAACTACAGATACAGCCCACACAAACACAAGGTATTTATACCCAGGGTCAAGTGCAGGTACAAGGTGGGGAAATGACAGGAACTCAAGGTACAGTGGGCGTACCGCAGGCACCTGTAGAGACACAAATACCAAAAGGGGTAACATTAATGGGAAAGAATACTGTGCCCCAATACACAGGAGTTATAGTGGTGGGCGCAAACCCATTTACGTCATCCGCAAACACATTTTCCCAATAGGGGTGTCCATGGGGAGTGCGAGGGTGTCCTGTTCTAGGGGTAACTGAAGAACCCAATGAGGGACCAGAGGTAGCAGTTCAGATAAGACAGAGGGGATTCTCCTTTCTTATAGATACTGCAGCAACTAGATCATGAATCAAGGGACGCGGATTTCCATTAACTAATAAAAGTTTAGACACACAGTACTTTTCGGGGACAATTTTGAAAGTTCCTCTAACAAAAGATTTACCCCTGACAATAGGGACACAGCATATTGTAGCACCTTTGCTATATTCAAAAACACTCCCATCAGCATTCTGGGGAGGGACCTACTCAGCAAATTGAATGCCTCAATTTCATTTTCAGAGAAAGGGATGGTGTGCACCACACCTGGAATGTATCCAGCTCGGGAGGCAGTACTGATTCAGGCATACTATGCACGCAGCAGCATGAGAAGGATACTCACACACATGGAGGTGTTTCCGTATGGGGTACATGTATTGATGGGATGGTAGCAGGGAATTCTTGTCCAGGCCCCTGTGTTCCTACCTTGTTACTTCAGGCATATACACTCTACCGTACGTGGAGGAAGTAGTGATATGGAAAGACATGATTATACTGGTGGCTACTGATTAGAACAACATGGAATGGCGTTCAATTTTATGTACTGATCCCACACTGACACTGACAGGAGTAAGCAACACAGAGTTGCTTGCAACAAAAGACAACGAAGAAAGAGAGGTAGTGTTTGAGCTGAGCATACCTTGCCCAGTAAAGATAAAAGAAAGAGCAGCGCCGCAATTGAGTCAAATAACAGAAAAGAAAGCTCAATATTTGCAAGAAGATTTGGAAAAAGTGCCCAAAGGTTTGTGGCATACAGGACCACATGATATAGGAATACTTAAAGGGAATTTGGCAGTACACAACAAATTAAAAGAAGGAACATTATTGCCATGAGTAAAGCAGTACCCACTTTCTCGAGAGGCGTATGAGGGCATATATGAGACACTGCATGCCCTACAGCAGCAAGGCACAATACAGGTGAGTTCATCTGTTCATCTTTCAACACAGCTATCTATCCAATTAAGAAAGCAAAGGGAGGGGCATGGCATTTGATACAGGACTTATGACATCTGAACAATATTATTGGGGCAGAGTATTCATTGGTCCCCAACACTGCAATGATGTTATGCAGCATTCCAGCAGAGGCAAACTATTTCACAATAGTTGACTTAAAAAATGCCCTTTTCTCTATTGCACTACATCCAGACTCCAGGTATCTCACTGTGTTTACGTATCACGGGTCCCAATTCGAACACACTAGAATGCCTCGGCGGTACTGCAAAGTGCCTAGCATATTCAACAAACTAATACAAATGGACTTGAGCAATTTGCAGGTTGCAAACACAGTAATACAGTACGTTGATGACTTATTAGTGTGCAGCCTAACAGAAGAGGAGTGTAGAAGGGACTCAGTGATGCTGCTGACTTTTCTGTCAGACAAATGATACAAAGTGGACACAGAGAAATTACAATACTGTCAAAAAGAGATAGTGTATTTGGGTCATACTGTTTCGGCAGACGGGAGGAAAATAACAACTTCACAACCAAAAACAGTGAAAGAGATGCAGCCGTTCTTGCGCTTGTGTAACTATTGCAGAGCATGGGTTTTTGATTATTCCATGTACACCAGGCCATTTTTGCAAGCACTAAAAGAAGCACAGAAAAACAAAACATACATAAAATGGACAGCTGAAAATGGTGAAAGCTTTGTTGAGCTAAAACATGAGTTAGCACATACACCAATGTTAATAACTCCCAATTACAAAGAAAGGTTTCCCATGTTCTCACATTCAGATGGAAAAGTAATGACAGCAGTACTGACACAGAAAGAGGGACAGGGACACAAGCCTCTTGCATATTATAGTGGGTCACTGGATGTAGTGAGCAGGGCTTGCTGCTTCTGCATGTGCTATTGAGAAGGCTTCCTCGATAACTATGGGGTGTCCAGTGGTTTTTTACTTGGAACATGCATTATTTGCAATACTGGAGAGAACAAAACCAACACTGACAACTCAGAGATATTCAGGGTATGAGGTAATACTTACCAACCCAGCAAAATAAGTGGTGAGATACAGGACCATAAACCCAGCAGAGTTCATTACAGAGAAGATAGAGGAAGGAGCATATGCTTATGACTCTATAGCATGCATAGAAAGGAGTGAAGGAAACCCCCTGGATAAGAAGGGAGTGATAGAAGGGGGTGCGTGATTTTTCTTGACGCAAGTTCCAGCATTGATCAGACCACAGGGCAGAGACATTCAGGTTGGGCAGTGGTGGGACATAGACAAGGAGTACACAAAGGGGGGAAGTTGATGTTATACTCGTAGACTGGACTACCAAACCATTACTATGCACAAGCAGCAGAGATGGTGGCCTTGATTGAAGCACTAAACATGTCAGAGGGTAAGGTAGTGAGCATCTTCTCTGATTTGGCCTATTTCACTTCCACAGTGCACTTAGGGGTAGCACGATGGAAAAGGATAGGTTTTAAAATAAGTGATGTTTCTCCCATTCAGCATGCAGGATTACTGATTTGAAATGTTACTGCTCCCAGTAGAGTTAGCATTAATAAAGTGCAAAGCCCATACAGGAGGGCAAGATTTTATCTCAGTAGGAAACAAAAGAGCAGACAGAGCAGCAAAACAAGCAGCATGTCTGCCAGAGGGGTCACATGTGCTGTTCCCTGGCGAAAAAGAGAAAATACATATAATAGCAGTTTTAAAAGTGAGCAAAGAAAAGCATGCATTGCCAGAACACTTTAATGCAACCCCAATATTGCAGATAATTCAGTTGCAGGGAGAAGCATCAGATGCTGAGAAAGAATTGTGGAAAAGGCAAGAATGTTCTTTGTCTCCAAATGACTTGGTCTGGTGACATGATAGCACAGGAAAGTGTGTCATGCCAAGGTTACAATTGGCATTGGAACAGCTTCACTATCCTGCCCACTTATGGAAAGAGCATGTGGAGTAGGGATAAGTAAAGACTGGTTTGTGGCAAATTTGTATGAGTGTGTTGGAGAGTTTGTGAATAACTGCATGACCTGGCAATAATTTCTGCCAAATCACACATTAAGAGTTGCACAAGGAACATTGCTGCGATTGGAAAGGCAACTTCCGCCATTTGCATATTGACTCTGTTGATATGCAAGAGAGATGTACTTCTTACAAGTACCTGCTTGTAGTTGTGTGTCCATTCTCACGTTGGCTTGAAGCAGGTCCCAGTGCCCATAATGATGACCGCTCTGCTGCAAAATTTCCTATGAGGGAGGTGTTCCTGAGGTGGGGGGATTCCATTTGAAATTTGTTCTGATAATGGGCAGCACTTTGCTAATGATTTAATAAAGGAAATAACAGCACTCGGGGGGTTATAGCATAAACTCTGCATGGTTAACCATCCTCAAGACAATGGTTTGGTAGAAAAGATGAATGGACTGATTAAGTTAAGATTGGCAAAGCTTACGCAAATACTTAAAAAATCATGGGTGCACTGCTTGGCTTGTGGTTTGTTTGCGCTGAGAAATACACCTGGAGGAGATTATCACCTGACTCCCATGAGATTGTTATAGGGCGGAGAATGCATGCACCTATTCCACCACCACGCGCAATCTCTTATGCTCATTCTGCTTCTGTTATTTTAAGGTGGGAGTTTGATACATATCTCAAGGAATTTACCAAATCCCTTGAATGTATATCTTTGCACAGGAAACTTAAAAACCAATCTGGACAATCAGGTGACACAGTTGAACATTTTCCACAAGAAGCACTTCTCCATACGGTTTACCAAGTCCTCATGAGGAACCACGTTACAAAGTGGAAAGAGCAATGCTTGAACGGCGCACACGTCATCTATTCAACACCAACTGCTGTCAAGATTGAAGGTCGGCAAGGATGGGTCCATATGACAGATGTTAACAAAGACAAGACCACCGTCTCTCAAAGCACAACATAATGGGGAGTACCTCTAAAATATCTTTCAATTCTTTTTTACAGCCAATAGGATTTACAAAAAAACAGCAGAAGAGGGCTTTGAAGACATTTTTCAAGGAAAACGTGCAGCAAAGAAAAAGCCATTTTTGTTTTTATTGGAGTGTAATGATGTTAATATGCTTTAGTATCGCATTAATACTTTGGTTTTATTTGATTTTTGAAGACAAAAGTGAAACACAAATGAATGAAAAAAGTAACAGGGGAAAAAGAAGTATGATGAATGGGGAGGGCTTCCACCATGGCACTGAAGAAGAGCATAATTCATTAACTGGAAATGTTTGGTACGATGAAATGATGCATGTGGGAAGAGAGGGAGTAAATGGCACATGCTACGCCTGCTCTCTCATTCCACACATAGTAGAATCACCCAAGGTTTTCTTGCCCCAAGGAGTGTTTATGAAGAAGCAGGAAGCCTAATGCACTTGTTCCTATGCAAAACTAGACGTTTATTCCAAGGTGAAAAGGTAATAGTTCAGTGGGTGGATGAAGAGGAGCAGGTATTGGAAGATAATTTTGTGAAATTAACAAAAATTATGGAAAACAATGTAGCGTGGTACAAGTTAATACAATATATGACAATAGATCCTGAAGAGGGTGAGTTATAAATAAGAGACTATAAAAGATTGCAGTGCAAAACCGAAGAAGGTCAAAGCATCCCCTGGTGTCATACATAGCCACTGATGAGAATAGAGGGAGCAGTATGGTATGGGGACACATGGAAGGGAAGAATAATGCAGTTTCATGCTCAAGGATTGGTATGTTTGGAGTGAAACCTGGAAGCAAATGTGAATAATAGCTGCGAACAATTTGGGGGAAATATGTGCATGCCTTAACCTGGCTACAGTAAAAACATCAACTAGTTGACATAAGGAGCTTCTCACAATTCCCATTGTGTTTCAGGTCAAGTGGGTCCATTTTCCTGGGCCTAATTTGGGCTGTGCCAACGTGGTGAAGAATGCAGCGCTGATGCGGGGAGCATTAGTGGTGATGGACATTTGGTGGGCCTGCGTATTTGGTGGGCCTGCGGATCCAAAGCATATGCCCAGCTTCGGCCTAACTGAAGTGGGGTGTGTGCTCTAATCACCTTACAAAGCCCTCCATTAGTGGTGCCTCCAAATAGCACTGCCATGAAGATAGCACTACAGGGGAAAATGGTGCAGTAAAAGGAGCAGCAAGAAATACTCAGAAGGAAATGAGAAAATAATTATTTTACAAAGATGAGCACAGAGAACTTGCTATCCTGTATGAAATTTGCTTGTTCGCCATGGCTGCTAACTTTTTTACTTCATTGTTGCTTCCAGGAGTACAGGATGCAGGAAATTCGAAATGCCTGCAGCTGACCGGGTACAGGTTACTGCAGCTGGCGAACTCAACAGCAAAAGGTTTGAATGCGATTAAAGAGGAGATGAAGGCTTTGTGCTTGATAACGCTTCAGAATCGCATTTTGAGAGACCTCCTAACAGCCATCGAAGGCAGTGATTGCGGCAAACTTGGGACAAGTTGCTGCACGCCCATACCTGATGGTGATCCCTCTCTAAGTGCAGCCATACAAGAGATATGGATACTCCAGGGAAAGATGAGAAACAAAGTTAATGGAGTGCAAGCACAAGACTGGCTGGAGAGCATCTTCACATGTGCACTCAACTTTCTTTCCAGATTGTTTCGAGTGACTGTCCCTGTGTTAGTTCTCATTCTCATAACCTTCTGCATTATTAAGAACATTCTTAAAGTATAGGTTAACAAGCAAAAAGGACAATTGATGTTACCCTTGGGTATTGACAAAAATGGTTTTGAAATGAAAAGTAGGATCAACATAATCGGGGAAAGTGAGGGGGAGGATACTGATGGATGAGTCTTTACACAGCTGAAAATTACAAAAAGTTTTGGATCCAATGTCGAAAGGATGGGACAGGGTGTGTATGGGAAGAGTTTAATGGCTGGGAGGAGACTGGGGGACAAATGACAAGATTGGAAAAAATGTTGCTACATAAAGATGAAGTTGCTAAAAAAAGAACTAGAGGCCCAACAATATTTGGTTATTAATAAATTGATAAAAGGAGAGAAAATGTAATGAAGATGCAAGTTCAATGCTGCATGACGGAACACACTTATAAGCTGCAAGAGTAACACTGTAAAAGGGGAGGGAGGCTCATTCTGATGCTTCTATAATACAACTCATAATAAAACTAATCCATAAATACAGGGGCACAGGTAAGTATAATCAAACTTAGTGGTAGGGCTAAATGCAGTAAATAGGCCTTAAAAAGCTTGTTTTTGCAGAAAACGTGTGTTAGCCTTTTGTGTGAAGAAAAAGCCTTTGAGTCTGCAATCCCAGGCCAGTGCTGAAGGAAGTACACAGTGGTTGTTGTTTTTCAAGGTCATAGATGAGAGCTCACAGGTCTCGTCAATGAAAAGAACCACAGTGGTTTCAAATTGCCCCGTAGTGCAGTTTCTCTGGGAAAAGGTTTAGAGTGTCCCTGATATGCAACATTTGTTTAACGCTGCGTCCGTGGTTCAAGGCTCTGACAGTGACATGCTGGGTTGCGCTTCTACTGTGAACCAGGATGAGCCGACCAGGGCAGTTGATTAAAGTTCCGCTGGTTGTCTCAAATGTTTCAATGTATTTACTTTGTGCTGTGGGTATTGGGGGTGGATTCTGACATCACATGTTGCAATTGAGGGCCCTATGGGAAGGTTTGTGGACTCAATTATTGAACATAATGTATTCTTTTCTATAAGGGTTTAAAGTGCAAACACCAATCAGCTTTGTGTGGGGAGATTTTTTCATGTCGCAAGATCAAGAAAACAAATCACTTTTCATTGTATAAATGTTCTACCTTTAGGGGCATTTCTTTGACATTGCCTTTTCACAAAGTTCTGTTCCGCCATCTGTTTGAATTTGCTGTCCCCGCGGCGCCTTGGGCCCTGAATAAAACTGTTTTGCTTCTTGCACTGGCGTACACTCTTTTTTTGACCGCTTTTGTCATTTTATGTTTTTTTGGTGACCTTTCGAGGCGACCCCCGACTCAGATTGTTGAAATGCATGCCTCGATTGTACCGCCTTATCATCACCCCCCACTTAGGCAAGGCTCTGTCTCATCCAGCTCTTACAACACAAATGCTTCAAACATTCAACGCCACTATGTGACATTACTGCTACACCACTAAACAGCATTGCCCAACTAAACACTAAACCCTTCCCTTCTTGATGTAAAGTAATGCTTTTATACATGTATGTATTTATAATGAAATGTATGTTGATAAAACATTAGGCAAAGAGTGAATATGTGTGTGTGTGTGCATGTGTTTGTATGTGTGTATGTGTGTATGAGAGAAGGAGAGAGAGAGAGAGAGAGAGAGAGAGAGAGAGAGGGACAGCTTGAATGTCAGGGGTCAGCTCTGTGAAAAGCAAAAAAAAAAGGTGCCCCCAGATGACACAAATACATCTCTAAAGAAACAGGACTTTTGAGTGGAACTGGCTAGAGCTCCCACCCTATGCATCAGCCTCATCACATAATGCATGTGTAGAAAACGTTTGACTCTTTTAAGCCCCAGCCAGGATAGTTAATGGTGAGGTATTATGGGAGTTGTGGGCCAAAATATCAAGAGAGATGCAGGAACCCTTCTTGTCAAGCTGTAGTATCTTGGCATTCCTCTCCCTCACTGAAGCTCTTTTATTCTCACAGCCAATTAGGCAATCAGTTCCTAAACCCTACTCTTATGTTTCCAGCTGAAACATGCTCAAGAAGTTCGATGAGATGCTGCACGATTATTCTTTCTGTTGGCAAACACTTGACAGACTATCTTTTCACCTTGTCCTTCTCTTCTGTTTGTTTAACTATGGGCATTCCCAGTGCTTCGAAGAAGCCCTACTGCAGTGTAAACACTCTACAAACACCCATAACAAAAAAAAGAAAAATATATCAATATAGTAATAAACGAATAAACAGTCAGGGCAGCAAACATAGACTCATGTCTGTGAGGAGTAGGATTTTACCATCCACTCATGGTCCCTGCACTTTTAAGACAAGCTGTCTGTGGGAGTCTGGTAGCTGCCACAAGGTCATAGAAAAGTCAGTTTTCACATCACATATGTGGCAGCATGTCTGTGATTGAGGTGGACTCTGAAAGCCTTAAGTACTGTCAGCACCACAACCACACATTTGAAGCACATTTGAAGCACAGCATTGAGACCCATGTCACTTTAGAGAAAAGTCATTGGTAGGTGCCTACCTTTGTGACTACATTCCCACCTCTACTAAAGGCATGAATGGGGATGACTCAATGGACATACATTTTCAAAGTGTGTGTTTCAAATATGATTTGTTTGAATGTAGTTATCCTCCACTCATGTTCCAATTGGAAGGCATTATCTAGGCTTAAAAGGGTAGGTGATGGGACCACATACATGGATGTATCCATAAAGGGCACAGCCTTAGCATTTAGACGTAGACTGAGTAAAAGACAAGGGGTCAGAATCCCACTCGCTCATTATTTTGAGCAATTACTCTTATGATCCTTTGCCTTTGGCTTTGCTGGTTAGGGCTGATGTGAGTTGCAGTGATGAATGACTCCCCTTAACCAGTTAGAATTAATTACATCTCACCCCATAACAACAGGTTTTCTTTTAACCAGCACTTAGCTACATTGGAATACATGATAATACTTTGAATGGTGGTCCTTTCTAGCTCCACCCTTTGCCACTCCTCCCAGAACATAGACATAGTAATTGATAACATTCCAACCGTCAGCCTTCACTTTTGCATTTGTCTCCCATAGTGGGACGTGTATTGTATTGTATTTATCATTTATAAAGTGCCCTTTCCCCATTTGCATGGACTCAATGCTTTGTGGTTGGAACGTCCTCAGGGACCGAAGTCCATGTGTGAGCGATTCTAAGAGTTATTTTTTTTTAATTGCATGTGTGCATTTTGCCAGGTTAGGACTTAGGTGGGCTGGCTAGGTTCCAGAAATCCAGTAAGCAGCCCGGAGGTCAGGGACGTGGACGAATGCTATTGGTGGTGTAGGATAAAGTGCTTGTGCTGGAGACGCAATGTGTGCCAAGCTAGACCGACATTCTTCATATGTGTTCATGCTATACTAATGGCAGTTGTGTTGAGATACATCAGGTGTTGAGGTGTCAGTGTGGATGGCTAAGCAAGCTGCTAGACCGGGTTTGCATAGCCATAGCTGCATTCTACAGTACATGGATGGTTGGCCATACCTACGGCCTGTAGCTACAGCCATGGTGCAAGGTATACATGCCTTAAACTCGGATGGAGTTAATCTTCGATGTGGTTTTTCTAGGTCAAATGCGATAGGCTGGCCTCACCACTTGTGGTCTCCCTAGATTGAGAGCCTGAGCAGTGGGAAAGGGGCTGTGGGTCCGGAGTCTTCTGCGTAAATTGTGGACATAGCAATGCATGTTCAGGCCCTGTTGAATGGCAAGGATATACCATGTGTCGAAAGGATAGACAGAGACTTGCATAGCTGTATCAACCATGCAGTGTAGATATTTTGGGATGAACATAATTACAATGTGTGTTTATGAACGGAATTGAGGAATATGTCCAAATGTTGCTCTCAAGTAGAGTATGATGGTCAGCAGATACACTAAGACTTACAGATAAATGGTGTAAAAGACACATTTACTCTCTAAAAATCGCCACATTCTCCCAAAAATCGATAGCAAAAATCTGAACAACATATAGAAACCTACTCCCTGCTTCCACGCGTAAAGCTGCACAGATATGGTTGGAGCAGTGGCACCAGCAATTTGGGTCACAAGAAGGAGCTCTACTTTTATTACTGCCTGACATGAATAGGGGCTTCAAGAGAAAAAGGTGTCTTTGAATCTGTGTGAACTAGTATGTGCACAGTAGTATGTATCATAGAAAAAAAATCAGTTCTAGAGATGAAGAATATTAAGTAATTCCCGAAAGAATCCCCTGATTGGAATTACAAACGACTTTTTACTCAATAAAAAAAAACATTTTACTTGCAAAATAGTGAGCAAAATACTCCCACTTCAAACTGCACGACACTGGTGATGCTCAATGAGACCGAAACATGGCTGGGCATGTTTGTGGTCTCTTGCAAAGGGAATGCGGCCTAGCAGTTGGGGCTAGACTGACCCTTTTGGGATGGAAGTGACCCTGATTTGTATGTGTCTTTCCCCTTCTGTAATGGCTTGGTAGGCTGAAAATGATGGTCTGGATTATTGCCTGGAGCAATTATCAATGGTTAAAATTAATTCATAATCATCCAGCCATCAACATTCCGGGTTGCATTTGTCTCCCCCAAGCAGGGACGGGTATGCCCAGATGTCGTTCCGAGCATAAGATGCCTAAAGATCCAAGCTGCACATCACTGATGATGCTCAATGAGGACCAACCATGCAGGGCGCTGCTAGTGGTCTCACACAAAAGGGATGTGGCCTATTTATTTATTTTTAAAGCGTTCACACAGCCCGCGGGCATCCAGGAGCTGTTACAGGAATTGTTTCTTTTTAGCAAAGTAAATGTTTTTTTTGTCTTAGTTGCTGTATTTATAACATGCTTAAATACCCCGAGGTTTCTAAGTGCGGACCCGGGGATCGAATCTGTGTTGCCTTGTGTCATCTTGCTTCCAAGGCGAACACGTTGTCGCTGAGCTATTCTCCCGGGGAGCACATCAAGCTGGACTGGCTCTTTTGTGATGAGACCAAGCCTGTTTTGTATATGTTATTTCCCCTTCTGTAGTGGCATGGGAGGCTGAAAGGCAATGGTCTGAAGGGTTGCCCAGAGTGGTTACCAGTGGTTAAGATGTAGTCATAACATTCGAGCCACCAACTTTCAGTTGCGCAATTGTGATGGCTGTCCATGCTATACCTCTCTCCCTTCCACCTGTCCATGGCTAGTGTACCAAAAGTGTGCACCAAAGGAAAAAAATAACGAATGCATTTCACACCTAAGACTAGGATGCAAAGAGTTTGCACTGGTGCAAAATGTATGTTAAAATTATTTATCACGAATTTTATTTCTCGCATAATAGTAAATGAAGCAAACAATATAGCTTTATTACATTCTACATAAGAAGAATTGCATTAGGGCAAACAACATGCAGCAAAGAATTGTTGCCCATTATGTACAACCAATATTGCTCCAATTTCCAAATGGGAAAGATGAAACAAAATTTGAGGAAACAAAACGTTTGCCCCAAAGATATGTTAAGCAACAGACACAGGAAAAAGACTGTTTGCTTTGTTTTTTGCCCTTGTGCCCTTGTGCCCTTGTGCAAAAAATGTGTATGCACTGTGGATTGGAGGAATCACGCAGGAATCATGTTTGCCCCTTTGTTTATTGCCCCAACAGCATGTATTGCTCCATGTTTGCCAGCGACAGTTATGCCATATGTAATGTGTTAGGTTAGTGTGTTAGGTTAATTCACTTAAAGAAAACATATGCACCAGGTTTCTTGGTGCAAACTGCAGGAGAGGTAAAAAAAAAACGCCAGTAAGGAAATAACCCAGTTTAGTTTTCAAAGCTATGATATGAGACATGCTATTTATAACGCCTTTAATAGCCAGAGGTTTCTAAGCACGGACGCGGGATGGAACCCGTGTTGTTCCGTGTCATCTTGCTTACAAGGCGAGCAACTTGGCCCTGTGCTAACCTTCAGAGACAAAGCGGAAAGATGTGAGGAATTCTGACAACTGCTAAGTGGCAGGCTGTTCCATAGTTGGGGGCTAGGACCTTTTCTCTTTCGCCTAAAACTGGGGACTTTCAGGAGAGACAGCGGTGGAAAGTGGCGAGCGACCACATCACTATCGCCTGACCATATCCTGAATGAAAGCAGGACCTAAGCAGTGAATGGCTCTGCGAGTGATGCCCAGGCACAGAAACTGAATGCACTTGAACACGGGAAGCTAGTGAAGGTGTCTGGGTACAGAACGGATGTTTTCACAGCAATACGCTTCTACCAACAAGCGGGTGGCAGAGTTCTGCCCTGCCTGGAGCTTTTAGAACAGCAATGTCTGTGAGGCCAAGATAGAGCAGGTTACAGTCTCCATCTGGTCCCATTTCTGACCCATGCACAATAGATAATAGAGTAAAGAAATGTTCCTGCCGGCCATGTTGCAGAATGAAGTCTGCACTCAAGCAAGCAAAATTGAGAACATGCATTTTTCAATGCAAGCTGCTTATTGCATAAGGGGAAATAGGGAGAACATAGTTTTCATCAAACGCACTGGTTTGGTTCAAAAGCAGATTTTAACCACACTTGAGTGTCCCAAACAGCAATCAAAAACAAGGGCACTTCACATTTTAAAACTTGTGTTTTAGATGAGATCAATTTGCCAAATTATTTAAACCTCTTCTTAAATTAATTTCGGATTGAGTTAATCCATCATTTCAAAACCGCGTATATTATCAAACTCTACACAAACTCTAATTCTTACCGAAATAATCCACATTTTATTATAATATACAAAATGCACAATTCAATAAACACAGGTTGAATACATAGAAGGTGCCAATATAATGTAAGTGCCAGTGCAACATTGTACAAAGCAATCATCTTGTGGAACATCCACTCGCATGACTAGCATTTTCCTCATATGCCTCATCCTATGTCACCATACGGTGATGTGGTTTAATAAAATCAGGTTGTACATAAGTACATAAATACTTATACATAAGGTGTCAGAGTGCATGACTGCACAAAGATATATTTGTCATCAAAGCATCTTCTTGTCGAACATCCACTCACAAAGGTAATATGCTCACCGTGTACCTAAACGTATCCCAACTAGCAGTGAAGTACCAACAATTAGTTCACCTCTGCTAGTCTTGATGAAGCGCCTCGAAGCCTGTATATCCTTCATCAAGGCACGTGAGTTCAAAATCATGCCTACAAAACAACGAAGAAACCATTCAATAAGAATAATCAGAAAGCCGGTCTAATTACTTGAGTCCTTCATGATTATGAGTTCATTGCAACAATATAGACATATTATCGAAGACATAATACACAGCACTGTGTGATGTTTCAGAAAACATTCAATAACGTAGACAGGCGACGTTCTTCCACCCCCTCCTTGTTCATTATCCCCATGGAAGGACCATCTCTCATATTCTACTTCTCATTACTCCAAAGGTCAGGGGTAATTATTGTGTACATAGTTTATTGACTAAATTGATGCACAGCCAGTCTACCATTCATCCTGTGTAAGAAATATTTAATCAACATCACCTCGAAGTGGCACTGTCTCAATATTTCAGAAAGCAATTATTTCAAGGCATTGCCTTACAAAGAATGTCAATCATCTTACTGATTCTCGTCACTTCCTGTCTATTTTATGCTCTATTGGCGCACCATGAGATACCTAATAGATGTGCTCTACCTGCATTCCCTTCCATATTAAAAGAACATCTAATGCTGCAGGTACTTTCAATGAGATTACATCTGCAAAGTCTCTAAATCAGTAAGATGTGTACCAAAGAATGGAAATACTCCTGTGTTACCAAGGGTCCAAAAATATATAGAATACATTTATGAACGCATATGTTTTAAGGAATGTTACAAATCAACAAGTTGTTCTCCAAAGCTAAGCAAAACAAATGGCAAGTTACTTTGAGTTTGCTTTGTAATTTAATATTCTTGCAATTGCTCCTTTTTTAATGCCATTGGCCCTTGTTCAATGTAAACGATTGGTCAGATTTTACTTTTCAAATTATTTTCTTGGTAGTTATTGTCGATATAGTAGTTCAGATTGTAATAATGTTCTGTTTTTTATTTATTTATTTTCTTCAACTTGTCTTATCTTCTCCATTAATAAGTATTCATTAATACGTAAGTGGAGGTCGCTTGCATGATGTACATTAGGAGTGACGGACCACAAATAACCAATCGCTACCATTGTCCTTCTTTACATTTTAATCTCTGCTTTGGGCTTGGAAATGTCAGGCTACTTTGCCCACCCTCAGGTGTTTGTGTTTGGTTGGTGCAATGTGTTGCTTGAGTATGCCCATCAAAGGCTGAGAAATGCAGACATGGGTCGTTGCAGACCTCTGTCTGCATTCAGCTTTTTTCTGTGGGTGCCTGAGACACGGGTGGCCAGCTGTAGGGTAAAGATCTGCACCCCTTCATGGATCAAGGGAGTGCTTTGTGGGTGCAAGACACTCATGTGGTAGGCCATCATCTCAGAAATTCTGCTGTTGGGAAAAATATGCCTGAACAAGTGTATTTGTGCAGGCACATTCTCTTGCATGAATTCCCCCACCTGCAAAACGGAGCATTCGTCCACATTTGCATTTATGCTTAGCAACGAATTCCCCCACCTGCATAATGTAGCATTCTTTAACACTTTCATACATGCTTGCCAATGAATTCCCACGCCTGCAGAATGTAGCATTATTCCACACTTGCATTTATGCTTAGCAATGCATTCTCCCACCTGTAAAATGTTGCATTCTTCACACTTTCATACATGCTTAGCAACAAATTCCCCCACCTGCACAATATAGCATTCTTCAACACTTTCATACATGCTAAACATTTAATGTCCCCACCAACAGAATGTAGCATTCTTCCATAATTCCATATATGCTAAGCAATGCATTACTTCACCTGCAGAATGTAGCATTCTTCCACACTTGCGTATATGCTTAGCAACAAATTCTCCCACCTGCAGAATGAAGCATTCTTCAAAACGTTCATACATGCTTAGCATTGAATTTCCCCACCTGCTGAATGTAGCGTTCTTCAAAACTTGGTATATGACTAGAAATGAATTCCATCACCTGGCCATTCTTCCACACTTGCAAATATGCTTAACAATGAATTCCCTCACCTGCAGACAGTAGCATTCTTCCACACTTGTATATATGCTTAGCAATGAATTATCGCACCTGCAGAATGTAGCATTCTTCCACACTTTCATATATGCTTAGCATTGAATTTCCCCACCTGCTGAATGGAGCATTCTTCCACACTTTCATATATGCTTAGCATTGAATTTCCCCACCTGCTGAATGTAGCATTCTTCCACACTTTCATATATGCTTAGCATTGAATTTCCCCACCTGCTGAATGTAGCATTCTTCCACACTTTCATATTTGCTTATCATTGAATTTCCCAACCTGCTGAATGTAGCATTCTTCAACACTTGCTTAATAATGAATTCCCTCACCTGCAGAATGTAGCATTCTTCCACACTTTCATTTATGCTTAGCATTGAATTTCCGCACCTGCTGAATGAAGTATTCTTCCACACTTGCATATATGCTTAGCAATGAGTTCTCCCACATGAGGAAAACATTGTATTCACCTGTGTCAATAATGCTACAGTCAGCAACAACCATTACAGGTGCCTCTGTGCAGACTTCATTCTGCACACAGAATATTATGAGAGTGCAACTATAGAGTAACCTGAACCTTGCATCATCCTTCTCATTGCAAGAAGTCTGCCTTGAGATGGAGGAAATCTAACATTCTGTGCAAAAATAAAGGGCAGGTGTTCTGTATGTATGGAAGCTATAAAGCGAAAAGCTATCTGGGAAGCGAGGAAGCGCTCGTATGATCACAAAGTAAATGAAATGTAAAGCGTCTTAAAACGGGCTCTGTCGAAATAAAGGGTAACGCAATAGAAGCAACCCAGGAAAGTCTTGGCAGAGCTGGAATGTTGCTACGCACTGCCCTACAAGTCTCCTTTCTCCACAGCAGGAGCCAGTAACTGGGCTACAAACAGTGTCTGTGCTCTGGAAAATGATATATAATGTTGGCTGCGTTGGCTTCCAAGATAAATACGTTAGTGTTTGTAAAGGACCCACCCAAAAAGTGAGATCCAAAATCCTGGCAAAGTAATTGATGTTTTCCCATCTGTTCTCCTTGCAGCAAGCACTGCAAATAGAAAGATGTGGTCGGTGCAGGGGGATTCCGGTACGTGTTTATTATATGGCAGCCTCTAGAAGCAAAAACAATTACACGTCTGTGCCCACAAGTTTGGGTTAGTAAACCACTGTTCATTGATTTCAGCTTATCCTCTGATTCCATGAGCCAGAATGCCAAACCACATGCCCCGTAGGCAGTCAAGGAATCGCTGCATCCTCCATGACTGAGTGGCCTTACATTACCCTGCAATGGATTTTAGGCACTGAATGCCCGCCTGTCAGTGGTTTTTGCAAAGCTGCCCTGTGTGCCAGTTTCACATCATCATATATTAGGTTTACTTTACTATTAATACCAGAATTATTGAGTTATTTATTTATTTGTTTATTTATTTTTTATTTATCTCGGGTGTTTAGGAGTCTTCTAGGACTCGCAAGCATGCCCTCAGCGAGGGCATGAACTGAGTTGTGGCTGTCTAGATTCAGAAACAGATGTCCCACTTTTGACCTGTTGACACACTCAATACACTTACAAGAAGCGTTGCAAGAAATGAACTCAATCACTGTAGTGCAAATTGTTTTGGAGCTGCAGTGCTGCCAGCAGCCACAATGAAAGAGGGTAAACTGGTTCATGTTTTCATTGGATTCCCGAATGTCTGTGCAACAATGAATAAAGCCCTGCATATTTTAGTAAAATATTGCTCTTTCTAGATGCAGAGCTTCTAATTTCATCTGATGGCCATAATTATGAAACACATGGGGGCGTGGCTTGGTGGCCATGCGAGAGTGAGCGAGTCACCGAGAGCTCCCGGGTGATCCGCTACATGATCCTTATAAACGGCTGCAAAACGGCAGGAGACCCTGAACAAATCGAAGGGACGGCACCGGGTGGATCCAAGGCACGCACGGACAAAAGCCCGAACAAAATCGGAGGTCGGAAAGACCCGAAACGAGGCAAGGCAGAGGCGTGGGACAACACACACAAAATGGTGGCTGCGGCCCACTGAGGACCCGCCTGCGCTCCGAGGGGCAGTGGAAGCTGAGTACGTGAAACAGCTAGGCACAGGGGCGTGGACGGCTGCTCAGCAGTTACCCACACACCACCTGCGGAAGATCGGAAGAGGCGCCAAACCCAACTGCCCTCCCCAACAGGGACGAGGAACGAGGCGCGCACCACCGCGCCACATGGACACGGGTGGAAGAGGAGAAGGCAACTGAGGATAGTGGCAGAGGAGAGCGGAGGGCTGAGACACAAGAAGAAGACAGCACCTGCAGCCCGAGGCACCGACAGGGCGCCCCCCAGCACACAGAGGTTCTACAGGAACACGCCCACGCAGCGGCAGCCCAGTGGGGGAGACTCTGTCCCGGCCCCAACAGTGAGAGGCAAGCGGGCGGCCACTGGCCCGGAACCGCAGTGGCGCAGCAAGCAGCAGCAGCAACCAGCAGAGACGCAACTGGAGCATCTGTTAAGGACTAGACAGCGGAGGCAGGAGATTGTAACGACCCCCAGGCGAGGCTACGGCCGGGTGGAGTGACCACAAAGAGACTGCAGCCAATGTGCGCCGGTGGGCCCGCACCTTCTAGGGCGGTATAGGCCTGACAGAGCGGGGCCCAGGGAGGTGCCGGGGAGCAGCAGGGCAGACGAAGGCCTGAGAAGGACAGAGCTACGTCTAGAATAACCCACAAGGAAGGGAGAGCACCGACCACGAAGTGGAGGCTGCCAGGGACACACCGCCCTTACCCAGGCACAGACTCATGAGGCCACAAACATCAGCATGCCCGACAAACAGAAAGGTGGCAGAGGGAGGCAAACAAGTATGGAGACATTTGCCCCCAAGAGCGAGGACCCACAACCTGGGACAGCGGCGGTGGACACAGCTACATCATACGCCACGCAAGGGGAGCTCAAAGAGGTGAAGGGCAGTATCCTAGAGGCCATAGAGGCGCTGAAGGCCTCAATAGTGATCGTTGATGTGGGGCTCCTCAGGCAGGACACAAGGAACCTAGCAGAGAAAGTGACAACGGTGGAACAACAGGTGCTGAGCAACAGAGCAAACGTGACCACCTCTCAGTCACAAATGTTGGACACACTGGAATGGGTCAGAACACTAGAACGCAGGGCCGAAGATGCGGAAGGCCGAGCCAGATGTAACAATGTGCATCTCGTAGGGAAGCCGGAGGGGGTGGAAGGCAGAGACCCCACAGATGACATAGATAACTTATTGCTCCAGGAGGTAGGTGCAGGGACCCTGTCCCAGGGCTTCATGGTGGAAAGGGCGCACAGAGCACTAACCAGGAAACCCCCGCCCAGGCGCGCCACCAAGACCCATGATCGCGAAGATCTTGAACTTTAAAGACAGGGAGAAAATCCTGACATTCTCGAGGGAAGGCAGGGAGATAACACACAACAGAGCCAGAATAACCATCTACCCTGACTATACGGCACTTGTCCAAAGACAGCGAGCCCAGTTCTGGCCGACCAAAGAGCGCCTTTGGGCAGCAGGGGTGAAATTCATGTTACTTTACCCGTCCAAGCTCAAAATCCTGCACAACGGGAGGACACAGATCTTTGAGACCACGGCAGATGCCCAGGAGTGGATGGATCAGCAGGGGATCCCACAACCATGAGAGGGGGTCGAGAGGAACCGTGAGGCATCCCGGCGAGGCAGGGAATGAGGGTGAGGACAAAACTAAGGACACCCTGCCGAATCGAGATACAGCAGGACAATTAGCAGAATGAGAACCGAAAGCTTAAATTAATGGTTTAACCTGGGAGCTCGAGGCCTCCGGCACCGGACCGCCAAGACCCACAGAAGAGACCCCAAGCAGTGATAAGTTAGCAGTGTCAGTTTTAAGGCACTACGCTGCGACGAGTGTGCCTGCGGAACGAGGGTAGCACCTGGAATGCGGCGGGGCCCGAGCAGGGGAAGGGAGGCTGGGCGTTGGTTGATAGTAGTTGTAGTAGTGTGGTTAAGTTTGTTAAGAGAAGGCACGAGAGGAGGCGAACGTAATGAGCGAGGAGATCACGGACACGGCAAAGGCCATGGAAGGGTGCAAGTGAGGCTGCACTCAAACGTGGGAACTGGGTGAGGAACACCAAAGAGAAGAGCTTGTGAGAAACGGACACTGGTGGCAGGGCGGTCCGCCAGGACAGGGGGAGACAAAAGAGGAGGTGGACCCGCAAGCTACCAGGAGAATAACTGGGAAAAGATGGACCTCCCGGGCCAGCATACCAGAAAGGGAAAACTAAACAGGCCGATGGGAACGAGCGGGCCCCTGGAATCTGTAAGACACAGGAACCGAGATGAACTATAAGTGGTGACTTGGAATGTCAGGGGGCTAAACGCCTACGTGAAGAGACTGAGGGTCTACGCTTGGCTAAACAAAGTGAAAGTCCACATCTCAATGCTGCAGGAGACCCACCTGACGTCTGAAAAACATGCCAAGATGGCCAAGAAATGGGCAGCCAGATATACAGCTCCACATACTCTAACTATGCGAGAGGGGTAGCAACCTGGATTGCCCCGGACATCCCATTCCAACTCATAAAACAGGAGAGAGACACTGAAGGCAGGGTCCTGATTGTTCACGGAATGTTGGAGAACCGGGAAGTGTACCCGGTGAATACCTGCGCCCCAAACCACGATGCAACAGACTTCTTTAAATCACTCACACCGTGGCTAGCCCCGTACAGGAATGCTACGACCATCTGGGCCGGAGATCTAAATTGCACATTGGATCCCAGGCTGGACCGGTCGGAAGATAAACACAAAAGGGCAGCACCACCAGCGCGGGTGTTGCAGAAGACACTGGACCAGCTCGAGCTAGAAGACGTCTGGAGAATGGTACATGGGGGCGAAAGGGGATACACGCACTATAGCGCCCCACACAGGACATTCACCCGAATTGACTATTTATTCACGGGCAAAGAGACACTAAGCAAATTCACTGAGGCACACATTCACGCACGAACCCTATCTGACCACGCCCCACTGGGAGCGACATGGGCACATACATACAGGAAAGCCCCCATACCCACGTGGAGACTTAGGGCGAAGCCCTCCTAGAAGGGAATTTCCAAGACCATATCCAAATCACAATAGACTACTTTGAGCACAACATGGGTAGTGTGGACAGCAGGGGAACGACCTGGGAGGCCTTTAAGGTGGTGATCAGGGGGGCGGTGATTGGGAAAACAGGAGGCCTTAGGAGAGAGACCCTGGCTGAATTGGATGAGATAGAAAGGAAGATAGAGAGGGCGGAAGCATGGGCAGGGTGAGAGGGGGAAAAAACAGGCAACCTCACCACTCTGAGACAACAGTGTGCGGGTGCCTGGGAGAGACTAGGGTGACTAGATTATGGGAAGTACACACAGAGGCTGCACGCAGAAGGGGATATGCCTAGACTTTTCGCCTGGCTAACCAAACAGGAGACCAAGCGAGAACCGATAAACGCAATTCAGAACAGTCAGGGGGAGATTGAAAGGCTCCAGGAGGGTATACATACGGTGTTCTCGCAATTCTATCAGAAACTATATACCAAAGTACAGGAAGCAGAAGAGGGAGACCTTGAAGATGCATTTGCGGAAATCAAACTCCCACGACTGTCAGAAGAGCAGGCCCAGATGTTGGACGCCCCCCTTACTGTGAAGGAACTGACGGAGGTCATCACTCAGTTACCGACAGGAAAGTCCCCGGGGCCCGACGGGTTACTGGGGGAATTCTATAAAAGATACAAGGATAGCATGGCCCCGAGATTACTGGAGATACTGGAGGAGGCGTACGAGAGCGGACGACTCCCGGCCAGTATGTCAGAATCTGTAATAGTCCCGATACTTAAAGCAGGGAAGCCGCCCCTCGAGTGTGGGTCCTACAGACCGATCTCTCTGATGAATCAAGACTCCAAGATACTGACAGCGGCATTGGCCAACCGGCTAAAAAGGGTGATACCCACACTGATACACACAGACCAGACGGGGTACGTGCCAGAACATAACACGGCATGGAATCTCCGGAGACTCCACCACGTCATTGACAAGATGAACCAAGAGGAGGGAGAATATGCAGTGGCATCATTAGATGCAATCAAAGCGTTCGACTCAGTGAACTGGGACTGGCTTCTGGGGGCACTCGCCCACTTCGGGATAGGCAGAGGGTTCCTACGTTGGATAAAGCTGCTGTACAAAGACGCGAGGGCCAGAGTCAAGACGGGCAGGCATGTCTCAGGGGAGTGGAGCACAGGGCGAGGTATGAAACAGGGGTGCCCGCTGTCCCCGATGCTATATATATTAGCTCTGGAACCGTTTGCGGCCTTCCTAAGGGCAGAGTACGGGGACACCGTATAGTGATAGATGGGGAAACACACCAGATTTCAATATACGCAGACGACATACTGGTTTACGTCCAGGACCCACAAACTCACCTGCCGGACCTACTGGAAGCACTGGGAGCATTTGGCAGGTTATCGGGAATCACCATCAACAAGGGAAAATCCTTGCTGTTCCCCCTAGCGCACCTGAGGGCAATGACATCAGACCAGCTGCCACGCCTGGGCCTGACATGGACATCAATCACCTTCAGATACCTGGGGGTGGACATATATCATGACACCACGGAAACACACATGGCCAACATGCAGGCAGCCCTGGACAAAATAGAGAGCGCCATGCAGTACTGGAAAACACAACCGCTGGGGATGATAGGCCGTGCGGCCCTAATGAAGATGATAGTTTTGCCCCGACTCCAATATTATTTCACCAACATCCCCTACAACATCCCCGGGTCCTTCTTCAGACGATTACACTCCATGACAAAAGCCTTCCTATGGAGACGAGGGAGGAACAGGGTCGCACTAAGCACATTACAAAGGGGCTACGAATGGGGAGGGATGAAGCTCCCGGACTTTGAGAGATACTACTTGGCCACACAACTCCAATTCGTGGTCCGTGGCTGGGGGAAGAGACCTCCATAGATACAATACTGTTTCGACCATCACTCCAGCGATACTATCTGAAAGAACTCCTGTGGATAAACAAGACCCAAGCAAAAACCCTTCCCAGAATAGTCCAATTGGGCAGAGCACTGTGGAAAAGAGCATGAAAGTGCAGAACATGAGAGACCCCTGCTCAAGGCACATCCCCCTGGCAGGACTGGTAGACAACCGCATAGTAAGCCTGGCAAAGTTCAGAACCCAGTGGGAAGACAAAGAAGTGGCCCAAATAGGTGATCTGTGGCAAGAAGGACATTGGGTAGACTTTCAGACCCTGGCGGAGGGGCAGGACATACACAGTGGCCAATTCATACTGTATAATAGCATGGTCCAAGGAATGAGAAAGAGGTGCAAGACCCTACCGGAAGAGGAAGATATGGGTGGGCGGCTGGACACCTGGTACGATGCATCCGTGGGGGGACACTCTGTGTCCAGACTTCATGATCAACTGTTGGGTACCATCAACTCTAGGAAACTGAACAGTCGAACAAAATGGGAGGAGGAACTTCAGCAACCCCTCAAGGATGAAGAATGGAACAGAGCCCTTCAATACGCAAAGAAAGTCTCCAGAAATGCAAGGTTCAGACAGCTGCAGTACATAGTGAACAGAGCATATTTAACACCTAAAAGAATGTCGAACATGGGGGACAGACAGATATGGATCTGCCCACGCTGCCAGGAAGAACTAGAAGATATGGTGCACATGTTTTGGACATGCCCGGGAGTGACAGCCTTCTGGAATATGATACAGGAAAGAGCGTTGAAAGCAGGAATCCATATGCGAGCCTGGTCGCCGGTGTCCTACATACTGGGCCTGTTTCTGAGGGGCGACAAGCAGAGAGTCCATGTAGCTAAGATGACAGATCTGATGACAATACTGGCGAAATGCTGCATCGCAATGGCATGGAAAGCAAGCGCAGGACCCCTGATAGAAAAGGCTGGTGGGTGGACCTCCAAAAATGGGCAGTGGCAGAAACAACGGTCTGGACCAGAGCCCCGCAAAGGGGCGAAAATAACAGTGGGGCCAGAATACTAGCGTGGAATACTTTGGTACAGGACCTATTTGGGAGCGACGAGGAATACAGCGCAACTGATTCGAGTGAGCCAGGAGGAGAGAACTGTCCTGTCCGCACCCGGGCGCAGCACGCAGATCGGAATGAGAACACCATGACAGAGGAGAAGGGAGCCTAGCCGTGACCTGAGCCGATAATGCACATTATGAACTCAAGCCCTTAAGTGCCAGAGCAAATGTTGTGAGTTGTTGTTTATTTGTTTTGTGTTTGTTTGTTGTTAAATGAAAATAAAGAAAATTGTTTTAAAAAAAAACTATGAAACACATGTATGTATACCTTATGGATGTTCTTCATCCCTGGGCTTTTCAAATAAAAACTTTTCAACAGAGAGTGAATAGCCACATTTTGCATTAACTTCATGCATAAGCATGCACAACTACCAATGATTGTGTTTCCCCCAGACATGATTAGGGCAAGTATTGTTCTCATCCTAGAATGGCCACAGCTATCTGAGCAAACCCTTCAATACAATTGAATGTGTAGGCTTAAAGATAGCTCCTGTGAGTTGTATGTATCTTCACTTGTGTGAATCTATTTCCTATGCAAATAATAGAATTCCCCTGTGTGCATTTTCATGCTCCCATTAGCAAACTATGCACAGATGAGTGAGAGGTGCCCTTAATGTTTGCCACACGTAGTTAGGTTAATGTGAGCTTCAGACACATCCTGAGGGATTGACTATGAGGCTGGGGCACACCCAGAGAATTCAGGTTGTCCACGGGATCCTGCGGGACTCTTCAGATGTCAACAATGCTGCCCACACCCATCGCATATCATAATCACGGAATAACCCTGTAAGATTTGGTGTGCTCTGGGAAGTTCATGAGCCCTATAAAGGGCAAATTGCGTTCACTTTGTTTCTCTTTAGGGTCTCTGTTAGGCCGCAAGACCAAGAGTTTAAAGGAAAGTACAAGTCTTGTGTTGTAGAGGCGTACATTTTGGAGGGGGTTGGTGATGTTTCATGGCAGTACATTACACGTGGGTGTTTATTAGTGTTTATTTGCCCCCTTTTTTCTCCTTGTGAGTTTATTATGGCTCAATTTTTGTCTTTCCTTTTTACACTTACTCCCCAGTTCTTTTTTCATTTTAAGTCACCACAAAATGTTTACAAGAACAAACGCGCCCTTTTTCCTTTTGTATTCCGAGGCCACGTGCATTGTGTGTGTGAACTGGAAATGCCTTCCTATTGTAGGGTCCTTTCTTTGTGTGTTTTAGTACCTTGTGTAAATCTGTTTCTTGGCCCTAGACCGTCACTTGTATTTTCTGGTATTGTCTAGTGTGTTAGGCTTTCAGAAGAAGAAGAGAAACTAAATGTTGAAGTAAGGGAGGGATTTGAAGAAGGAACGGGAAGTTGACTTCTCATGTTTCAAGGATATTAATTGCAAGGTGAAAGTCTCGACAGAGAATGGTGTGCCTCGTGTAGTTGGGGCCTTGTAGGTGCAAACTATCACAGTTAGATCGGGTATTGCCTGTGGGGAGAGTCATTGGGGAATGACTCAGGAATAGAAAGGGATTATGGAGAGCGTGTCCATGCCACACGGGGTGTGGATGAAGGAGGAAGAACGGAGGACTACTGATTAGTCCACAAAATGAGAGAGCGCAGAGCAGCAGAGGGAGGGGCCAGGACCGGTTCAGAGCCGGAGATGGTAGAGATGACTGGGGTGACCTGGCTGGCATATATTAACTTAATTCAGAAAGTGGACATTGTAGTTGTGGTGCATCTATAATGATATGATATGATATGACATTTATAACGCGCCTATACACAAGTGTTTTAAGGCGCGACGAGGAAAGGGAGGGGGAACAGGGGAAGACAGACAACGATCCAGTGTCATTCAGATTGCGCAAGTGCATGTGAAGGGGGAAAGGGAAACGTGTGAGGGGGAAGGGAGGGGGGAAAGTGCAGTACATGGGATAGTAGAATAAATAAGATAGTAAACGGCTAGGTGTGGCAAGTGCAAGGCAAGTGCATACCTAAGTGTTGGTAGGGAGACTGTAGGGATACAGAAAACAGTCCCCAGGTGCAAGGGTTAATGCTTATAATACCTTCACCAATTAAGGAGTTGAAGAGAAGATGGGGCAACACAGTGAGAAGGTTCAGCAGGGGTCTTGGGCTGCCCAGAGCCAGGCACGGAGTGGGTGCTTGTGATGGTGAAGTAGGAGAAAGCGGAGGAGAAAGAAGTAGTGGAGACAGGGCTGGTTCCCCTGCAGATCCCCAGGAGGAGGCTGAGGCATCTTCACCTGTGCCTACTCTTCATGGGTGGAAAAACCAAGCCCAGGCATCCCTCATCAATTATCAAGTGAATGCAGGGAACATCCTGGACTCGGGCCCAGACAGGGATCACCTGATTATGGGCCTGCGAGCACCTTACGTTACCAGAGGGAATGACAGTGAGGGTGTTGGAAGGCATCTTATAAAAATTAAGTCAAGCGGTGTTCACCAAATAAGGGTTTCTCTTTGGAGACAATGGCAATGAACAAGCACATGGAATGGAAAAATTGCCCTACACTTCCTAATGCATATAGTTCATCTTCCAATGACCACTCTGTCCACGTGTTAGACAGAATCATATGCAGTACCCTTTGGGAACACCACACACAATTAAGACTACAAGTGACAGTACTAGTTCACCTTTGATACAAGACTTTACTACCCAGTAAAGTGGTAGCGATGGCTGAGCAGCCAGACGTATCTCAAGAGTAAAGTGAGCAGTATCAGAAGTTACACAAAGGACAGCAATTGTTATGGTTCAAACAAACACTGACTCAAGGTTTCTGAGTAAAAGAATATACATTTATTTACACAATCATTTGTAAAACAGTTCACTAATGTAAAGCAGGAGAAAATTACAATCTTAATACACTACACACCACCCAATGAATTCTGGACAAGTTAAGCTCAAAATGAAGTGTGAGCAAAATGGCACTCCAGCAATTTAAAAAGTGTCAGGGTAGCCTGATAACTTTCCCACGGAGTGTAGACGAAGAATTCTACCCAACCCTGTAACCATGTGTATGGAGTTAAAATACCACACCAAAGTATCTATTATTTGGAAGAATGGACCCAAACACGAACAGCAGACCTAGAGCCGGAAAGGGAAAAGGCACATTAACAAAAGGCCTTTAGCTTTTCAGAAGCAGGTAACAGTGTATCTAAACAGGACTAACCTTAACAGAGCTTCTCACAAATAAAGTATAACACAACCCTGGTTGGTCGATATGGGTGGAATCAATCGAGTAGCAAGGTGGTATGCAAATCTGGAGGGAACAAGGTACAAAGATACAATAGTGAGATTTTGGGTATAACGAAAAGAAATGTGAAGGACCAAGAGATCAGGAAGGATTAGATGGGCCCTTACAGTGTTCCTGCAGATGATCAGCCTCTGACGTGCAGAATAGATTAATGATCACTTTTGGGGTAGGTCCGGAAGCAACACCATGGGACAGAACTACTCCTGCACACAACGGAACACCTAGTGGCCAGGAAGTCACTTGAAGAGCCCGACGGAACGCAGACGCTCCCAAACACCCTCTGAGTACGAGGAAGTCTCTAGTCCATACCCGGATGAAAGGGAGTGAGAGGCTTCCGGACTACCAGGTAGTGATCAGAGGTGAGGATCCAATCCAGAGTGCAATTCAATGGAAGTCCGATGTGCAGGAAAGATTAGAAGAATGTGAGACGAAAACAGTCAGTTTAACAATCCGGGTCGGCAACGTGATGGCAAGAACAATTCAATATCGAGCAGAGGTAGATATCCGTGGAGCGGTCCGGGTCGGCAACGTGGAAGACAGTGGGAAGCCAAAATCGAGAGGCGACAGAAATCCTTTGAGCAGTCCAGGTCGGCAACATGAGTGGTTAAGGAGATAGCAGATCACAGCAAGAAAACAAAATAAAAAGGACTTTAGAAACACAAGGTAACAGAGATAGGAGTCACGTGGAGCAGAAACTGGAAATTAGAGACGAAGTTCAAGGACAAAGTAACAGGTCAGGAAACTAATAAACCAAACGTAAGTATTCACTTGATACGTAGCGTACTTCAGCCAAAATCAGAAGCACTGATTCAAAGTCAAGGCGGAGTTTAAATGGTCATGAAGTCACGTGACCGAATGTGTGCGTGATGACGTATGCCTCATTGTTTATATCCTAGTTTTCATGGCAACCTCCATCTGGCTGTAAACAGCGCCCTTTCTTTAATACAGTGAAACCTCGGAGATGACCCCCACATCTTATATTATAACGCTTTCCCTGAATAGCAACAGGCAATACTTGGGATGCTTTGGACACTCTAGAAGCATTATTAGACAAACTCCTGGGAATACTTGACGTAATAGTAGAGGAGTCACCAGGGTTTCTGACAAAAAGGGAGGGAAAGACAAGATCATTCAAAATCAAGCAGCACCAACAAGTAAGTAGGCAGGGCAATCTAGAAAAGGCTTACTGCAACTAGAATTCAAATCAATAGGCCTGGGCCAATGTCAATGGTTCAGAGTCTTTGCAGAGGATCACACAGTTCAGAGTAGTTTGCGGTTAAGTCTTTGCCAAGAGTTCGAAACGAAGTTGGTCGGAAGAAAGTTATTCAAAAGAGTAGAGAAGGACAAGCCCTCGGATCAGCGAAAGATTTCAAACACTTTCACTGCGGTCGGACGGAACGAACAACTGGATTTTAACAGTACCTTAGTAGAAGAAGAATGCTGTAGCTGAGGCAGAAGTTCCTGGCAGATCCTGCAGGCTCAAGGTTCCTGAAGCGACTCTCAGACTGAGATGAAGGAGGAAGACTGGAGGGTCCTGCAGAAGAAAGCAGCAGTAGAGCAAAGCGATGAATAAAAGGTGCACTCCTTAAAACCCCAACAGGGTCCGGTCCTCCTGGCTATACGGTTCACTGCAGCTATGCACAGCAAATTCGACCAAGGGAGGGAGGCCTAGCTTAGTGTTTGGCGAACTGGTTGGTCCCACCAGCACAGGGGAAGAAGATTCCTTGAAGATCTTCTCTGTCGTCGAAGTGTAGGAGATTCGGAAACGCAGCAGGGCTTCACCTGGAGGTTCAGTAGTTGCAGTAGTCCTTTTCCTTCAGCTTCTCTTCGGTTCTCTCGATCCAGTGGTGACTCAGCCTTCCAAGTCCAAGAGAACTGCTTTTTATGCAGTTTTCCCCCATTCAAACAGCCTGGCTGTCAATCACACAACAGGGTGGCTGTCCTGGCAGGACAGTCACCTAGCCAATCAAACAAGGTGCAACTTGGTTTCCAAGGAGACCCCGTGCAAGAGGCCTAAAACCCCTCCCTCACATCCTGTCTACCTACACTCTAAGGCGCCTAAGGAGGGCTTCTGTGCAGAAAGTAAATGCACACTGAAACCCAAGCCAAGGTAGCCACTTAATAACAATTATCATGTTTGATTTACCCTTGATGTCAAGTATGGTAGTGAGAGTTTACATATACTTGCTTAATGTGGCATGGATTGTTTTACTTTGCATCAAGGGTAAAACAAATATGATAAGTCTCACTAAGCATCTAGACTGGCCTACATTCAATGCAGGCTAGTCTATCCAGGCAATACCTACCTAGACTGGTCTGCATTGAATATAGACCAGCACAACACTTTTCATGTTTGCTTTACCCGTTTTCCACATCAAACATGCATCTAGGGTAAAGCAAACCTAAGTGTTAATACATGGCTAGACTGGCCTATATCAAATGTAGACCAATCTAGCCACACAATAACACTTCACTTAACATGTTTGCTTTACCCTAAATGCACAGTTGCTAGATGAAGCAAAAAAGAATGCCTTTTCCCCAGCAACTCTCATGCCTAAATTTAGGTGCCCTGCCGAGTGGGTGCCTTAAATTTAGAGGTGGTGGTTGGCACACACACATGCACACAAACACTTTCACCCGTGCATTCACACATCATTCTTATAACTCCTTGCATGCACACATTCATAAAACCAAACACCAACATAAATACATACATGCAATCCATAGAGTGTGGGGCAAGTGCAGCCAGGAGATTTTTGCTGCAGTCTTGTGTTACCGGGAAGACTGAGGTTACAGTCTCACCAGGCAGCTGAAAAACAGCCTTCCACCGGAGTGTGAACACAGGGCAAGTGCGGCCAAGTGTAGTTACTGTAGTGTTGTGTTGTTGGAAGGACGAAGTTTAAAGTCTCACCAGGAAGCTGAAAAACAGCCTAACCAGACTGCAAGCATGGAGCAAGTGCAGCCAAGTGCAGTTCCTGCAGTTGGTGAGGAGGTGAGAGGAACAGCGGACCCTCAACTGCCGGTAAACAACTATGGATTGCAGGTAAGAGATTGCAGCTTTATTTGCTGTTTTTCATCCCCTCAAAGAAAGGTCCAAGATATAATTTGAGGAGTGCTCCTCAAGGGTGACATCCGGCAATGTCTCCATCTGGAGAAATCGCTTTGATGGTAATTCTGCCGTGGTAATTCCACAGAAAACGCACCATTGGGTCCAATGGACGCAAACTAAATGAGGAATTACACTGCCACTACCAGGCGGAAATTCTGCCTGACCAAGTGGCAGTAACAGTAATTCTTTAGGGCATTTTCTGCTGGATTTACTGCCAAATTTTGCCTAACTAGTAATGAGGCCTGTTGTGTCACCATATAAACCCTGCTCTGAGGAAGTCTAGATGAATTAGAAACCATTGGCAGAAAAAAGGCACTGCACAAATAAAGGAGATTGACAAAATTAGGGGAAATTGGATTCTTAACTATTCCATGTACAATGACTTCGAGGAAATGGATAAACCAGAAGAAGTCGATCAAACAACAACTTACAAAGTTCAAGATACACAAGGTAATATTGAAAATCAAGATCATGTAGGGCGTACCACCGGCAACCAGACGAGTAATTGACAATCCTCTAAGGAAAAAGGCCCGGTAAACCTCTTGCAAGGATACCAAAGTAATCTTTCCAAATAAAGTCATAACATGTCAGTAGGGGCATTTAATGCTATGGAGTGCACACTGGTTAATTTTGAGCAAAGTAGTAACAGTGTTGTCACAAATGATGCAAGAAATATGCAGTGTTAATTCCCCTTGCCCTTTGGCCCTTCCCTATGTACATACCACCCACTGCACGTGGCCTGCCAGTTGATTGGATCCCAGGTAATTGTGTCAAACACCTTGCACCTGGTCTTTGGCATTGCTGCTCAAGGTTCCTGCAATATGATTGGATCCCCAAATCTGAACACTTCTCTCCTTACAAACATCTCACGTGATGTGCACCTGGTAATTGAACATGAGTTCAGTGGATACTCTCAAGGTCAATCTGACCCTCTGAAATGCAAGACGCTTCTTCGGATCCCAGACATGCAGGCGCCCCACAATGCCTCCCCGGCAGTAACCTAGATTTGTTATCCTCACCCTGTGCACCTTGCAGTACAAATCATGAGACATCCTGCCCTAAGCTCCCCCCTTGGAAGCAGCCCCCTGCCTGGGCCTACACCCAAGCTCAGCTGGGACTACACTAATCAATCACCTTGTGAGGGATTTAAGAGTTTGAATGGTGGGCATATGGTATTTCAATGGTGTGACCAGTAATGTGAGGGTATCGGGGCCTTAAATTGGGGCTGGGCTGTTTTGGCAGCTCAGGACCTCTGCCCTGGCTCCCAGGAGATTGACCTTAAAAGAGTGGTGAAGCCCTGCCTGCGCTCGGCTATTCACATTCCATTCTAGTTGCATAGGCCTGCTGCGTGGGACAATAGGATAGTTGTATCTATTTGCAGTGACAGCTTCTCTATTGAATGCCTGAGCTGGGAATGGGGAATGGGAGAGGTGTGTTGGCACTAAAATGCAAGGGTTTCCTATTGCGAATGCTGCAGCCTGGCTTTTCTTGGACTTAGTCTCAGAAATGGCGATGGGTCAGTGAATATGGTCACTGAGCTAAAGATTGCTCCCCTTCCTTCCATTAATATAAGCTGTACTGCTCCTTCGCCGCTTCAGAGCACCACCCTACCCCTTACCATCACCCTTCAATGTTACGCTATATCCCTAATATATTTTCCAGCTTGGACCGTCTAGGCGGTTGGGGACTTGAATATGCATCCCAACAAGCGTGTGGTCAGCCCTGGGACTTGACAACAGGAAGAAGAGAAAACATAAATGAAAAATCTGGAAAAAAACATGTACGAAGAGGCAAAACTCAAGGTCAAGAAAAATATAAAATCCAACCATATTAACAGGAAGCCCAATAGGAGAAGTTCAAGGAAATTTGTGAGGAACTAGCATATGGAGGCAAATTCGAAAATGGTTTTACCAGGGGAGGATACTGAAGGAGTGAGGCAAACTATAAAATTATGGCCACAATAAATAGAAGAAAAACCTACATGCCCCCGGAAACATACAAAGGCTGTATGGAAGGAAACAATTGTCAAAGGAGATGCAATCTATGCTACCTTTCCTTCTAAAGGATCAGTGAAATAAACTCCAAAGAGGAGCAGGTATTCACTTTTGTGATACATGATACAATCAGTAGATGAACAAAATCAAGGTTTGGAAATGTCCTCAGAGTTGGAGGCCTCGGTTGCTCATAACTGTATGATGGCAGACACTAATTCAACTATGGCCGGTATTCCTCGTATTCCCTAGAAAGGAAATCACATGTACGGTACTATTTAAATTCGAAAGATGATTGCAATGCAAAGAGCAACCATCAAATACAGGCCTTAATAATTTAAAAGATCTTTAGAGATTATAGGGAGCTTATCCTAAATTGATCAAACTTGCTGAAATTGCTTTCTATGATATCGTCTTTGAGAACATTGGTATCAGCTGATATAAAATGAGTTCATTTTTTTATCTCCCCTTCTTGAACAGACATTGTAGCAGTCCTTTTGAACTCTAGAATCATGGGAAAATTAAATGTGAAGGAAGCTGATTCTCTTCAAACATTGGGTTTTGATGTCTATCCGTATACAAATATGAGTTGTGTGAAAAAAGGATGTTTCATTGGAAGATGCCAATGCTGCGAGAAATTCTGTGACTATAAATTTAGACAATCGCATTACCTGCTCTGTTACTATGAATGGCATTAGAAAAGCTCATTTGGGGGGCAGAAGGCATTGAGGGGAAAATGAGGCAAGACTGGAGTTGGATCTCTGCTATACTAGCTGTCAAATTAGAGAAGTTATTTGGACATTTGAATCTTTAACAATAACAAAATACACTTAATGATTTGGAATTCTCAAGGTTTCAACAACTTTCTCACCAAAGATTTAAATCCAGTAGACATCACAAATTATGCTATCATATTTTTTGCCGGAAGCATGGTTAGTTATACCACCTTTTTAAGGAAAGGAGACCTTGAAGGGCTTATTAATAGGCATACACACATTTGGGGGTTTACAATAAGAGAATGGCCTTCTTATAATGATTTTATTTTAGCTGCCAATGTGGAAAAACATACTAACCACCTCCTTCTGGTAAACATTTACTGGATTCTGTTAAAAACAAGTGAAAGGAAACTTTCTGAAACCTTGAATGCACTATTAACAGAATGGACAAAGGACTGAATTTCAGAAGAAATAATTATTGTGGTTGACTTAAAGTTAAACTGCTTGTGTCCAGATGTGGACTGCTGGGGTGAGGCTAGCGTTACAATCAACAACTCAAATAAAGGAGGTTTAGTGTGGGCACGATTGATGGATAGTTGGAATTTGCAAAGGTTTAATGGAAATGTAATCAGAGACATTGCAATGCAGGCCACCTGGAGGAGGGAAGTCAGCCACTCAATCATTGATTATATTTTTGTATCCAAGTCTTAGTGCAATGGAATTGTCAATACGAGAAACAGATAGAAGTGACAATACACATTTAGTAATGAAAATTAAGGTCTATTGTCAGACAAATGGTTTTATGAACTTGAAAATCAACGCTCAGGGTAACAGGTTAAAAGTAAACTTCCCTGATAGCTTTGTTAGGAGAAATAGACTCTAGAACATACTATATCATAATAAAAAGGTTACAAATCAGAAATGTGTTCTGTTGACAATTACAACTCTATATTGAAATGGCGAATTTGCCTGCAAAGAGCAAAACCCACACATATGTTTTTGACATCTACAATGAGATTTCATAGTTTTGATTGTAATGTAGCAGGAGAAAAGGGCCTATTAAAAAAACATGTAATACAGGTTTTGGAGAAAGAAGGACCGCCACTTAAAACAGTTATGGAAATAATAAGGAAAATGAAGCAGAAGTAGACAAATTGGCTCAAGCATAATAAAATCAAAATTAATCTAAGAGATGGAGCAAAAATGCTGGCAGTGATCTGCACTTAAAACACAAAAACCTTTATGTATCCCATTCATAATATGCAGGGGAAAATCAATACAATGCAAACAAATCCCATTGCAGAAACAGTGTGGGTGGACCACTTAAGGGGTATTTTTAGTAAGGTGCCTCCCACAAAGGCAATTATTATGGCAGAGATCCTACCAAATTAGGAGGTGTCCTTGCGTGGAGGATGCAAAAAGGAAAATCTTAAAAGGAAAGGATCTGGGCCATGGGCCAAGATGGCTTGTCAAACGCTATGCTCCGGAGGAATACAATTTATGGGCAGAATGGCTTCATTCAGTTTATTTAAATAGCATAACAGCAAATATATTGCCAGATACATGATCTAAAAGTTATATCAACCCCATTTTTAGTTTTGGCTATTGGGTGGACTACATTTAAAGTCAAAACTATTGTCATAAAAATAAGAGCTTTAACATAAGAGCTTGAAATAGGGGCTTTGAATGAAGGTTTGTAATGCTTTTCAATGCAGATGACATATGAGGTTGGATTTCTGTAGTTAGGCTATGTGTCCCACCCATTTAATGCCCATTGCTAAGTGAAATCTATGGGATTTTCCTCCCATTCCCACCATTTCCCCTCTAACCACACTTCTTGTTTGCACTTTTTGGCTGAATTTGTACTGTGTGGTGAATTTGTCAGCCATTTTTACTTCAAAATGGCAGCCACCATCTGTTAATGTTATTTAAAAGTTATTTGACTTGATTGATGCTTTAAAATATATTTACTGTAGTTTTCAAGTTACGTTACACATTTTGCAGTATTTTTCTTATTAAAAATAAACAAGATACTGTAATAGTTTAATTTTGGTCTAAAATGTCTCTGAAAATGTACATCTCGTGACTTGTGTGGGAATGGTTTAGTGTTTTTGATGTAAGGAGCACCTGACTGGCTGTGCACTTAGTGATGTGATTGGATGTGCAGTGGGTGTTTGTTTGTACAAGTATGCCATTTTGTGTCTGGTAAATCGTGTTCTTTGTATGTTTGAAGGGAGCTGAAAGGTATGTGTTTTGTTTGCATTTGTTAATTTGTGTCTGCGACATTGAATTTGTTTTTACTAATGTTAGAAATATGTGTCGGCAGCGGACTAATATTGTTAATGATGCTTAATGTTGATAAACTGCCACCGGCACCTATTTGCAATGCTAATCAAACAAATGGAATGTCGGCAGTGCCGCTGACTTTGACTTGGTTTCAGTAACATTGCTGATATGTGCCAGCGGCAGATTAATGTTATTAACCTGCTGCTGACACATGTTTGCAATGTTAGTGAAACAAAGTGAATATAGGCGGTGGCTTGGCTGACAATGCTTGTTTAAAAGGCACTTGCATAGTCAATGTATGAGCGCTGATTACACATCCACATCTCTTCCAAGTGCTTAGAGGAGATTAACTCTGCAATGTGTTGTGTGTACTTAATGAAGAAGACACGCACAAGTGGCAGACCCCATTTTCAAGCAGCAGCACGAAAGAAATATGTTTGATTACAATCGGCTTGTAATTTGAGAAACTTCCAATCCCCAAGGAGGAAGAAAATAAGGTGAGTAGGAATTCATACAAACAATCTCTTTGAATAGGTAGTATCTCCTTTGACTCTGATTAGTGAATTTCATTTCTAGGTTAAGGTCATGCTGAAACTGGCCTCACATTGCCATGTCCCAGGGTAACTTCTTTCTCCAGCATCTAATACTGAAACCAATTCCCACATTTTTTCCAGAACATGATAACCTGTTATTTGCAACATTAATCAAGGAACACAAGGCAACAGGAGGTACTGTGTGCAATTCATGGCCCAAAATATGCACCATTCACGATTCGTCAGAAATGTTTTTCACAAATATGTTTTTACAGTGAAAAGAGAGTTTCACTGCAGTGCAAATGCCATCCATAAAGTCAGAGAATTACTGTTGTTTTGACAACTTTCATGCAGTAACCAAACATTATATGAGCATATGGTAGAATTCATAAGCTCTTAACACAATATGGAAGGCATATTCAGGTGGCATCACAAAAAGAACAGTTTTGGTTGGTTCAATAACATGAATCAAAATGTTATGCTCTTGGAGTTTTATTAATTTCAGTTAGAAGAGTAGCACCAGACTGATGCTCATGGGCAATATGGATTGGAGTCATATTTTTAGGAATCAGGTTTCTCTCAGGGTAGTTTATGGCCTGCGTAATGCACCGATCATTGGCGCCTTCCGCTCTGCTTACAGGTTGTCACCTCTCCTACAACCCTCATGCAGCATGACGTGGTTTCTCTGTATCCATTTTTCATTTTGGCTACTGCATTAGAGTACCGATGGGGAGGAATGGCATAGGCGAAGAAAATAAAGATTGTCATTTTCTGGGGGATTCTTTACCCACTCATTGACTGTCATAACCATGCTAATCCGTATGGCCATTCCCACCCAGTTTCTGCCAATCCCGCCCCAAATACCTCCTCAAAGAAACTCTTTGAGCTTGCCTGCTTCAAGCATTACCATCAAACTTTCCACTCAAAGTGCCTAACTGTGTTTTTTCAAAGCAACCTTATTAGAGTTAATGACTTAGTTGAAGCTGTAAACACACTGCTGGTTTAATAAAATGTCTTAACCTGTTCTGCCTTCCACCACTTGATTTATAAGCACTATGGGTGTCCTCACTGACGTCATGTTAAAAACAGGTATTGGCACATTCAACAGTTTTGGCTTGTGTGTAAGTATTAGGCATTTGCCAGGCACTGCTCTTCGCCTGGCAACTGCATTTCCTATGGCTAGGCAAACGCCAAAACTGTTGGCATTGCCAATGCTTGTTAAAAAGGGCAATTGAAATTCACCAGGAAATTATCGCCCAATTGCCTGCCTCGATTTTTCTAGCAAGATATTCGCTTCCCTGGTCCTGGATGATTTAGACCTATGGGTTGTGGAGGCAAATATATAATCAATATATCAAACTGGTTTTAGGAAGGGGATGGGGATGGACTTGAATGATTTCATACCTAAATTACTGAGAGACAGATCCTTCAGCAGCAAGGGACAGTCCTTATACACTGCATTGTTGGACCCCCATGCAGCGCTTGATGGCATAGACCATAACAAACTGTGGAAAACACTTTGAAAGATTAACATTCTAGGGGGCCTCTTAAAAATTCTAATACTCAAATAGTTCATTCCAGATTAGAACAAACATGGGAGGGTCATATAGAGTGGAAATCAAGACAAAAAAGGGATTGCACCAAGGATGTGTACTAACCCCCTATATGTTTAACCTGTGTAGGAGAATCTTGGCAAAGAAATCGAAAACACAAGACACATATAAATTAATCTTAAACTTGCCAAAGTGTGTCCCTAATACAGTCATAATGTTAGAATTAGGCGTGCAATCAATTTATTCCTTAGCAGTGGTGGTAAGAAAGCTTATGTTCCTAAGTAACGTCCTGAACCCTCCAAAAGGATCCTTGTATAAGGAGCTGGTAATTATTCTAACAAATAGAACATCAGGTCATTTAAATAACTTTTACAAGGATTGTATGAGCATATTAATGGAAATAGGATGCAACAGGGAACTGTTAGATGCAAACCCTACCAAAGTAAAAAAGAAAGTAAGAGAATCCAACTAGGTGAAATAAAGTGAAACTTTGGTGAAATATAGCTCTACCCTAAGAAAATATGACACATTAGGCAATTACTTGAAATGCTCCCTAACCCGGATATTCAGATGAATTTTTCTGTGATTCAGACTAAACTAACTGCGCACATTAGGTGCATTGGAACCAAGATGGGGTATTCCTAAAGAAGAACGGGTATTTTCTTCTCAGTCTCCCCAATCCATGTTTATCCTCTTCCTGTTTCTGCCTTTCCAATCTCCATTTTCTTCCTGCCAATCTGATAACATCTGTGCAGGGTCACAATACGCCCAATCTTCAGACAAGGGTTATGTGTCATGCTGAATTACATAACATAACATGCAGCAACTGTTTCAGATGGGTCGTTTTTGGTCATCTTGCCATCCAGTAATGAGCTGCATACTACTGCCACAATTATTGGAACATTTTCAATTTGGGGCAAAATACAAGAATCGTCCACAGCATTATTACTATGGCCATATGGCTCAACCATTTTAAAACCATGTACACATTCGAGACAGATGATGACCAGGTGTGGAATGTATACAATGGCCTGATGAAAGAGGAGTTTGCCCACCTAGTTATCTCAGAGGTTGAGGTGCACTGGGCTATTGGGGCCCAAGACCAAAAAATGTAATAAAGCTTCAGGTCCAGTTAAAATACCCATGAACATTTTCAAATCTGAACTAGCAGTGTAGATTCCTTTTATGACCCGATTGTTCATTGCAATTCTGATGCTGAACAAAGTGCCCCTCTCATGAACCAGTGCAGAGATAGCTCCAATATACAAGAAGGCGGGCCATGAGGATCCCACAAATGTCCACCCTGTATCATTACTTGATTCAAGGGGTAAAACACATCTGGAAAATGGGTAGAAGACAATGAGATCATACATCATCTAAAAGCCGGATTCCAGGCAAGATTTAGCACAACAGGTCAATGTTTCACACTTACTCTACTGATTGAAAGTATATACCACTAAGGAATGCATCACTACCTAATGTACATAGATCTCAAAACAACATTTGGTATGAAATACTGTAGGCTTCCACATCTCTAGAATGGAAATTTGCTGCAATCTTGACTCGGTGTAGTTCAAAGATGTGATAGAAAAATAACTTTATCGATTGAATTATTAATTAAAAGTAGGTTAGATTATTCTGCCTAGGTTTGATTATTATGGTATGAAATATTGCATTCATTTACCAAACCTCTGGCGAAGACATCTGCTAGATTTTAGATGTTGCCGTCAAAAGGATGTAGCTCCAAATATTGTGTCTGCCCAATATCAAACGTAATTTCAAATTATGAAGCGAAACTACTGCACCACCTGTGGGTTAGTTTGGGGTGCAAATTCAGCCCCACACTGACAGAAATTAAAAGGCCATGCAAGGCACATAATCTAAGAGTAAATCTGGCTGATGGTTGAGACCCCTTGGAACATGCAAGCCTGTTCAAAACATTGTTTTCCAACATGGGGCCTAGCGAAAGAACAAAAATAGGTCTCCCTCAAGTTTCCCAAAATGGAAAGGCACTCAGCTGAAACAGAGTGTGTGTTAGAACTGAAACCTGCTGAATGTGCCGAATGCATTCCAAAAATGTGTTGCTGCAAATCTTCATTCCATACACTGGGAAAAGGCACAATTTGGCTGAGAAAGATAGATTGCAGCAAATTACATTGAAGTTATGCCTTTCCTCCTCTCCCTCCTTCCTTGCAGCTCTCTGGCCGGCCTCCCTTGGCCCTCTTCATGCTCCTACCTGCAAGGCAAAAAACATCAGGGTCACCTTCGACTCCACACTCTCTTTCTCTCCTCATATATCTGACGTCTCTAAGAAGTCACACTACCAGCTACACCTCCTCAGAGGTATCCTTCCTTTCCTCTCCTTCCCCCTGAAGCTCACTGTCTCCAGAGCCCTGGTTCTCTCGAAGCTGGACTACTGTAACAGCCTCTATCTAAATCTTCCTGTCTCTACTCTCCGCCCTTTGCAACTCATCCAGAACAGTACTGCAAGACTTGTCCTTGGCCTCAAGCCCAGGGACCGTATCTCTCCAGGACTGAAATCACTACACTGGCTCCCAGTGGCTGTGAGGATTAAGTTCAAAACCCTCTGCATTGTCCACAAGGCTTTCTGGGGCCTTGGGCCAAAATACCTTCATCTCTCTCTTCCTAAATATCTTCCTTCTCGAGCTCTTCGCTCATCCGCCTCCAACTACCTCAGGGTCAGCCTCTTCTCCAAGCAACAAGCTAGGGGTAGATCTCTTTCTGCAGCAGGGGCCTCCCTCTGGAACAGCCTTCCTGCCTCCCTGAAACTTGAGGAGAACCATCTCCGGTTCCGGAAGCACCTCAAAACCTTCCTCTTTGCCTCCACTTTCTCTCCCTCTCTCCCCTGCTAAAACCACTGAACCTGCACTGAATCTGCAACTGGGCCACTCACCGATCTCGGTCCTTGGCCCAGCCACTCTTCCTGCACTGCCTACCTACACTACGGGACTGTCTATGTATCCTACAGCCCCTTCTCCCGGCACTTACCCTGCACTTGCCACCAGCTGGCCCTATTATTTATCTTGTATTCTACTAATCATGTACTGCACTTTCCTTGTACTTGCCACCAACTGGCCCTATTATTTATCTTGTATTCTACTAACCTTGTACTGCACTTTCCCCTCTCCCCTTCCCCTTGCACTTTTCCCAGTCCCCCCTACCCTTGCACTTGCGCGATCTGAATGACCCCTGGCCTAGTAGGATCGTTGTCTGTCTCCCCTTGTTCCAACCAGGAAAACAGGTCTGTTTCAGTTAAATCCAAAGAAATACAACAGTTGTTACATCAAATGTGTGGAAGGGTCAGATAAGGCAGCCAACCGAACTGACCTTTCAGGACTGTCATGACCCCGATAAATTGCCTCTCAGAGAATCCTAATGGAACTTCAAAGACTGTTTATAAACAGACAACATAGATAAGCAGATGTCCATGTCATGTGACTTTGGAGTAAATGAAACTTTTAGGTGGTGATCTGAATGTGAAACCGGTGGCTTCTATATTAATGGCTTGCCATTCAAATAACATAGGATACCTTTTCATTAACAATAGGAGAACCGTGCGTCATAATGGGCTCATTCAGGATTAATTTTGAAGATCACCAAAAGCCTGTTAGTTTTATGTAAATATTAACAATATGCAGTGTGTGTAATTTGAGTTAGAGATGAACATGGGTTTGTGACACTCCTATAAATCATAGAAATCCAAAGCTTGGTGAGCTGATAGAAAGTAAAATGAATGTGTGTTTTGTGAGGTTTGATGTTAATAACTATTTCAGCCCATAAATAGAACACGAAAAATGATGGCTCCCCCAGGAATGTTGTACCGCGATCAAATTAAAGTCCCTATATCGGTCATAAATCATAGAATCCAAATATATATACTTGTTGTAGTTATCTGCAAATTGCAGAAAGTTGTCATGTTGTGACTTTCTGAGAAAACAAAAATGTAGCTTAAAGGTTGTTTTGAAATGATGTATTTCTCTCCTCCCCTCATTATCCATAATCCAAACCTCCTAAACCCCTTGCCCTATCAACTGAAGGGGCCGGATTAGTGGGAAGAAAATGAATGTCCAATCCAAAGTGTGGGGATATTCATAATGTGGATGTGTCATGAATACTATATCCAAGGAAAGCCAGGGGAAAGAAGGAGGAACAAAAGGGAGAGAGCCAAACCCAGAGAAAAAGACAAAAAGACAGAAGGACAAAATGACTGTAAGAGAAAAGGAGACCCCATAGACACTTGGTGGGAACTTTTTCCTGGAAAACTATGAGCCCTATCTGAGAGAGGCCTGTTGCGGGTGGGACAGAACTGTGAATAGAAGCTGGAGGTGTAAGCTGCCTACCTGTTACCAAAAGAGGGTCCTAATTCTGGCTGGTCTCCTGAGCTAAGAACATAGATCTCCTAAGTAAGTAGTTATCTCCCAAAGCTATCCATTTTGTGGGGAACCTGCCTTAATCCTTTACATTTAATTGTGGGTGGAGGGTGAAACTGTGTAGATCCTTAGCATATTTAATTAAAATTAATTCAATTAATTCCCCTGTAGTAAAGATCATGGAATGATTTTTGTTAAAATTTGAAATGAACAAATCTCATTCCCAGTGTCTTATAACCACTATAGCCGATAAAATAATTGGGTGACCCTATTTTCCTATACCCCTGATTTCTCTACAGAATAGGGCTGGCCTCCTTGATTCCAAAAGATGAATCCCCAAAACCCTGCATTTCCTTTGAATGTAGTGTGTTCCAAAACAGACGTTCCCTTTTATTCCAAAATCAGAATCACATGGCCCTGCATTTCATTTGAATGTGTGTTACAAAACAAATGTTACCATTGAGTTAATTTCCAAAACCTTACCTTTCAAAATAAAAGCCAAACAAAATTCCCAATATATTTCCACTCCCTCTACCTTGCCTTCAAAACCAAAGGGGTCACATATAACTGATGCCTGGGGATAGGATGCTGAAAGAGATGAGCATACATAAACCTATGACTGTGTGTTTTTACAGTTTTCCTATGTGTTAATGTGCAGAGAGATCCCACAAATGCTCTGATTTGAAATTCAATCTGTGTTGTTGTTGCAATTGAAAGTTTATTAAGAAATGCATGTCAGTCTATGACTCAAGTAAATTCCATATGTGATTGTTGTGTTGTGCCATGGAGTTGCTGGCTGGTGATTGTGGTGAAGCTATTATCCATTTTGTAAACGTTAATAAAAATATATTATTATTTCTATACAATGGCCTGGTTCCTGGCTTATTGGTGACACAGGGAGTACAAGCAGAGTAGCATTATACCAGGTTGGAAAGCTGACCAAGTTTGAATCTGCTAAGTGCTTTGTTGTGTGGCACCTTTTGTATTTGTATTTATTTAATATTTATATAGCACTTTTCACCAAAGCGCTGTACATGAGAACAGAACGGTACATACAAATGGAGATACAATATAAAGCACAGCAGAGTTCTGTGTTTACATTAACCTTCTTAACCAGTAGAAAGAAGATAAGATCTGAAAGAGACATAGAAAGTAGAATAGAGACAGTTAGAACAAAGAGATAGAAGGAGAGGTGCAACAAGAGAAAAAGAGCAAAAAGGAGACTGAGGACAGGGAGAGCGTGGAGCAACAAGAAGGGAATGGGAAGAAGAGTGGAGTGAGCCAGAAGAAATATTCAATGAGATAGGAGAGGAGAGGTGTAGGGGTGCAAGGCCATGGAGGGATTCAAAAACTAGGCACAGAAAATTAATTTCGAACTGTGATGGAAAGAAAGCTATTGCAGATCAACCAGAGAGGACGAAATAGAGTCTCGAGGAGTAAGGAGAAATAGAACACAAATAGAGGCATTGAATACAGATTTTAGAGGGGCTAGACGAGATAAAAGAATTCCAAAGAGGGTAGAAGAACAGTAGAAGAGTCGGGAATCTGGAGTGAACAATCCATATGTTGTTATATGCAGGTATGCCAACTCACCCTTTGTTGGTCTTGATTTAAATATAGTTCTAGGATGGGTATTTTCTATTTAGGATAGATACCCCTGTGTGAATTAAGCTCTGAGTGTCAGATCATGTTTGGACTTTAATGTTAAACTAAATGGGGGTTGCAGAAACAGGGCTGAAGGGAAAGCTAATTTGTATTAACTAGTTCAGGAATGAGATATATCTTAAATGTAGCTCACCTTATGTGAAATAGAATTTATATGATAAAACAGTCACAAAAACAATATTTGACTGCATGCCACATGCCAAATCATGGAACCATTTAAGAATGCTTGGCATAACCTACGCTATATTTTCGGCAACAGTTAGATGGGGACTAAACGGAGAAACCACTAGTCCGTTCAAGATCCAGAAAGAAGTGTACCAAGGCTGCGTGCTTGCGCCCAAACATTTTTCTTTCTTTATTAACAAGGTGATTGTGAAACTACTGAATCATGACACAGACCAATGCCAAACATCCCATCCAAATGTTTGTGGATGATGCCTTTCTCGTCTCATTAATTCTGGCAGGTCTACAGAAACAATTCAACTTGTTCAATGAGTTTGTGACATAGAACAGGCTTCATATTAACGTTTCTAAAACCAAATCCCTATTGACATCGTGGATGAATGTGTAGATCAGACTAGAGCCTATGATTAGTTATGGATGAAGAAAACATCAAGATGTAATTGGGCCATGCAGGTAGAGAAGGCACGAGCCATGCTGCCTGGTACACTGGGGTAGTAGCAAGATTTACAAGATCACTGGGAGAGGGTGCTGTTAGCGTCCCATTAGAAGCTTACACGATGCAGGATCGCCAGGTTGCTCTTTATGGAGCCCAACTATGGGGCCATTCAAATGTAAAGATATTATCAATGACCGAAAATGGCTTCCATGAAACCATTCTAGGAATGCTGGCTTCCACCCCCACTATTCCATTACACATGAAACTCAATATGTTCAGTATATTACGAATGATTCGATTGAGACCCTTGTATTGGGTACGAATTTGGAACCCCCCAGAACTTGGGAAGTACAGAGAGGCAGCTCTAAATGTTTTTCTACTACAAGAAGTGGGCAACTCTTTGCCTTGGTGTGTACACATCAAAAAAATGATGCCAGGAAATAAGTTATGAGGAGATCTGGCTACAGCCACTAAGGCCGAACCTTTCCTCCAAAGTATTGGTTATGTTTTCACCTACTAGTCCAGGCCCTGCAACATTACTGTGCATTGCTTGCATCAGAAACATCAGAAATGGCCGCCGGAAAGCATTCTGCTTGCTAAAAATCACCTTGAAGTGCGCAGGAAAAATCCGAAAAATAGGCCGCCATCCACTTTTGCCCATGTCAGTGGTAACACAGAAGACCACTGCCAAAACCCATCATTTGGCTGCCCACAGAGCAAAATGACTGCAAAAGAAACACATAGCTGTGTGGAAATCCATTGTTCTTGGTTGTCAAATTTGCAAAAATCATGGTTCACAAAACACACAAAAGATCCAACCTCCTTGTTGGGTGTTTAACACGCCTCTACTTCAAGAATCCACATACATATAATGACAGCAGAAGTATATTTCATCAGAACAAAATCCACTTTTAAAGATGCTTGCTGGAAAGAAATATGTCAAAAATGGGTGCAATACCGTTACTCGCCTCTGTCAGACGCTGGCGATCTCTAAATCTGTCAGGTGAAACTTGTGTCTCAAAAGCTAAATATGCCAAAGAAGGGACTTCCATCATATGTAATATAGGGTGCCACACATTGATTTTCATGTTGAAAAAGTCTGGAATTGAAGATATGTTTGCCTATTTTAAATTTGTAACTGTAATTTTTCACAAGGAACAATGTCACAATTGACTATAAGGTAATCTGATTCAGATAAAACTTCAAAGAGGTTTCCCACCACTGAGAACACACCACCCTGTTCATTCCCACCAAAAGGAGAGAATATCTCATGGAGTTGCTAATGAGAAGGGGAGGAGACTTCCTCTGCTGCTGGGAAAGAGACAATGGGTTCCTTGAACTGAAAGAAAATGCTAATTCGGGTGTGACTGACACCCACTGCCCAGGAAGACAAGCCCATGTGACTCTCTAGCCCAGCCAAGACCTTGGAGGCGGAGACCAACCATTGTGTGTATTCAGAGAGCACAGAAATATTGTTTTGGGAAAAGACATAAAATATTGTACCGAACTGACAAAAATGTGGAATTTAGAGATTATTAAAATGAAAATATTGCTCACAAGTAGAAACTACAGGGTATGCACAGAGCAGATAGTCACCCTGGAAAACCACCTAGATAGAGAGAAGGCAGAGAGCAACGAATTCATTCTGAAAGACCTGGATACCCAGGCAGAATTTGAGGAAGAGTGGCAGAAAGTTGGTGCCCTTCAAAGACAGAGGGATGACCTGGCGGCACAGAGGCAAGATCTTGTGCAGGAAAGGGACACCTTAGGCCAGGAAGTCTGTTACTTAAAAGGGAAACTGGAAGAAAATCACCTGGCCCTCCAGGGACTGGGTGACCTCCAAAAAGACCATGATAGATTGTTAGAGCACAACAGGAGGCCAGAAAATGCTCTGGCAAGGAAGGAGCAGGCCAGTATGGACAGGACTCAGGAGGTAACCCCCAAAAGGCTCGCAAGGCAGCCTACAACTTACAATGTGGGGAGGATCAGGCCCCACAAGAATTTGTACAGGAATTAAAGCGTGACTTTGCGCAGACCACCAAAAGAGTGCGCACGGACAGCAAAGAATTTGTTAATACTTTTTTCCACGCTCTACCAAAGTACATCATGACCCAGCTAGTGAGATCACTAGACTGGGTCATTGAACAGGCCACCCGGATCTATGAGGTGCAAAAGCCCATAGAAAACAAGAATACTCAGAAAAGCCCCAAACCAACCAACACCCCTGCTGCTGCTAATGTGGCAGAGGTAAAGGTTGCCCCCATTTTAGATTTGGAGATGGGGAGCCTAAACACCCTCCTGCACAGCAGAACAATCCCAAGCCCAGAAGGCTCTCGGGCCAGTCACAGACAGCGAGCCAAGGAGGTAGTCCCACAAATGGGATCCCTCACTCCCCTGACTATGTAAATCCCCGCTACAAGGGGAACAGACCCATCCTGGGTTATGTTTGGACTCCTCCAGCCCAAGGGGGGGATCCAACCAGGCACCTAACCCAGGGAACCTCCCTCCGAACTTCCCCCAGGAGGACAGAAATTAACCAAATCCTGGGCAGAACCTTTTCCCCAGGTACCCACAAAACTGACAACCCCAGAACAATCCATCCTTCTTTCCCCACTTTCCTGAGCCCAGACAACCTAATCCGGGAGAGGGGAGGCCAAGGGTGGAGGGGTACCCAAATCTTCCCAACCTGGGGTATTACCAGAGAAGGGATAGCTACCCTTCCCGGGATTAGCCCAGGGGAGAAATGAGAACCCTGTATCAGCCCGAGCAGGTTTCACAGCTTGAGCGCCAGGTCCAAAATATCGCACAGGATCTGGGTCGCATGCTGAGGGCTCAACACAACCCTCAGATGGCCATGCCGGTGCAGAATGCCTCCAACTCTGGACCTGGTGCTCCAGAACAATGATGGGGGAAGCACCCCGACAACCCACCGGTTCCCAGGGAGGAGGCACAAGGGGTAGGGGGGTGTAAAGCCTTGGAGGAAGCTTCCTTCCCCCCTTGTAAACAGCCCCTGGAAACCCAGGAACCAGAAACAAAATCTCCTGCCCCTGAAAGTCTGCCACCCAAGGAGCAGAGGGCAGGTAGGAGAAACAAAGAACCCAAATAGAAGCATTTTGAGGAGGAGGTACAGATCTTCCAATTTGAAGGAGAGGGATCCTCAGAGGATCCTGGAAAAAGGATCTTCTCCTTCAGAGATGGGGGAACTCCTCCCAAAGAAAAATGGGTCACAAAGGATTCAAATCCAGACTGGGTAGATGCAGGGACTGAGCTAGCGCCGCCCATCATCCAACCCAAGAACCAACCACATGAAAATCCCCTGGTTCAAACCCATCCTGGTGAATGCCTCCAAAAAGGGGTGGGGGAACCAGGGGAACTCAAAACTTCTCCAATCTCTAGTTGCCACCTTTTCTTTGCAGATTCCCTAGACTCCCACAGAATTCTGCCCAAATATCTTCTCTCTCAACGTCCAAAACCAAAAAACGAATCCACCAGTTGTCCAAAAAAGTGCATTATCTGTGCCCCCTTGTAGAGAAGGAGGGAAGATATTATGCCCCGGTACAAATACAGGGGCAGGGTACACTTTTGGCACTGGTGTACACTGGATCTCAAGCTACCCTTCTGTCCAAAAAGGTCTTTGATAAACTAAATTCAGGAAGGGGGGAGAATTACCAAATTCCTCTCACCTCTCTTCCTGGACAACTTCAGAACTTTGACGGGAAGGAAATTCCTGTCGAGGGGACTGCGGATTTGGACATTAAAATTGGGCTACACAAGGTGAAGCACCCGCTCATAGTTGTGACTCCAGAGGGCACCCCTTGTTTACTAGGGAATGACCTCCTGCGAAGGTTGTCACCCCTAATAGATTGCGTAAACAAGGTCCTCTGGACCCAGACTAGCCCACCAATAAAATTAAAACAGACTGTCAACCACGTTAGTTTGAACGGCACCTGCCACATGGTTGAACAAAAATCTGATTAAGTAGAATTTCACTTCCATAACAACCAAATTCCAGACGTGACAGTAATAGCAGTAGGACAATAACCTGGTGATGGGGGGGGGGTCCTCTCTATTTCTGAAAATCAACCTTCCTTCCAGATTAAGGTGGCACTCCACACTGGAAGGAAACACTCTGAAATTCTTTACAATCCCAATCAGACATTCCCACTCCTATAGTCCAGGAAAATGTGAAATCAGCTCAGAGTCTGGCTGATATTCAGCAAATTGTAGAGCAGTTGTTCATCCCAATTCAGTTAAATGAAGGGAAGTGAAATGCTTATCTCCAACAGCAAGGGTTGGGGGTAAACCCAACACCACTAGTCAACATAGAACATGACACCATTCCAATAAAGGTGGATAACAGCGACTTAAAGAGTATCACTCTAGCCGCAGGCACCATTATTGGAATGGCGGTCAATGACCGACATTTTTCAATTGATTTAGACAATGAACTGTTAGGACCAATCCCCAAGGACTGTTTTGACAGTGACAGTGATGACAACACAGCACCAGACAGGATCTCTACCAAGCATGGGGGGAACTTCCTGGTGTACACTTCCTGCCCATATGGCAAGGAAGATGTGACCTGTGACTTCAGGAGGGATGAGGTGATTTTCCAGGTCCATGAGGGCTGCCTTTCCCACCTGAAGCCACCAGTCCGAATCAGCACTCTGACCAGGGACTTCTCCATCCAGCTGGAGGAGGCCACTGAGATAGCGAAACCAGAAGTCTTTCCAGGCTTCAGGCAGATGGTTGAAGAGAGAATCAACCTAGCTGATGCCTGTGAGACAAGCCCATGTGACTCTCTAGCCCAGCCAAGACCTTGGAGGCGAAGACAAACCATTGTGTGTATTCAGAGAGCACAGAAATATTGTTTTGGGAAAAGAATTATAAAATATTGTACCGAGCTGACAAAAATGTGGAATTTAGAGATTATTAAAATGAAAATATTGCTCACAAGTAGAAACTACTCTGGAAATGTTGCGACATTCAGAGACTGAACCACAAAAAAGTTCATATTCTAGCTATTGTGATTATGTTAGGAACATGAACATTTCCAGGAATATGCCCAGATGGTATGTGCATTCATGTGTAAAAATTGGTACAGAAGTGGCACTGAGTAACCGCTCAAAAGCGCGAAAAATTGTCATTTATGAACCAAAACTCGTGGGAAGATGAGGCTTGGACAGAAACATACCTTGGTCAATCTGTCATGTAAATTGTATTATGATCAAGTTGTGCATATTGGAAATATGTTTTTTGGGAAAAATAGAATTTCTTCGTAAGAACAACGGGGAGGGATTTTTTCTGGACCCTAAACACAGTGTCACTCTGACACATGATGACACATCGTGACACACGGTTCCCTTCTCAAATCAGGAGAGGGGAAATTCTTTGACCTATCAGATCCTTAGAGGGTTGGGCATAGTATAATCAGCCTCCCCACCCCTTTTGAAGATGAATAAATAGGGACTGTTGAGGACCCAGACAGACATACATTTACTCATCACTGATCTACCGGCGAAGCGCTCTGCAGGAAGAACCCATCTCCAGAACCAGACTCCAGAACCCTGAAGCAGAGGCCTAACCCAAAAAGCTGAACCCTTTTCAGCAGGCCTTTAAAATCTAGAAACCTGATTTTAACCCCTAAACTTCCACGGGGCCTAAACCATTCAACAGCCTGGCTGAGCTATTTTGCTGCTTCTGGCCAAGAACCCTTGCTAGAACCCAAGATCCAGATCAGTCCAGCAGCGCTGTAACCCAGAACCCGCCATATCCAGTCCAGGAGGCCATGCAGACCAGAGTGCCTTGCTGAGAGCATCCAGGTGTCCTGAATCCTGTCCGGTGGCAAGCAAATTCCAGCCAAACATTTGACCAGATCTTTGCCGGGCCCATTCCATTCCAAAGCCATAGTAGTGAATATTTAGCATAGAACTGTCCATAGTCATCTCTTAGCTTAACCCTTTAAGTGCCAGGGGCGAGGTATCTCGTCCTTGACAGTGCACACGCAGTGCCAAGGATGAGATAGCTCGTCCTTTTCGGCACCTTGTTTTGAGCGATCCCTGCAAAGCAGGGATCGCTGAAAACTGGAATCCAACCCCCGGGCTATGTGAGGGGGAGGTCCTCCCTCACTGCCAGGGGGCTGGATTACCTTCAGTTTCACGTCGGCGTGAAACTGAAAGTAAATCCACCACAGCAGCCATTTTCGGCTGCTGCGGTGGATAAAGAAGGTGAGTTCCCTTCTTTGTCAGCCTCGATCTACGACTGTATTTCAAGCCGGAGATCGAGGCGGGTATCGTTGGTATCGTTGGAAAGGGGATATTCTCCCCTTTCCAACGATACTGTAAAGACTGGTAGGGGGTGGTCTGTACTTCTGCTCTCTATATGGTAGAGGGGAGGCACAGAGGACCTCAGCCTAGATTCTCTATTCAGTAGCTATGGTCGAGCAATCAAGGCCTAGCTTCTCAGGAGGTGATGCAGGCTGGTTCTTAAGTACAGTGTAGTCCCCAAGCCCCCACAAAGGAATGTCCACACACTGTATTGGTTAGAACACAGTCTTTATTTAATCAATATTCAAGGTTATGTACACTTATCATAATAACTCACTTTGTACTTAGGAAAATCAACAATGGCAAATATATACAATTATAAAGTGGTACCACCCTTTGTATTAGATCTCATTAAAGTGCATCAACAATACTGTAACAATGTCACACAGATCAATAGAGTGAAACCAGCAATAGAGAGAGGAGAGAAAATAAGATGGTTGAGCAATAGGCAGAATACTGGCCTCTACCACTAGACATAGTTCTGTGTGGAGATCCCCCCACCTGGGCAACCTGTAAAATAAAGATATAGCACAAGCCCAGTCCATATATTGTTCTGCAAGTCTTATTCCCTCCTATAATGTTTTACCCCCCCTAATGTACCTGGTGGAGTCGAGTTCTTCGAAGAGGCGTCGCTTTCAAGCGGGAGTCACGGATCGTCGATAGGCATCGAGAAGCGTCGAGGAACTCGGCGTTCGGCGGCGGGGAATCGACGGCCCTTCTTGAATGCCTTCCCTTTCAAGCGGGAGACACGGGGCGTCGAACGTCCATCGAGGAACTCGGCGTTCGGCGTCGGGGAATCGACGGCCCTTCTTGAATGCCTTCCCTTTCAAGCGGGAGACACGGGGCGTCGAACATCTGACAACAAACAGGGTAGAACGGCGTCGATGAGGCGGCAGCTTCGATCCAAGTGGTGCTCGTCGACGACGGAGCGTTGGCGTCCTGCAAGGCAGAGGCGTGCGGGGTACCTCGATGACAATTGTTCTGGACTGCAAAGATTGTGAAGACGGGGGCCCAGCAAGGGCGTCGAGTCGTTCGAGTCTTTGTGGTCTTCGGGTGGCAGGAAACCCACCGGCAGGTTTCTCGTTTGCGCATTGGTCGTCCTCGACTTTCTCCGGCAGGATAAAGCGGTCGACGGTGCGGACGAGGGAGTCCTTTGATTCAAATGTTCTTAGGCAAGGAGCGGACGGCTCCGGTCGTCGTCGGCACGGCGTCAAGTGGTTCCCACGGCTGGGCAACACAACTTCGACGGGCCTCCAGCGGTTACACAGACCTGCGAACCCTGGTCGACGGCAATGGACTTCGACGGCGGCGATGTCCGGATGCTTCACTTCGATCTCCTCGGCGGTCCCGTCTCGGGTTGGCAGCCTTTCGAGGGTCTGACTTCCAGGGCGCTTCAGCAAAGATGTAGCGGTGCATGATGATCCCTCGGAGCACGGGAAGAGGGCGCCTTACCAGGTCCTCCCTCGGGTCAGTCCTCGACGAATTCGGCAGCTTTCAGATCGGTCGAAGCAAGTGCAACAGCAAGTCATCTTCTTCCAGCTGGGCGTCAAGGATCAGCAGTTCCAGTTACTCTTAGAGTGGAGACTCAGCTTCTGAACGCTTCTGAACAATTACCAGTGGTGAGAGGTCCCCAGATATACTATTCTGTCTCTCATCCACACTGCTGGCACACACTCAGCAGCCAATCATACAGAAGGGCATTCATGCAGTCAGTCAGCCAATCAGGCACACAGTGCATTCAGGCCACACTCCTCCCTTTCAGACACTCACAACAAGGAATGTGGATTGGGACAAGTACCCAGCCATTCAACATTACACACTGCATTCAGGCCAGTTTTGGGCAGGGCTGTCTCAGTCTTTGTCTCTCATGCCAGAAACCAGACAACCACAACAAGGAGTGTATATTAGTCACACACTCCATTCACCCAGGTCCCACCCACAGGAGGTACCCACAACATACAGTCACTGGGAAGGCTCCAGTCAGTCTATCTGGGCCTTCACAACAACACCATATATGGAACTTCCACCCAACAGCCAGTCAGGGGGAAGGGACAGAGTCAGGGCTTCCCAGGACTTTGGGAAAACAAGGTAACAGGCAATAGAAACCAAGAGGCCACAGGGGCCATCTTGTTTTCTATCAGGAATCAACTGATCCCAATGGCAGGGCCTGGGTATCCCAAAATGGAGGACACCCAGAGCACCTGTCAAATTCAGCATGGAGCTGCCACCAGCCCATACCCTGCTCTGTGGGCCACCCACAGGTGCCCAAAAACATACACTAGGGGCACAGGGTTGTACCCCTACCCATGGGTGCCATAAGGGTATCCCATGGGTCTGTTCACCAAACCAAAAGAGAGAGCTGCACTGCCAGGAGTCCCACATGGACTCCTGGGCAGAAAACACGACAGAACAAACGATAAAAAGCAGTAAAGGACAAGGATTCAGAGGCCCTGTCCCTCTGATGCATGTCCAGCATCACAGTCGCCCCCCCCCCCAGACTGAGGTGGAGGGTGTCTAATCTCCCACGGGATAGACACCCTCATCCAGACGGTCAACATACCTTCTGGAAAGGCCATCTGCATTATCGTGACTCTTCCCTGGTCTGTGCTCTATGGTGAAGTCTAGCCCTTGCAGGCTAATGGACCACCTGAGCAATTTTGGATTCTCACCCTTCATCTGCATAAGCCACTTCAGGGGCTTATGATCTGTTTGGACCTTGAAGGTAGACCCCGTAAGGTAGGGCCTAAAACGCCTAAGGCTCCAAACTATGCTAAAACACTCCTTTTCAACAGTAGCCCACCTAAGTTCTCTACCCTTGAGTTGTCTACTGATGAATATGATAGGATGTTCTCTCCCTTTGTCATCTAACTGGGACAAGACAGCTCCAATTCCGGTGTCGCAGGCATCCATCTGGACGATAAAGGGTCGGCTGTAGTCAGGCGCACACAACACAGGTGCCCTACACAGACTTTCTTTCAAGCCATCAAAGGCCCTCTGACAGTCTTCGGTACAATTAACCTTCCTAGGCTGTTTGGGTGAAGTTAGAGCTGTCAGGGGTGCAGCTATGGTTCCATAGTCTGCCAAGAAATTGCGATAGTACCCAGTGAGGCCCAGAAAGGCTCTCACCTGGGTTTGAGTAGTGGGAGTCTCCCAGTTCTGTACATCCTGTACTTTACTGGAGAGAGGTTGGATTTGACCCCTCCTACCTCATGACCAAGATAGGTAACTTTCCCCTGAGCTATCTGGCACTTGGTGGCCTTGATAGTGAGGTTAGCCCTTTTCAAGGCCTGCAACACCTTATCCAGATGTGTCAAATGCTCTTCCCAGGTGGAACTGTAGACGGCAATGTCGTCTAAGTAAACCACACAAAAGGCTTCCAGCCCACTGAGCGCATGGTTGACCAATCTCTGGAAGGTGGCAGGGGCATTCTTCAACCCAAAAGGCATGACCCTAAACTGGTAGAGTCCCTCAGGTGTTGAGAAGGCCGTCTTTTCCTTGGCATGGTCCGTCAGAGCTATTTGCCAATAGCCTGAGGTAAGGTCAAAGGTGCTCACAAATTTGGCAGCACCTATGGTGTCCACGAGCTCATCAGCCCTGGGCAATGGGTGCGCGTCAGTTTTGGTGACGGCATTGACTCCTCGGTAGTCCAAACAGAACCTCCAATCCTTGGTACCCGCCTGGGAACTTGCCTTGGGGACAAGGACCACTGGACTGGACCAGGCACTGGTTGAGGGTTCAATAACACCCAGATCCAACATCTTGGCGACCTCAGCCTGGATGTGGTTCTTGACGGTATCTGACATACGGTAGGACCTGCTTTTGACAGGCACACTGTCACCAGTGTCAATTTCATGCCTACACCACGGTGTAAGGCCTGGCGTCAGTGAAAACAGAGAGGCATACTGTTGGAGCAAAGCCCTGCAGGCCCTGTGTTGCTCTGTTGTCAAATCCGGAGAGAGATGTACTCCCTCCACTGAGCCATCCTGAGGGTTGCTATGCAGCAAATCAGGAAGGGGCTCACTCTCATCCTCTTCTTGCCCTGAAGCTAGCAAGAGACATGAGACTTCTGCTCACTGGTGGAAAGGCTTGAGCCTGTTGACATGGAATACCTGAGGGGCTACCCCAGAGGCTCCCATGTCAACCAGATAATTGACTTTGCCCATCTTGGAGATGATCCTGAAGGGTCCAGTCCACTTGTCTGCCAAAGCTCTAGGCTTGGTAGGCTCCATCACAAGGATTTCCTGTCCCGGAGTCCAATCCACTTGCGAGGCTTTAAGGTCATGCCAGTACTTATTCAATTCCTGGCTGGCCTTGAGATTTGCTGTTGCCTGACCCATCATCTGTGTCATCCTCCGTCTGAGGCCTAACACATAGTCCCCCACTTGCTTGGCGGGACCTGGAGGGGTGGCTTCCAAGCCTTCTCTGGTCAAGGTGAGGGGCCCCCTCACGGGATGTCCAAAGAGTAACTCAAAGGGGCTGAAACCAACACCCTCTTGAGGTACCTCTCTGTAAGCAAACAACAGGCATGGCAGGAGGAGATCCCATTTCCTCCTTAGGGGTTCTTCCAAAGCCCCTAGCATGCCCTTGAGAGTTTTATTAAATCTCTCAACCAGACCATTGGTCTGGGGGTGGTAAGAGGTGGAGAACTTGTAGGTTACCCCGCACTCTTTCCACATGGTTTTCATGTAACTAGACATGAAGTTGGATCCTCTGTCAGAGACAACCTCCTTGGGGAATCCAACACGGGTGAAAATGCCCAGGAGAGCCCTGGCAACCACCTTGGCAGTAACAGTCCGAAGGGGTATTGCCTCAGGGTACCTGGTGGCATGATCTACCAAGACCAAGATGAACCGATGTCCACCTGAAGTGGGAGGGTCAAGGGGACCGACGATGTCGATGCCCACCCTCTCAAATGGTGTGCCAACCACTGGCAATGGCTGCAGTGGGGCAATGGCACTGCCTCCAGTCTTGCCAGACAACTGACAAGTTGGGCAGGTCCTGCAGTGGGACTCCACCTCTACTCCCATCCGTGGCCAGTAGAAATGGGCAGAGAGCCTCTGCTTAGTCTTCTTGGTCCCAAGATGACCAGCCAAGGGCACCTCATTCGCCAACTGCAGTAGGAAGGGCCTGTAAACCTAGGGTACCACCAACCTCTTGAGGGCACCAGGTTCAGGCTTAGTGGGCTCACTAACAAGGAGCTCACCCTCCCAATAAATCCGGAATGTCCTAGGCACTTCTCCTTGTGCCTGGGACAGGGCCTGTTTCCTCAGTCCCTCGAGAGAGTGGCACTCTCTCTGTCCCTTACAGAAGTCTGCCCGGGAGGGTCCCCCTTCAGCTAACAAGCATTGAAGGTCGGGATGATCCTCCGGGTTGAGAACCTCTCCCACAGGAGAGTCTTCTGTCTCTTCTCCCACAGGAGTTGAGTTTGGGTTTTCCACTGGACCCAGCCCGTCCGGAGCATGGATCCCAATGGGTGCTGTCGGAACAGCAAGAAGAGAAGTTGTTCCCTCCACAGAGGTGGCCTTCTTGGTCTTCCTTCTTCTTGCCTTAGGCCTCGCCTTTGGCTCGGGTACCTGACTCACAGCCAGACCCGGTGTCACCTGTGACCTAGTGACTGCAGCAGCAGTCATGGGAAGACCATCCGAGATTAACCCCAACTCTACTAGATCATTTCCTAACAGAATGTTAGCAGGGACATTGTCCTGAACCAGGACAGGAAGCTTTGCTGTCTTGTCTCCAATCATGAGTGTGACTAAGGCTACAGGCAATAATTTGGGAGGCCCACCAGCTAACCTGGTGGTTCTCAGAGGAGCACCTACATAGTCCTCTGGCTTGAGCAGGGTCCTGTCCACCACTGTCATGCTTGCCCCAGTGTCTCTCAAACCAGTAGAAGGCTGGCCATTCAAGAGGACACTTCTCAAAAACCTACAGGTGTTCTGTGGGATAGTCGCCAGTACTTCTGCATACTGGTCCCAGGCCCCAAGGGACACTAAGGAAATCTCTACCGGAGCACCAAATGTGATCCCGGTAGAGGAGGGGAGGACAGTGGCCTCCACCTCAGACACGGGGTAAGGGTAGGTCAGGCTGACAGCCTGTACTCCAAGTGCCTTACCTTTACACTTGGAGTCACCCCTTCTGTGATCCAGAGCCCCACAGTCCCAACAAGTGCCAGGAATGCGGGGTTCGGTACTGGAACCACTGGGAGCCTGCTTTGCAGCAGGTGGACCACTACTCTTATTCCCACCCACAGATGACTTATCCCCACTAGATTTTTGGGTCTTGGGAGAGGAAGGTTTAGGTTTACCTGACTGTGACTGCTTGTGGGACTCCTCAGCTTTCTGAGAGGCCCCCTTTTCTTTGTCCTTCCCACTGGAGTCCTTAGGGAACACCTGGTGGGAGACCCACTTGTCAGCCAACCTAGCCAGCTTAAAGGGGTCCAAAATGTTCTGGTCAGCCACATACTGACGCAGCTCTGGTGAACAGGCTTCAGAAAAATGCTCAGAAAACAAGAGGTGGACAATTCAACAAAAGTCTTAACCTTGTATCCATCAATCCACCCCATCATGTTCATGTGCGCAGCACTCACCCAGTCAACCCAAGACACATTCTCTCTTTTCTTAAAATCCCTGAACCTTTTAAGGTATTGGGTAGGTGTTTTGCCAAACTTGGCAATCAAAGCAGACTTCATACACTCATACTGACCCCTTTCTTCCACACTCAGCTTCAGAATACAGTCATATCCAGTTTGAGGCACTCTGCTTAACAAACACTTAGCCCAATCTCTTTTATCAACATCATGAATCGCACAAGCCATTTCAAACGCTTCAATCCATTGGAGGATATCTGAACCCTCCACAAATACACCAACCAAATCTTTCATAAGCTTGGTGGCTGGGGACCTGACACTCTCACTGGTTTTAGCTGAAGTCTCCACTCTAGCTTTCTCTAGCTGGATTCTCTGACATTCAGTGTCCTGGCTCTTGAGTTCAAGGTCCTTATTTCTGAGTTCAAGATCCCTATTCTTGAGCTCCACTTGTTGAGCCAACTCCTCTTTCTTAAGTTCAGCATCTATTTCCAACTTGCGGTATTCAAAGGCCAATTTCATCCTTAATAACTCAAGCTCCAAGGAATTGCTGGGGTTTGGAACAGAGGCAGCAGGAATGGTGGCATTCCCAGAAACAGATTCAGCAGAAACCCCAGGGGCAGAGTCTTCATTGGTTGCATTCCCCCCCTCATCAAGAGTTTCACCATCAGTCTGGTAGTCCACCAGGGCAGCTATCAGCTCAGCCCTAGACTTATCCACAAAGTCTAACTCCCTGGCTTCACAAGCACTCTGGAGAGCCTCCAAGCACATCCGAGTCAATTTGCCATTTGCAATAGACTCCATTGTTTGTAATGCAGTTATCTTGTACACAACTAAACCTTAATTTAATAAAGTGCAGATATTTTGTAAGTGGCACGGTTATACACTGATTCTTAAAACCATAAGCATCCCACCGCTGCCACCAGAGAGAAGACTGGTATGGGGTGGTCTGTACTTCTGCTCTCTATATGGTAGAGGGGAGGCACAGAGGACCCCAGCCTAGATTGTCTATTCGGTAGCTATGGTCGAGCAATCAAGGCCTAGCTTCTCAGGAGGTGATGCAGGCTGGTTCTTAAGTACAGTGTAGTCCCCAAGCCCCCACAAAGGAATGTCCACACACTGTATTGGTTAGAACACAGTCTTTATATAATCAATATTCAAGGTTATGTACACTCACTTATCATAATAACTCACTTTGTACTTAGGAAAATCAACAATGGTAAATATATACAATTCTAAAGTGGTACCACCCTTTGTATTAGATCTCATTAACGTGCATCAACAATACTGTAACAATGTCACACAGATCAATAGAGTGAAACCAGCAATAGAGAGAGGAGAGAAAATAAGATGGTTGAGCAATAGGCAGAATACTGGCCTCTACCACTAGACATAGTTCTGTGTGGAGATCCCCCCACCTGGGCAACCTGTAAAATAAAGATATAGCACAAGCCCAGTCCATATATTGTTCTGCAAGTCTTATTCCCTCCTATAATGTTTTACCCCCCCTAATGTACCTGGTGGAGTCGAGTTCTTCGAAGAGGCGTCGCTTTCAAGCGGGAGTCACGGATCGTCGATAGGCATCGAGAAGCGTCGAGGAACTCGGCGTTCGGCGGCGGGGAATCGACGGCCCTTCTTGAATGCCTTCCCTTTCAAGCGGGAGACACGGGGCGTCGAACGTCCATCGAGGAACTCGGCGTTCGGCGTCGGGGAATCGACGGCCCTTCTTGAATGCCTTCCCTTTCAAGCGGGAGACACGGGGCGTCGAACATCTGACAACAAACAGGGTAGAACGGCGTCGATGAGGCGGCAGCTTCGATCCAAGTGGTGCTCGTCGACGACGGAGCGTTGGCGTCCTGCAAGGCAGAGGCGTGCGGGGTACCTCGATGACAATTGTTCTGGACTGCAAAGATTGTGAAGACGGGGGCCCAGCAAGGGCGTCGAGTCGTTCGAGTCTTTGTGGTCTTCGGGTGGCAGGAAACCCACCGGCAGGTTTCTCGTTTGCGCATTGGTCGTCCTCGACTTTCTCCGGCAGGATAAAGCGGTCGACGGTGCGGACGAGGGAGTCCTTTGATTCAAATGTTCTTAGGCAAGGAGCGGACGGCTCCGGTCGTCGTCGGCACGGCGTCAAGTGGTTCCCACGGCTGGGCAACACAACTTCGACGGGCCTCCAGCGGTTACACAGACCTGCGAACCCTGGTCGACGGCAATGGACTTCGACGGCGGCGATGTCCGGATGCTTCACTTCGATCTCCTCGGCGGTCCCGTCTCGGGTTGGCAGCCTTTCGAGGGTCTGACTTCCAGGGCGCTTCAGCAAAGATGTAGCGGTGCATGATGATCCCTCGGAGCACGGGAAGAGGGCGCCTTACCAGGTCCTCCCTCGGGTCAGTCCTCGACGAATTCGGCAGCTTTCAGATCGGTCGAAGCAAGTGCAACAGCAAGTCATCTTCTTCCAGCTGGGCGTCAAGGATCAGCAGTTCCAGTTACTCTTAGAGTGGAGACTCAGCTTCTGAACGCTTCTGAACAATTACCAGTGGTGAGAGGTCCCCAGATATACTATTCTGTCTCTCATCCACACTGCTGGCACACACTCAGCAGCCAATCATACAGAAGGGCATTCATGCAGTCAGTCAGCCAATCAGGCACACAGTGCATTCAGGCCACACTCCTCCCTTTCAGACACTCACAACAAGGAATGTGGATTGGGACAAGTACCCAGCCATTCAACATTACACACTGCATTCAGGCCAGTTTTGGGCAGGGCTGTCTCAGTCTTTGTCTCTCATGCCAGAAACCAGACAACCACAACAAGGAGTGTATATTAGTCACACACTCCATTCACCCAGGTCCCACCCACAGGAGGTACCCACAACATACAGTCACTGGGAAGGCTCCAGTCAGTCTATCTGGGCCTTCACAACAACACCATATATGGAACTTCCACCCAACAGCCAGTCAGGGGGAAGGGACAGAGTCAGGGCTTCCCAGGACTTTGGGAAAACAAGGTAACAGGCAATAGAAACCAAGAGGCCACAGGGGCCATCTTGTTTTCTATCAGGAATCAACTGATCCCAATGGCAGGGCCTGGGTATCCCAAAATGGAGGACACCCAGAGCACCTGTCAAATTCAGCATGGAGCTGCCACCAGCCCATACCCTGCTCTGTGGGCCACCCACAGGTGCCCAAAAACATACACTAGGGGCACAGGGTTGTACCCCTACCCATGGGTGCCATAAGGGTATCCCATGGGTCTGTTCACCAAACCAAAAGAGAGAGCTGCACTGCCAGGAGTCCCACATGGACTCCTGGGCAGAAAACACGACAGAACAAACGATAAAAAGCAGTAAAGGACAAGGATTCAGAGGCCCTGTCCCTCTGATGCATGTCCAGCATCACAGTCGCCCCCCCCCCCAGACTGAGGTGGAGGGTGTCTAATCTCCCACGGGATAGACACCCTCATCCAGACGGTCAACATACCTTCTGGAAAGGCCATCTGCATTATCGTGACTCTTCCCTGGTCTGTGCTCTATGGTGAAGTCTAGCCCTTGCAGGCTAATGGACCACCTGAGCAATTTTGGATTCTCACCCTTCATCTGCATAAGCCACTTCAGGGGCTTATGATCTGTTTGGACCTTGAAGGTAGACCCCGTAAGGTAGGGCCTAAAACGCCTAAGGCTCCAAACTATGCTAAAACACTCCTTTTCAACAGTAGCCCACCTAAGTTCTCTACCCTTGAGTTGTCTACTGATGAATATGATAGGATGTTCTCTCCCTTTGTCATCTAACTGGGACAAGACAGCTCCAATTCCGGTGTCGCAGGCATCCATCTGGACGATAAAGGGTCGGCTGTAGTCAGGCGCACACAACACAGGTGCCCTACACAGACTTTCTTTCAAGCCATCAAAGGCCCTCTGACAGTCTTCGGTACAATTAACCTTCCTAGGCTGTTTGGGTGAAGTTAGAGCTGTCAGGGGTGCAGCTATGGTTCCATAGTCTGCCAAGAAATTGCGATAGTACCCAGTGAGGCCCAGAAAGGCTCTCACCTGGGTTTGAGTAGTGGGAGTCTCCCAGTTCTGTACATCCTGTACTTTACTGGAGAGAGGTTGGATTTGACCCCTCCTACCTCATGACCAAGATAGGTAACTTTCCCCTGAGCTATCTGGCACTTGGTGGCCTTGATAGTGAGGTTAGCCCTTTTCAAGGCCTGCAACACCTTATCCAGATGTGTCAAATGCTCTTCCCAGGTGGAACTGTAGACGGCAATGTCGTCTAAGTAAACCACACAAAAGGCTTCCAGCCCACTGAGCGCATGGTTGACCAATCTCTGGAAGGTGGCAGGGGCATTCTTCAACCCAAAAGGCATGACCCTAAACTGGTAGAGTCCCTCAGGTGTTGAGAAGGCCGTCTTTTCCTTGGCATGGTCCGTCAGAGCTATTTGCCAATAGCCTGAGGTAAGGTCAAAGGTGCTCACAAATTTGGCAGCACCTATGGTGTCCACGAGCTCATCAGCCCTGGGCAATGGGTGCGCGTCAGTTTTGGTGACGGCATTGACTCCTCGGTAGTCCAAACAGAACCTCCAATCCTTGGTACCCGCCTGGGAACTTGCCTTGGGGACAAGGACCACTGGACTGGACCAGGCACTGGTTGAGGGTTCAATAACACCCAGATCCAACATCTTGGCGACCTCAGCCTGGATGTGGTTCTTGACGGTATCTGACATACGGTAGGACCTGCTTTTGACAGGCACACTGTCACCAGTGTCAATTTCATGCCTACACCACGGTGTAAGGCCTGGCGTCAGTGAAAACAGAGAGGCATACTGTTGGAGCAAAGCCCTGCAGGCCCTGTGTTGCTCTGTTGTCAAATCCGGAGAGAGATGTACTCCCTCCACTGAGCCATCCTGAGGGTTGCTATGCAGCAAATCAGGAAGGGGCTCACTCTCATCCTCTTCTTGCCCTGAAGCTAGCAAGAGACATGAGACTTCTGCTCACTGGTGGAAAGGCTTGAGCCTGTTGACATGGAATACCTGAGGGGCTACCCCAGAGGCTCCCATGTCAACCAGATAATTGACTTTGCCCATCTTGGAGATGATCCTGAAGGGTCCAGTCCACTTGTCTGCCAAAGCTCTAGGCTTGGTAGGCTCCATCACAAGGATTTCCTGTCCCGGAGTCCAATCCACTTGCGAGGCTTTAAGGTCATGCCAGTACTTATTCAATTCCTGGCTGGCCTTGAGATTTGCTGTTGCCTGACCCATCATCTGTGTCATCCTCCGTCTGAGGCCTAACACATAGTCCCCCACTTGCTTGGCGGGACCTGGAGGGGTGGCTTCCAAGCCTTCTCTGGTCAAGGTGAGGGGCCCCCTCACGGGATGTCCAAAGAGTAACTCAAAGGGGCTGAAACCAACACCCTCTTGAGGTACCTCTCTGTAAGCAAACAACAGGCATGGCAGGAGGAGATCCCATTTCCTCCTTAGGGGTTCTTCCAAAGCCCCTAGCATGCCCTTGAGAGTTTTATTAAATCTCTCAACCAGACCATTGGTCTGGGGGTGGTAAGAGGTGGAGAACTTGTAGGTTACCCCGCACTCTTTCCACATGGTTTTCATGTAACTAGACATGAAGTTGGATCCTCTGTCAGAGACAACCTCCTTGGGGAATCCAACACGGGTGAAAATGCCCAGGAGAGCCCTGGCAACCACCTTGGCAGTAACAGTCCGAAGGGGTATTGCCTCAGGGTACCTGGTGGCATGATCTACCAAGACCAAGATGAACCGATGTCCACCTGAAGTGGGAGGGTCAAGGGGACCGACGATGTCGATGCCCACCCTCTCAAATGGTGTGCCAACCACTGGCAATGGCTGCAGTGGGGCAATGGCACTGCCTCCAGTCTTGCCAGACAACTGACAAGTTGGGCAGGTCCTGCAGTGGGACTCCACCTCTACTCCCATCCGTGGCCAGTAGAAATGGGCAGAGAGCCTCTGCTTAGTCTTCTTGGTCCCAAGATGACCAGCCAAGGGCACCTCATTCGCCAACTGCAGTAGGAAGGGCCTGTAAACCTAGGGTACCACCAACCTCTTGAGGGCACCAGGTTCAGGCTTAGTGGGCTCACTAACAAGGAGCTCACCCTCCCAATAAATCCGGAATGTCCTAGGCACTTCTCCTTGTGCCTGGGACAGGGCCTGTTTCCTCAGTCCCTCGAGAGAGTGGCACTCTCTCTGTCCCTTACAGAAGTCTGCCCGGGAGGGTCCCCCTTCAGCTAACAAGCATTGAAGGTCGGGATGATCCTCCGGGTTGAGAACCTCTCCCACAGGAGAGTCTTCTGTCTCTTCTCCCACAGGAGTTGAGTTTGGGTTTTCCACTGGACCCAGCCCGTCCGGAGCATGGATCCCAATGGGTGCTGTCGGAACAGCAAGAAGAGAAGTTGTTCCCTCCACAGAGGTGGCCTTCTTGGTCTTCCTTCTTCTTGCCTTAGGCCTCGCCTTTGGCTCGGGTACCTGACTCACAGCCAGACCCGGTGTCACCTGTGACCTAGTGACTGCAGCAGCAGTCATGGGAAGACCATCCGAGATTAACCCCAACTCTACTAGATCATTTCCTAACAGAATGTTAGCAGGGACATTGTCCTGAACCAGGACAGGAAGCTTTGCTGTCTTGTCTCCAATCATGAGTGTGACTAAGGCTACAGGCAATAATTTGGGAGGCCCACCAGCTAACCTGGTGGTTCTCAGAGGAGCACCTACATAGTCCTCTGGCTTGAGCAGGGTCCTGTCCACCACTGTCATGCTTGCCCCAGTGTCTCTCAAACCAGTAGAAGGCTGGCCATTCAAGAGGACACTTCTCAAAAACCTACAGGTGTTCTGTGGGATAGTCGCCAGTACTTCTGCATACTGGTCCCAGGCCCCAAGGGACACTAAGGAAATCTCTACCGGAGCACCAAATGTGATCCCGGTAGAGGAGGGGAGGACAGTGGCCTCCACCTCAGACACGGGGTAAGGGTAGGTCAGGCTGACAGCCTGTACTCCAAGTGCCTTACCTTTACACTTGGAGTCACCCCTTCTGTGATCCAGAGCCCCACAGTCCCAACAAGTGCCAGGAATGCGGGGTTCGGTACTGGAACCACTGGGAGCCTGCTTTGCAGCAGGTGGACCACTACTCTTATTCCCACCCACAGATGACTTATCCCCACTAGATTTTTGGGTCTTGGGAGAGGAAGGTTTAGGTTTACCTGACTGTGACTGCTTGTGGGACTCCTCAGCTTTCTGAGAGGCCCCCTTTTCTTTGTCCTTCCCACTGGAGTCCTTAGGGAACACCTGGTGGGAGACCCACTTGTCAGCCAACCTAGCCAGCTTAAAGGGGTCCAAAATGTTCTGGTCAGCCACATACTGACGCAGCTCTGGTGAACAGGCTTCAGAAAAATGCTCAGAAAACAAGAGGTGGACAATTCAACAAAAGTCTTAACCTTGTATCCATCAATCCACCCCATCATGTTCATGTGCGCAGCACTCACCCAGTCAACCCAAGACACATTCTCTCTTTTCTTAAAATCCCTGAACCTTTTAAGGTATTGGGTAGGTGTTTTGCCAAACTTGGCAATCAAAGCAGACTTCATACACTCATACTGACCCCTTTCTTCCACACTCAGCTTCAGAATACAGTCATATCCAGTTTGAGGCACTCTGCTTAACAAACACTTAGCCCAATCTCTTTTATCAACATCATGAATCGCACAAGCCATTTCAAACGCTTCAATCCATTGGAGGATATCTGAACCCTCCACAAATACACCAACCAAATCTTTCATAAGCTTGGTGGCTGGGGACCTGACACTCTCACTGGTTTTAGCTGAAGTCTCCACTCTAGCTTTCTCTAGCTGGATTCTCTGACATTCAGTGTCCTGGCTCTTGAGTTCAAGGTCCTTATTTCTGAGTTCAAGATCCCTATTCTTGAGCTCCACTTGTTGAGCCAACTCCTCTTTCTTAAGTTCAGCATCTATTTCCAACTTGCGGTATTCAAAGGCCAATTTCATCCTTAATAACTCAAGCTCCAAGGAATTGCTGGGGTTTGGAACAGAGGCAGCAGGAATGGTGGCATTCCCAGAAACAGATTCAGCAGAAACCCCAGGGGCAGAGTCTTCATTGGTTGCATTCCCCCCCTCATCAAGAGTTTCACCATCAGTCTGGTAGTCCACCAGGGCAGCTATCAGCTCAGCCCTAGACTTATCCACAAAGTCTAACTCCCTGGCTTCACAAGCACTCTGGAGAGCCTCCAAGCACATCCGAGTCAATTTGCCATTTGCAATAGACTCCATTGTTTGTAATGCAGTTATCTTGTACACAACTAAACCTTAATTTAATAAAGTGCAGATATTTTGTAAGTGGCACGGTTATACACTGATTCTTAAAACCATAAGCATCCCACCGCTGCCACCAGAGAGAAGACTGGTATGGGGTGGTCTGTACTTCTGCTCTCTATATGGTAGAGGGGAGGCACAGAGGACCCCAGCCTAGATTGTCTATTCGGTAGCTATGGTCGAGCAATCAAGGCCTAGCTTCTCAGGAGGTGATGCAGGCTGGTTCTTAAGTACAGTGTAGTCCCCAAGCCCCCACAAAGGAATGTCCACACACTGTATTGGTTAGAACACAGTCTTTATATAATCAATATTCAAGGTTATGTACACTCACTTATCATAATAACTCACTTTGTACTTAGGAAAATCAACAATGGTAAATATATACAATTCTAAAGTGGTACCACCCTTTGTATTAGATCTCATTAACGTGCATCAACAATACTGTAACAATGTCACACAGATCAATAGAGTGAAACCAGCAATAGAGAGAGGAGAGAAAATAAGATGGTTGAGCAATAGGCAGAATACTGGCCCCTACCACTAGACACAGTTCTGTGTGGAGATCCCCCACCTGGGCAACCTGTAAAATAAAGATATAGCACAAGCCCAGTCCATATATTGTTCTGCAAGTCTTATTCCCTCCTATAATGTTTTTACCCCCCCAATGTACCTGGTGGAGTCGAGTTCTTCGAAGAGGCGTCGACAGATCCTTCTTGAGCGACCCCCTTTCAAGCGGGAGTCACGGATCATCGAGAGGCGTCGAGAAGCGTCGAGGAACTCGGCGTTCGGCGGCAGGGAATCGACGGCCCTTCTTGAATGCCTTCCCTTTGAAGCGGGAGACACGGGGCGTCGAACGTCCGTCGAGGAACTCGGCGATCGGCGTCGGGGAATCGACGGCCCTTCTTGAATGCCTTCCCTTTCAAGCGGGAGACACGGGGCGTCGAACGTCCGACAACAAACAGGGTAGAACGGCTCCGGTAGTCGGCGGCACGCCGTCAAGTGGTTCCCACGGCTGGGCAACACAACTTCGATGGGCCTCCAGCGGTTACACAGACCTGCGAACCCTGGTCGACGGCAATGGACTTCGACGGCGGCGATGTCCGGGTGCTTCACTTCGATCTCCTCGGCGGTCCCGTCTCGGGTCGGCACCCTTTCGAGGGTCTGACTTCCAGGGCGCTTCGGCGAAGATGGAGCGGTGCTCGATGGTCCCTCGGAGCACGGGAAGAGGGCGCCTTACCAGGTCCTCTCTCGTGTCAGTCTTCGACGATTTCGGCAGCCTTCGGATCGGTCGAAGCAAATGCAACAGCAAGTCTTCTTCTTCCAGCTGGACGTCGAGGATCAGCAGTTCCAGTTACTCTTAGAGTGGAGACTCAGCTCCAGAACGCTTCTGAACGCTTCTGAACGTTCCCTGAACCTTCTGAACAGTGGTGAGAGGTCCCCAGATATACTATTCTGTCTCTCATCCACACTGCTGGCACACACTCAGCAGCCAATCATACAGAAGGGCATTCATGCAGTCAGTCAGCCAATCAGGCACACAGTGCATTCAGGCCACACTCCTCCCTTTCAGACACTCACAACAAAGAATGTGGATTGGGACAAGTACCCAGCCATTCAACACTACACACTGCATTCAGGCCAGTTTCGGGCAGGGCTGTCTCAGTCTTTGTCTCTCATGCCAGAAACCAGACAACCACAACAAGGAGTGTATATTGGTCACACACTCCATTCACCCAGGTCCCACCCACAGGAGGTACCCACAACATACAGTCACTGGGAAGGCTCCAGTCAGTCTAGCTGGGCCTTCACCACAACACCATATATGGAACTTCCACCCAATAGCCAGTCAGGGGGAAGGGACAGAGTCAGGGCTTCCCAGGACTTTGGGAAAACAAGGTAACAGGCAATAGAAAGCAAGAGGCCACAGGGGCCATCTTGTTTCCTATCAGGAATAACTGATCCCAATGGCAGGGCCTGGGTATCCCAAAATGGAGGACACCCAGAGCACCTGTCAAATTCAGCATGGAGCTGCCACCAGCCCATACCCTGCTCTGTGGGCCAAGCACAGGTGCCCAAAAACATACACTAGGGGCACAGGGTTGTACCCCTACCCATGGGTGCCATAAGGGTATCCCATGGGTCTGTTCACCAAACCAAAAGAGAGAGCTGCACTGCCAGGAGTCCCACATGGACTCCTGGGCAGAAAACACGACAGAACACACGATAAAAAGCAGTAAAGGACAAGGATTCAGAGGCCCTGTCCCTCTGATGCATTTCCAGCATCACAGATACCAATTGGGTGGCATTGCTGCCCGTGGATCGGGCGCAGGGCGCCTTGATCCGCGGGCAGCAACGTCACAGATCAAATGAAGATCCGTTTGTGATGCAGGGGGGAGGGGGGGCTGCTTACTAGGTAAGCGGCCCCCTTCCCCCGTGGCCCCAAAGCATGGGGCCACAGCGCCAGGGACCCCTGGGGGCAGATGATCACTGACCCCCAGGGGTGAAAATAAAAAAAATAAAAAATCAAATGGAGGTGGGGTGTACCTCACACAGCCGTTTGTAGGAGGCCCAGGGAGGCCTGCATGAGGTGTCCCTGCCACCCATTTGGGGTGGGGGGGAGAGGGCCACCACAAAAGGTGGGGCATGACCCCCAATAGATGGGGCAGTAGGATTTGGGCACCCTGGGGGCAGATTGCCACACTAATGTGGCCATCTGCACCAAGCGAAGTTGGGTAAACAAAAAAAATAATACAAATTCATAGGCTGCTTTTTAGGGGGGGCTGAGGGGCACCCTAAATTGGCAGCGAATGATGTACTGCAACGGGGCGTGGCCCTCAGCCCCCCCACCCCAAATGGAGGGCCCCACCTCATGCAACCATTGTGTTTTTTCCCCACCAAATATCACACTTTGTCGGGGATTGTGGCTAATAAAAACTGGGGCAATTTGCGCAAGGCAGACCTCTGTGGATTCCCACGGGTGTCCTCTTTTGGGAAATGCATGGGGTTCCCTGTTTCCCTCGCTGCGGATTCCCACGGGTGACCTCTTTTCGGAAATGCATGGGGTTCCCTGTTTTCCTTGGTGGCTTGGACACCCGAGGCCCATATCTGTATGTTGTGCCAGTCGGTAGAATGGCTGAGATTCCCCTCTGCAAACAGACTCGGGGTTGCTTGCGTTTTCGGCTTGCCCCTTGCCAGCCAGGTAGGTGCAACTACACATGTGAGGTACCGTTTTCATCGGGACACCTGTGGGAACGCGTGACGGTAGGCCATGTGTTGTTCGGGGCGTGTTTCGATGGGCTAGCGAAATGTGCGGAAAATGCATTTTTTTCCCCACATTTCGGACTTTGCGGGGGTGTCTGGGTAATAAATTCTGGGGCGATGTGCGCAAATCATACCTCTGCGGATTCCCACGGGTATCCTCTTTTCGGAAATGCATGGGGTTCCCTGTTTTCCTCGGTGGCTTGGACACCCGAGGCCCATATCTGTATGTTGTGCCGGTCGGCAGAATGGCTGAGATTCCCTTCTGCAAACAGACTGGGGGTTGCTTGCGTTTTTGGCTTGCCCCTTGCCAGCCAGGTAGGTGCACCCACGCATGTGAGGTACCGTTTTCATCAGGAAACCTGTGGGAAAGCGGGACGGTAGGCCATGTGTTGTTGGGGGCGTGTTTCGATGGGTGCGTCGAGCGAAATGGGCAGAAAAAGCGTTTTTTCCCCGACTTTTCGGGCTTTGCGGGCTGTCTGGGTAATAAAATCTGGGGCGATGTGCGCCAATCATACCTCTGCGGATTCCCACGGGTGTCCTATTTTCGGAAATGCATGGGGTTCCCTGTTTTGGACACCCGAGGCCCATATCTGTATGTTGTACCGGTCGGCAGAATGGCTGAGATTCCCCTCTGCAAACAGACTGGGGGTTGCTTGCGTTTTCGGCTTGCCCCTTGCCAGCCAGGTAGGTGCACCCACGCATGTTAGTTACCGTTTTCATCGGGACACCTGTGGGAACGTGGGACGGTAGGCCATGTGTTGTTTGGGGCATGTTTCGATGGGTGCGTCGAGCGAAATGTGCGGAAAAAGCGTTTTTTCCCCGACTTTTCGGGCTTTGCGGGGCTGTCTGGGTAATAAAATCTGGGGCGATGTGCGCCAATCATAGCTCTGCGGATTCCCACGGGTGTCCTCTTTTCGGAAATGCATGGGGTTCCCCGTTTTCCTTGGTGGCCTGGACACCCGAGGCCCATATCTGTACGTTGTGCCGGTCAGCAGAATGTCTGAGATTTCGCTCTGAAAACAGACTTGGGGTTACTTGTGTTTTAGGCTTTCCCCTTGGCGGCCAGGTAGGTGCACCCACACATGTGAGGTATCGTTTTCATCGGGACATGTGTGGGGACGCGGGAAGGTAGGCCACGTGTTGTTGGCGGTGTGTTTCGGTGGGTGGCCAGAGCGAAATGTCTGAGAATTGTCTTCATTTCCAGCCAATTTCAGAGACATTTCCCTGTGTCCACTCACCGAAACACGTCGCCAACAGCAGATGTCATACCTTCTCGTGTTCCCACAGGTGTCCCGACGAAAAAGGTACCTCGCATGTGTGGGTGCACCTACCGGGGGCGCAAAAGGAAAAGGGTAACCCGCTGGTAACCCCAAGCTTTTCGCCACAGCACAATTTGTTCATGTGGGCAAGCTACAGATTTGGGCCTAGGGTGTCGAAGCCAGCAAGGAAAACGGGGAACCCCATGCATTTCCCAAAAGAGGACACCCGTGGGAATGCACAGAGGTCTGACTTACGCGAAGCGGCCCAGAAGTTTTTACCCAGAACCCCAGACAATGTGAACATTGTGTTTTTTCCCCACCAAATATCACACTTTGTCGGGGATTGTGGCTAATAAAAACTGGGGCAATTTGCGCAAGGCAGACCTCTGTGGATTCCCACGGGTGTCCTCTTTTGGGAAATGCATGGGGTTCCATGTTTCCCTTGCTGGCTTCGACACCCTAGGCCCAAATCTGTAGGTTGCCCACATGAACAAAATGGGCAGTGGCGAATGGCTTGGGGTTCCCATCCGGTTACCCTTTTCCTTTTGCGCCCCCGGTAGGTGCACCCACACATGTGAGGTACCGTGTTCATCGGGACACGTGTGGGGACGCTGGAATGTAGGCCATGTGTTGTTGGCGGTGTGTTTCGGTGGGTGGCCAGAGCGAAATGTCTGAGAATTGTCTTCATTTCCGGCCAATTTCAGAGACATTTCCCTGTGTCCACTCACAAAACACGTCGCCAACAGCAGATGTCATACCTTCTCGTGTTCCCACAGGTGTCCCGACGAAAAAGGTACCTCGCATGTGTGGGTGCACCTACCGGGTGCGCAAAAGGAAAAGGGTAACCCGCTGGTAACCCCAAGCCTTTCGCCACAGCACAATTTGTTCATGTGGGCAACCTACAGATTTGGGCCTAGGGTGTCGAAGCCAGCAAGGAAAACAGGGAACCCATGCATTTCCCAAAAGAGGACACCCGTGGGAATGCACAGAGGTCTGACTTGCGCGAAGCGGCCCAGAAGTTTTTACCCAGAACCCCAGACAAATTGAACATTGTGTTTTTTCCCCACCAAATATCACACTTTGTCGGGGATTGTGGCTAATAAAAACTGGGGCAATTTGCGCGAGGCAGACCTCTGTGGATTCCCACGGGTGTCCTCTTTTGGGAAATGCATGGGGTTTCCTGTTTCCCTTGCTGGCTTCGACACCCTAGGCCCAAATCTGTAGGTTGCCCACATGAACAAAATGGGCAGTGGTGAATGTCTTGGGGTTCCCAGTCGGTTACCCTTCTCCTTTTGCGCCCCCGGTAGGTGCACCCACACATGTGAGGTACCGTTTTCATCGGGACACGTGTGGGGACGCGGGAAGGTAGGCCATGTATTGTTGGCGGTGTGTTTCGGTGGGTGGCCAGAGCGAAATGTCTGAGAATTGTCTTCATTTCCGGCCAATTTCAGAGACATTTCCCTGTGTCCACTCACAGAAACACGTCGCCAACAGCAGATGTCATACCTTCTCGTGTTCCCACAGGTGTCCCGACGAAAACGGTACCTCGCATGTGTGGGTGCACCTACTGGGTGCGCAAAAGGAAAAGGGTAACCCGCTGGTAACCTCAAGCCTTTCGCCACAGCACAATTTGTTCATGTGGGAAACCTACAGATTTGGGCCTAGGGTGTCGAAGCCAGCAAGGAAAACAGGAAACCCCATGCATTTCCCAAAAGAGGACACCCGTGGGAATGCACAGAGGTCTGACTTGCGCGAAGCGGCCCAGAAGTTTTTACCCAGAACCCCAGACAAATTGAACATTGTGTTTTTTCCCCACCAAATATCACACTTTGTCGGGGATTGTGGCTAATAAAAACTGGGGCAATTTGCGCAAGGCAGACCTCTGTGGATTCCCACGGGTGTCCTCTTTTGGGAAATGCATGGGGTTCCCTGTTTCCCTTGCTGGCTTCGACACCCTAGGCCCAAATCTGTAGGTTGCCCACATGAACAAAATGGGCAGTGGTGAATGGCTTGGGGTTCCCAGTCGGTTACCCTTCTCCTTTTGCGCCCCCGGTAGGTGCACCCACACATGTGAGGTACCGTTTTCATCGGGACATGTGTGGGGACGCGGGAAGGTAGGCCACGTGTTGTTGGCGGTGTGTTTCGGTGGGTGGCCAGAGCGAAATGTCTGAGAATTGTCTTCATTTCCGGCCAATTTCAGAGACATTTCCCTGTGTCCACTCACCGAAACACGTCGCCAACAGCAGATGTCATACCTTCTCGTGTTCCCACAGGTGTCCTGACGAAAAAGGTACCTTGCATGTGTGGGCGCACCTACCGGGGGCGCAAAAGGAAAAGGGTAACCCGCTGGTAACCCCAAGCCTTTCGCCACAGCACAATTTGTTCATGTGGGCAACCTACAGATTTGGGCCTAGGGTGTCGAAGCCAGCAAGGAAAACAGGGTACCCCATGCATTTCCCAAAAGAGGACACCCGTGGGAATGCACAGAGGTCTGACTTGCGCGAAGCGGCCCAGAATTTATTACCCAGAACCCCAGACAAAGTGAACATTGTGTTTTTTCCCCACCAAATATCACACTTTGTCGGGGATTGTGGCTAATAAAAACTGGGGCAATTTGCGCAAGGCAGACCTCTGTGGTTTCCCACGGGTGTCCTCTTTTGGGAAATGCATGGGGTTCCCTGTTTTCCTTGGTAGCTTGGACACCCGAGGCCCATATCTGTATGTTGTGCCGGTCGGTAGAATGGCTGAGATTCCCCTCTGCAAACAGACTCGGGATTGCTTGCGTTTTCGGCTTGCCCCTTGCCAGCCAGGTAGGTGCAACCACACATGTGAGGTACCTTTTTCATCGGGACACCTGTGGGAACGCGTGACGGTAGGCCATGTGTTGTTCGGGGCGTGTTTCGATGGGCTAGCGAAATGTGCGGAAAATGCATTTTTTTCCCACATTTCGGACTTTGCGGGGGTGTCTGGGTAATAAATTCTGGGGCGATGTGCGCAAATCATACCTCTGCGGATTCCCACGGGTATCCTCTTTTCGGAAATGCATGGGGTTCCCTGTTTTCCTCGGTGGCTTGGACACCCGAGGCCCATATCTGTATGTTGTGCCGGTCGGCAGAATGGCTGAGATTCCCTTCTGCAAACAGACTGGGGGTTGCTTGCGTTTTTGGCTTGCCCCTTGCCAGCCAGGTAGGTGCACTCACGCATGTGAGGTACCGTTTTCATCAGGAAACCTGTGGGAAAGCGGGACGGTAGGCCATGTGTTGTTGGGGGCGTGTTTCGATGGGTGCGTCGAGCGAAATGGGCGGAAAAAGCGTTTTTTCCCCGACTTTTCGGGCTTTGCGGGGCTGTCTGGGTAATAAAATCTGGGGCGATGTGCGCCAATCATACCTCTGCGGATTCCCACGGGTGTCCTATTTTCGGAAATGCATGGGATTCCCTGTTTTGGACACCCGAGGCCCATATCTGTATGTTGTACCGGTCGGCAGAATGGCTGAGATTCCCCTCTGCAAAAAGACTGGGGGTTGCTTGCGTTTTCGGCTTGCCCCTTGCCAGCCAGGTAGGTGCACCCACGCATGTGAGTTACCCTTTTCATCAGGAAACCTGTGGGAAAGCGGGACGGTAGGCCATGTGTTGTTGGGGGCGTGTTTCGATGGGTGCGTCGAGCGAAATGGGCGGAAAAAGCGTTTTTTCCCCGACTTTTCGGGCTTTGCGGGGCTGTCTGGGTAATAAAATCTGGGGCGATGTGCGCCAATCATAGCTCTGCGGATTCCCACGTGTGTCCTCTTTTCGGAAATGCATGGTGTTCCCCGTTTTCCTTGGTGGCCTGGACACCCGAGGCCCATATCTGTACGTTGTGCCGGTCAGCAGAATGTCTGAGATTTCGCTCTGAAAACAGACTTGGGGTTACTTGTGTTTTAGGCTTTCCCCTTGGCGGCCAGGTAGGTGCACCCACACATGTGAGGTACCATTTTCATTGGGACACCTGTGGGAACGCGTGACGGTAGGCCATGTGTTGTTGGGGGCGTGTTTCGATGGGTGCGTCGAGCGAAATGTGCAGAAAAAGCATTTTTTTCCCCACATTTCGGACTTTGCAGGGCTGTATGGGTAATAAATTCTGGGGTGATGTGCGCAAATCATACCTCTGCGGATTCCCACAGGTGTCCTCTTTTCGGAAATGCATGGGGTTCTCTGTTTTCCTTGGTGGCTTGGACACCCAAGGCCCATATCTGTACGTTGTTCCGGTCGGCATAATGTCTGAGATTTCCCTCTGAAAACAGACTTGGGGTTACTTGTGTTTTAGGCTTTCCCCTTGGCGGCCAGGTAGGTGCACCCACACATGTGAGATACCCTTTTGATCTGGACACCTGTGGGAACGCGTGACGGTAGGCCATGTGTTGTTGGGGGCGTGTTTCCATGGGTGCGTCGAGCGAAATGTGCGGAAAAAGCGTTTTTTCCCCACATTTCGGAGTTTGCAGGGCTGTCTGGGTAATAAATTCTGGGCCGATGTGCGCAAATCATACCTCTGCGGATTCCCACGGGTGTCCTCTTTTCGGAAATGCATCGGGGTTCCTGTTTTTCTTGGTGGCTGAAGCACCCCAGGCCTAAATCTGTCAGTTGCCTCCCCAAACCCTTTTGGAGGGGATAGCAGTGTTTTAGGCTTTCCCCTTGGCGGCCAGGTAGGTGCACCCACACATGTGAGGTACCGTTTTCATCGGGACACCTGTGGGAATGCGTCACGGTAGGCCATGTGTTGTTGGGGGCGTGTTTCGATGGGTGCGTCGAGCAAAATGTGCGGAAAAATCGTTTTTTCCCCACATTTCGGACTTTGCAGGGCTGTCTGGGTAATAAATTCTGGGCCGATGTGCGCAAATCATACCTCTGCGGATTCCCACGGGTGTCCTCTTTTCGGAAATGCATGGGGGTTCCTGTTTTTCTTGGTGGCTGCCAAGTGCAACCCTTCCTGGCGGCAGATAGGGGGGCCCCCACCTCTTGGATCCCTCCCTGGGGTCAGATGCCCCTTCCTAGGAGCAGATATCAGCCCCCAGGGAGGGTTGCATGAGGTGGGGCCCTTCATTTGGGCTGGGGGGGCTGAGGGCCACCCCCCGTTGCAGTACATCATTCGCTGCCAATTTAGTGTGCCCCTCAGCTCCCCCTAAAAAGCAGCCCATGAATTTGTATTTTTTTTTTTGTTTACCCAACTTCGCTTGGTGCAAATGGCCCCAGTTTTTATTAGCCACAATCCCCAACAAAGTGTGATATTTGTGGGGAAAAAACACAATGTTCACTTTGTCTGGGGTTCTGGTTAATAAATTCTGGGCCGCTTTGCGCAAGTCAGACCTCTGTGCATTCCCACGGGTGTCCTCTTTTGGGAAATGCATGGGGTTCCCTGTTTCCCTTGCTGGCTTCGACACCCTAGGCCCAAATCTGTAGGTTGCCCACATGAACAAAATGGGCAGTGGCGAATGGCTTGGGGTTCCCAGTCGGTTACCCTTTTCCTTTTGCGCCCCCGGTAGGTGCACCTACACATGTGAGGTACCGTTTTCATCGAGACACGTGTGGGGACGCGGGTAGGTAGGCCACGTGTTGTTGGCGGTGTGTTTCGGTGGGTGGCCAGAGTGAAATGTCTGAGAATTGTCTTCATTTCCGGCCAATTTCAGAGACATTTCCCTGTGTCCACTCACCGAAACACGTCGCCAACAGCAGATGTCATACCTTCTCGTGTTCCCACAGGTGTCCCGACGAAAAAGGTACCTCGCATGTGTGGGTGCACCTACCGGGGGCGCAAAAGGAAAAGGGTAACCCGCTGGTAACCCCAAGCCTTTCGCCACAGCACAATTTGTTCATGTGGGCAACCGACAGATTTGGGCCTAGGGTGTCGAAGCCAGCAAGGAAAACAGGGAACCCGATGTGTTTCCCAAAAGAGGACACCCGTGGGAATGCACAGAGGTCTGACTTGCGCGAAGCGGCCCAGAAGTTTTTACCCAGAACCCCAGACAAAGTGAACATTGTGTTTTTTCTCCACCAAATATCACACTTTGTCGGGGATTGTGGCTAATAAAAACTGGGGCAATTTGCGCAAGGCAGACCTCTGTGGATTCCCACGGGTGTCCTCTTTTGGGAAATGCATGGGGTTCCCTGTTTCCCTTGCTGACTTCGACACCCTAGGCCCAAATCTGTAGGTTGCCCACATGAACAAAATGGGCAGTGGCGAATGGCTTGGGGTTCCCAGTCGGTTACCCTTTTCCTTTTGCGCCGCCGGTAGGTGCACCCACACATGTGAGGTATCGTTTTCATCGGGACATGTGTGGGGACGCGGGAAGGTAGGCCATGTGTTGTTGGCGGTGTGTTTCGGTTGGTGGCCAGAGCGAAATGTCTGAGAATTGTCTTCATTTCCGGCCAATTTCAGAGACATTTACCTGTGTCCACTCACAGAAACACGTCGCCAACAGCAGATGTCATACCTTCTCGTGTTCCCACAGGTGTCCCGACGAAAAAGGTACCTCGCATGTGTGGGTGCACCTACCGGGTGCGCAAAAGGAAAAGGGTAACCCGCTGGTAACCCCAAGCCTTTCGCCACAGCACAATTTGTTCATGTGGGAAACCTACAGATTTGGGCCTAGGGTGTCGAAGCCAGCAAGGAAAACAGGGAACCCCATGCATTTCCCAAAAGAGGACACCAGTGGGAATGCACAGAGGTCTGACTTGCGCGAAGCGGCCCAGAAGTTTTTACCCAGAACCCCAGACAAATTGAACATTGTGTTTTTTCCCCACCAAATATCACACTTTGTCGGGGATTGTGGCTAATAAAAACTGGGGCAATTTGCACAAGGCAGACCTCTGTGGATTCCCACGGGTGTCCTCTTTTGGGAAATGCATGGGGTTCCCTGTTTCCCTTGCTGGCTTCGACACCCTAGGCCCAAATCTGTAGGTTGCCCACACGAACAAAATGGGCAGTGGTGAATGGCTTGGGGTTCCCAGTCGGTTACCCTTCTCCTTTTGCGCCCCCGGTAGGTGCACCCACACATGTGAGGTACCGTTTTCATCGGGACACGTGTGGGGACGCGGAAGGTAGGCCATGTGTTGTTGGCGGTGTGTTTCGGTGGGTGGCCAGAGCGAAATGTCTGAGAATTGTCTTCATTTCCGGCCAATTTCAGAGACATTTCCCTGTGTCCACTCACAGAAACACGTCGCCAACAGCAGATGTCATACCTTCTCGTGTTCCCACAGGTGTCCCGATGAAAAAGGTACCTCGCATGTGTGGGTGCACCTACCGGGTGCGCAAAAGGAAAAGGGTAACCCGCTGGTAACCCCAAGCCTTTCGCCACAGCACAATTTGTTCATGTGGGCAACCTACAGATTTGGGCCTAGGGTGTCGAAGCCAGCAAGGAAAACAGGGAACCCCATGCATTTCCCAAAAGAGGACACCCGTGGGAATGCACAGAGGTCTGACTTGCGCGAAGCGGCCCAGAAGTTTTTACCCAGAACCCCAGACAAATTGAACATTGTGTTTTTTCCCCACCAAATATCACACTTTGTCGGGGATTGTGGCTAATAAAAACTGGGGCAATTTGCGCAAGGCAGACCTCTGTGGATTCCCACGGGTGTCATCTTTTAGGAAATGCATGGGGTTCCCTGTTTCCCTTGCTGGCTTCGACACCCTAGGCCCAAATCTGTAGGTTGCCCACATGAACAAAATGGGCAGTGGTGAATGGCTTGGGGTTCCCAGTCGGTTACCCTTCTCCTTTTGCGCCCCCGGTAGGTGCACCCACACATGTGAGGTACCGTTTTCATCTGGACACGTGTGGGGACGCGGGAAGGTAGGCCATGTGTTGTTGGCGGTGTGTTTCGGTGGGTGGCCAGAGCGAAATGTCTGAGAATTGTCTTCATTTCCTGCCAATTTCAGAGACATTTCCCTGTGTCCACTCACAGAAACACGTCGCCAACAGCAGATGTCATACCTTCTCGTGTTCCCACAGGTGTCCCGACAAAAAAGGTACCTCGCATGTTTGGGTGCACCTACCGGGTGCGCAAAAGGAAAAGGGTAACCCGCTGGTAACCCCAAGCCTTTCGCCACAGCACAATTTGTTCATGTGGGCAACCTACAGATTTGGGCCTAGGGTGTCGAAGCCAGCAAGGAAAACAGGGAACCCCATGCATTTCCCAAAAGAGGACACCCGTGGGAATGCACAGAGGTCTGACTTGCGCGAAGCGGCCCAGAAGTTTTTACCCAGAACCCCAGACAAATTGAACATTGTGTTTTTTCCCCACCAAATATCACACTTTGTCGGGGATTGTGGCTAATAAAAACTGGGGCAATTTGCGCAAGGCAGACCTCTGTGGATTCCCACGAGTGTCATCTTTTGGGAAATGCATGGGGTTCCCTGTTTCCCTTGCTGGCTTCGACACCCTAGGCCCAAATCTGTAGGTTGCCCACATGAACAAAATGGGCAGTGGTGAATGGCTTGGGGTTCCCAGTCGGTTACCCTTCTCCTTTTGCGCCCCCGGTAGGTGCACCCACACATGTGAGGTACCGTTTTCATCGGGACATGTGTGGGGACGCGGGAAGGTAGGCCACGTGTTGTTGGCGGTGTGTTTCGGTGGGTGGCCAGAGCGAAATGTCTGAGAATTGTCTTCATTTCCGGCCAATTTCAGAGACATTTCCCTGTGTCCACTCACCGAAACACGTCGCCAACAGCAGATGTCATACCTTCTCGTGTTCCCACAGGTGTCCCGACGAAAAAGGTACCTCGCATGTGTGGGTGCACCTACCGGGGGCACGAAAAAGGGTAACCCGCTGGTAACCCCAAGCCTTTCGCCACAGCACAATTTGTTCATGTGGGCAACCTACAGATTTGGGCCTAGGGTGTCGAAGCCAGCAAGGAAAACAGGGAACCCCATGCATTTCCCAAAAGAGGACACCCGTGGGAATGCACAGAGGTCTGACTTGCGCGAAGCAGCCCAGAATTTATTACCCAGAACCCCAGACAAAGTGAACATTGTGTTTTTTCCCACCAAATATCACACTTTGTCGGGGATTGTGGCTAATAAAAACTGGGGCAATTTGCGCAAGGCAGACCTCTGTGGATTCCCACGGGTGTCCTCTTTTGGGAAATGCATGGGGTTCCCTGTTTCCCTTGCTGGCTTCGACACCCTAGGCCCAAATCTGTAGGTTGCCCACATGAACAAAAAGGGCAGTGGCGAATGGCTTGGGGTTCCCAATCGGTTACCCTTTTCCTTTTGCGCCCCCGGTAGGTGCACCCACACATGTGAGGTACCGTTTTCATCGGGACACGTGTGGGGACGCGGGAAAGTAGGCCACGTGTTGTTGGCGGTGTGTTTCGGTGGGTGGCCAGAGCGAAATGTCTGAGAATTGTCTTCATTTCCGACCAATTTCAGAGACATTTCCCTGTGTCCACGCACCGAAACACATCGCCAACAGCAGATGTCATACCTTCTCGTGTTCCCACAGGTGTCCCGATGAAAACGGTACCTCACATGCGTGGATGCACCTACCTGGCTGGCAAGGGGCAAGCCGAAAACGCAAGCAACCACCAGTCTGTTTGCAGAGGGGAATCTCAGCCATTCTGCCGACCAGCACAACATACAGATATGGGCCTCGGGTGTCCAAGCCACCAAGGAAAAGAGGGAGCCTCATGCATTTCCGAAAAGAGGACACCTGTGGGATTCCGCAGAGGTATGATTTGTGCACATCGCCCCAGAATTTATTACCCAGACACCCCCGCCAAGTCCGAAATGTGGGGAAAAAAACGCATTTTCCGCACATTTCGCTCGGCGCACCCATCAAAACACGCCCCCAACAACACATGGCCTACCGTCCCGCGTTCCCACAGGTGTCCCGATGAAAACGGTACCTCACATGTGTGGGTGCACCTACCTGGCTGGCAAGGGGTAAGCCGAAAACGCAAGCAACCCCCAGTCTGTTTGCAGAGGGGAATCTCAGCCATTCTGCCGACCGGCACAACATACAGATATGGGCCTCGGGTGTCCAAGCCACCAAGGAAAACAGGGAATCTCATGCATTTCCGAAAAGAGGACACCCGTGGGAACCCGCAGAGGTATGATTTGCGCACATCGCCCCAGAATTTATTACCCAGACACCCCCGCAAAGTCCGGGGCACATTTCGGACTTTGCGGGGGTGTCTGGGTAATTTATTCTGGGGCGATGTGCGCAAATCATACCTCTGCGGATTCCCACGGGTGTCCTATTTTCGGAAATGCATGGGGTTCCCTGTTTCCCTTGGTGGCTTGGAAACCCGAGGCCCATATCTGTATGTTGTACCGGTCGGCAGAATGGCTGAGATTCCCCTCTGCAAACAGACTGGGGGTTGCTTGTGTTTTCGGCTTGCCCCTTGCCAGCCAGGTAGGTGCACCCACGCATGTGAGTTACCGTTTTCATCGGGACACGTGTGGGAACGCGGGACGGTAGGCCATGTGTTGTTGGGGGCATGTTTCGATGGGTGCGCCGAGCGAAATGTGCGGAAAAAGCGTTTTTTCCCCGACTTTTCGGGCTTTGCGGGGCTGTCTGGGTAATAAAATCTGGGGCGATGTGCGCCAATCATAGCTCTGCGGATTCCCACGGGTGTCCTCTTTTCGGAAATGCATGGGGTTCCCCGTTTTCCTTGGTGGCTTGGACACCCGAGGCCCATATTTGTACGTTGTGCCGGTCGGCAGAATGTCTGAGATTTCGCTCTGAAAACAGACTTGGGGTTACTTGTGTTTTAGGCTTTCCCCTTTGCGGCCAGGTAGGTGCACCCACACATGTGAGGTACCATTTTTATTGGGACACCTGTGGGAACGCGTGACGGTAGGCCTTGTGTTGTTGGGGGCGTGTTTCGATGGGTGCGTCGAGCGAAATGTGCGGAAAAAGCATTTTTTTCCCCACATTTCGGACTTTGCAGGGCTGTATGGGTAATAAATTCTGGGGTGATGTGCGCAAATCATACCTCTGCGGATTCCCACAGGTGTCCTCTTTTCGGAAATGCATGGGGTTCTCTGTTTTCCTTGGTGGCTTGGACACCCGAGGCCCATATCTGTACGTTGTGCCAGTCGGCATAATGTCTGAGATTTCCCTCTGAAAACAGACTTGGGGTTACTTGTGTTTTAGGCTTTCCCCTTGGCGGCCAGGTAGGTGCACCCACACATGTGAGGTACCCTTTTGATCTGGACACCTGTGGGAACGCGTGACGGTAGGCCATGTGTTGTTGGGGGCGTGTTTCCATGGGTGCGTCGAGCGAAATGTGCGGAAAAGGCGTTTTTTTCCCCACATTTCGGACTTTGCAGGGCTGTCTGGGTAATAAATTCTGGGCCGATGTGCGCAAATCATACCTCTGCGGATTCCCACGGATGTCCTCTTTTTTCGGAAATGCATGGGGGTTCCTGTTTTTCTTTGTGGCTGAAGCACCCCAGGCCTAAATCTGTCAGTTGCCTCCCCAAACCCTTTTGGGGGATAGCAGTGTTTTAGGCTTTCCCCTTGGCGGCCAGGTAGGTGCACCCACACATGTGAGGTACTGTTTTCATCGGGACACCTGTGGGAATGCGTCACGGTAGGCCATGTGTTGTTGGGGGCGTGTTTCGATGGGTGCGTCGAGCAAAATGTGCGGAAAATGTGTTTTTTTCCCCACATTTCGGACTTTGCGGGGGTGTCTGGGTAATAAATTCTGGGGCGATGTGCACAAATCATACCTCTGCGGATTCCCACGGGTGTCCTCTTTTCGGAAATGCATGGGGTTCCCTGTTTTCCTTGGTGGCTTGGACACCAGAGGCCCATATCTGTATGTTGTGCCGGTCGGCAGAATGGCTGAGATTCCCCTCTGCAAACAGACTTGGGGTTGCTTGCGTTTTCGGCTTGCCCCTTGCCAGCCAGGTAGGTGCACCCATGCATGTGAGGTACCGTTTTCATCGGGACACCTGTGGGAACGCGGGACGGTAGGCCATGTGTTGTTGGGGGCGTGTTTCGATGGGTGCGTCGAGCGAAATGTGCGGAAAAAGCGTTTTTTTCCCGACTTTTCGGACTTTGCGGGGCTGTCTGGGTAATAAAATCTGGGGCGATGTGCGCAAATCATACCTCTGCGGATTCCCACGGGTGTCCTCTTTTCTGAAATGCATAGGGTTGCACGTTTTCCTTGGTGGATTGGACACCCGAGGCCCATATCTGTACGTTGTGCCGGTCAGCAGAATGTCTGAGATTTCGCTCTGAAAACAGACTTGGGGTTACTTGTGTTTTAGGCTTTCCCCTTGGCGGCCAGGTAGGTGCACCCACACATGTGAGGTACCGTTTTCATCAGGACACCTGTGGGAACGCGAGACGGTAAGCTATGTGTTGTTGGGGCGTGTTTCGATGGGTGCGTCGAGCGAAATGTGCGGAAAAAGCATTTTTTTCCCCACATTTCGGACTTTGCGGGGGTATCTGGGTAATAAATTCTAGGGCGATGTGCGCAAATCATACATCTGCGGATTCCCACGGGTGTCCTCTTTTCGGAAATGCATGGGGTTCCCTGTTTTCCTTGGTGGCTTGGACACCCGAGGCCCATATCTGTATGTTGTGCCGGTCGGCAGAATGGCTGAGATTCCCCTCTGCAAACAGACTGGGGGTTGCTTGCGTTTTCGGCTTGCCCCTTGCCAGCCAGGTAGGTGCACCCACACATTTGAGGTACCGTTTTCATCGGGACATCTGTGGGAACGCGGAACGGTAGGCCATGTGTTGTTGGGGGTGTGTTTCGATGGGTGCGTCGAGTGAAATGTGCGGAAAAGGCATTTTTTTCCCGACATTTCGGAATTTGCGGGGCTGTCTGGGTAATAAAATCTGGGGGGATGTGCGCAAATCATACCTCTGCCTATTCCCATGGGTGTCCTCTTTTTGAAAATGCATGGGGTTCCCTGTTTTCCTCTGTGGCTTGGAGACCCGAGGCCTATATCTGTACATTGTGCCGGTCGGCAGAATGTCTGAGATTTCGCTCTGAAAACAGACTTGGGGTTACTTGTGTTTTAGGCTTTCCCCTTGACGGCCAGGTAGGTGCACCCACACATGTGAGGTACCGTTTTCATCGGGATACCAGTGGGAACGCATGATGGTAGGCCATGTGTTGTTTGGGGCTTGTTTCGATAGGTGCGTCGAGCGAAATGTGCGGAAAAGGCGTTTTTTTCCCGACATTTCTGACTTTGCGGGGCTGTCTGGGTAATAAAATCTGGGGGGATGTGCGCAAATCATACCTCTGCGTATTCCCACGGGTGTCCTCTTTTCGGAAATGCATGGGGTTCCCTGTTTTCCTTGGTGGCTTGGATACCAGAGGGCAATATCTGTACGTTGTGCCAGTCGGCAGAATGTCTGAGATTTCCCTCTGAAAACAGACTTAGGGTTACTTGTGTTTTAGGCTTTCCCCTTGGCGGCCAGGTAGGTGCACCCACACATGTGAGGTACTGTTTTCATCGGGACACCTGTGGGAACGTGTGACGGTAGGCCATGTGTTGTTGGGGGCGTGTTTCGATGGGTGCGTCGAGCGAAATGTGCGGAAAAAGCGTTTTTTTCCCGACTTTTCGGACTTTGCGGGGCTGTCTGGGTAATAAAATCTGGGGGGATGTGCGCAAATCATACCTCTGCGTATTCCCACGGGTGTCCTCTTTTCGGAAATGCATGAGGTTCCCTGTTTTCCTCGGTGGCTTGGACACCCGAGGGCCATATCTGTACTTTGTGCCGGTCGGCAGAATGTCTAAGATTTCGCCATGAAAACAGACTTGGGGTTACTTGTGTTTTAGGCTTTCCGCTTGGCGGCCAGTTAGGTCACCCACACATGTGAGATACCGTTTTCATCGGGACACCTGTGGGAACGCGTGACGGTAGGCCATGTGTTGTTGGGGACGTGTTTCGATGGGTGCGTCGAGAGAAATGTGCGGAAAAAGCATTTTTTTCCCCACATTTCAGACTTTGCAGTGCTGTCTGGGTAAAAATTCTGGGGCGATGTGCGCAAATCATACCTCTGCGGATTCCCACGGGTGTCCTCATTTCGGAAATGCAAGAGGTTCCCCGTTTTCCTTGGTGGCTTGGACACCCGAGGCCCATATCTGTATGTTGTGCCGGTCGGCAGAATGTCTGAGATTTCGCTCTGAAAACAGACTTGGGGTTACTTGTGTTTTAGGCTTTCCCCTTGGCGGCCAGGTAGGTCACCCACACATGTGAGGTACCGTTTTCATCGGGACACCTGTGGGAACGCGTGACGGTAGGCCATGTGTTGTTGGGGACGTGTTTCGATGGGTGCGTCGAGCGAAATGTGCGGAAAAAGCGTTTTTTTCCTGACTTTTCGGACTTTGCGGGGCTGTCTGGGTAATAAAATCTGGGGGGATGTGCGCAAATCATACCTCTGCGTATTCCCACGGGTGTCCTCTTTTCGGAAATGCATGGGGTTCCCTGTTTTCCTCGGTGGCTTGGACACCCGAGGGCCATATCTGTACTTTGTGCCGGTCGGCAGAATGTCTAAGATTTCGCCATGAAAACAGACTTGGGGTTACTTGTGTTTTAGGCTTTCCCCTTGGCGGCCAGGTAGGTCACCCACACATGTGATGTACCGTTTTCATCGGGACACCTGTGGGAACGCGGGACGGTAGGCCATGTGTTGTTGGGGGCGTGTTTCGATGGGTGCGTCGAGCGAAATGTGCGGAAAAAGCGTTTTATTCCCGACTTTTCGGACTTTGCGGGGCTGTCTGGGTAATAAAATCTGGGGCGATGTGCGCAAATCATACCTCTGCGGATTCCTACGGGTGTCCTCTTTTCTGAAATGCATGGGGTTGCACGTTTTCCTTGGTGGATTGGACACCCGAGGCCCATATCTGTACGCTGTGCCGGTCAGCAGAATGTCTGAGATTTCGCTCTGAAAACAGACTTGGGGTTACTTGTGTTTTAGGCTTTCCCCTTGGCGGTTAGGTAGGTGCACCCACACATGTGAGGTACCGTTTTCATCAGGACACCTGTGGGAACGCGAGACGGTAGGCTATGTGTTGTTGGGGGCGTGTTTCGATGGGTGCGTCGAGCGAAATGTGCGGAAAAAGCATTTTTTTCCCCACATTTCGGACTTTGCGGGGGTATCTGGGTAATAAATTCTAGGGCGATGTGCGCAAATCATACCTCTGCGGATTCCCACGGGTGTCCTCTTTTCGGAAATGCATGGGGTTCCCTGTTTTCCACGGTGGCTTGGGCACCCGAGGCCCATATATGTACGTTGTGCCGGTCGGCAGAATGTCTGAGATTTCGCCATGAAAACAGACTTGGGGTTACTTGTGTTTTAGGCTTTCACCTTGGCGGCCAGGTAGGTGCACCCAGACATGTGAGGTTCCGTTTTCATCGGGACACCTGTGGGAACGTGTGACGGTAGGCCATGTGTTGTTGGGGGCGTGTTTTGATGGGTGCGTGGAGCGAAATGTGCGGAAAAAGTGTTTTTTCCCCTACATTTTGGACTTTGCGGGGCTGTCTGGGTAAAAAATTCTGGGACGTTGTGCGCAAATCATACCTCTGCGGATTCCCACGGGTGTCCTCTTTTCGGAAATGCATGGGGTTCCCTGTTTTCCTCGGTGGCTTGGACACCCGAGGCCCATATCTGTACGTTGTGCCGGTTGGCAGAATGTCTGAGATTTCTCTCTTAAAACAGACTTGGGGTTACTTGTGTTTTAGGCTTTCCCCTTGGCGGCCAGGTAGGTGCACCCACACATGTGAGGTACCATTTTCATCGGGACACCTGTGGGAACGCGTGACGGTAGGCCATGTGTTGTTGGGGGCGTGTTTCGATGGGTGCGTCGAGCAAAATGTGTGGAAAAAGCGTTTTTTTCCCCACTTTTCGGACTTTGCGGGGCTGTCTGGGTAATAAAATCTAGGGGGATGTGCGCAAATCATACCTCTGCGTATTCCCACGGGTGTCCTCTTTTCGGAAATGCATGGGGTTCCCTGTTTTCCTCGGTGGCTTGGACACCCGAGGGCCATATCTGTACATTGTTCCGGTCGGCAGAATGTCTGAGATTTCGCTCTGAAAACAGACTTGGGGTTACTTGTGTTTTAGGCTTTCCCCTTGGCGGCCAGGTAGGTGCACCCACACATGTGAGGTACCGTTTTCATCAGGACACCTGTGGAAAGGCGTGATGGTAGGCCATGTGCTGTTGGGGGCATGTTTCGATGTGTGCGTCGAGCGAAATGTGCGGAAAAAGTTTTTTTTTCCAGACATTTCGGACGTTGCGGGGCTGTCTGGGTAAAAAATTCTGGGGCGATGTGCGCAAATCATACCTCTGCGGATTCCCACGGGTGTCCTCTTTTCGGAAATGCATGGGGTTCCCTGTTTTCCTCGGTGGCTTGGACACCCGAGGCCCATATCTGTATGTTGTGCCGGTCGGCAGAATGTCTGAGATTTCGCTCTGAAATCAGACTTGGGGTTACTTGTGTTTTAGGCTTTCCCCTTGGCGGCCAGGTAGGTGCACCCACACATGTGAGGTACCGTTTTCATTGGGACACCTGTGGGAATGTGTGACTGTAGGCCATGTGTTGTTGGGGGCATGTTTCGATGGGTGCGTCGAGCGAAATGTGCGGAAAAGGCGTTTTTTTCCCGACATTTTGGAATTTGCGGGGCTGTCTGGGTAATAAAATTCTGGAGCGATGTGCGCAAATCATACCTCTGCGGATTCCCACGGGTGTCCTCTTTTCGGAAATGCATGGGGTTCCCTGTTTTCCTCGGTGGCTTGGACACCCGAGGCCCATATCTGTACTTTGTGCCGGTCGGCAGAATGTCTGAGATTTCGCCATGAAAACAGACTTGGGGTTACTTGAGTTTTAGGCTTTCTGCTTAGGGGCCAGGTAGGTGCACCCACACATGTGAGGTACCGTTTTCATTGGGACACCTGTGGGAACGTGTGGCGGTAGGCCATGTGTTGTTGGGGGCGTGTTTTGATGTGTGCCTCGAGCGAAATGTGCGGAAAAAGTGTTTTTTTCCTGACATTTCGGACTTTGCAGGGCTGTCTGAGTAAAAAATTCTGGGGCGATGTGCGCAAATCATACCTCTGCGGATTCCCACGTGTGTCCTCTTTTTGGAAATGCATGGGGTTCCCTGTTTTCCTCGGTGGCTTGGACACCCGAGGCCCATATCTGTACGTTGTGCCGGTCGGCAGAATGTCTGAGATTTCGCTCTGAAAACAGACTTGGGGATACTTGTGTTTTAGGCTTTGCCCTTGGCGGCCAAGTAGGTGCACCCACACATGTGAGGTACCGTTTTCATCGTGACACCTTTGGGAACGCGTGAAAGTAGGCCCTGTGTTGTTGGGGGCGTGTTTTGAGGGGTGCGTCGAGCAAAATGTGCGGAAAAAGCGTTTTTTTCCCGACTTTTCGGACTTTGCGGGGCTGTCTGGGTAATAAAATCTGGGGCGATGTGCGCAAATCATTCCTCTGCTGATTCCCACGGGTGTCCTCTTTTCGGAAATGCATGGGGTTCCCCGTTTTCCTTGGTGGCTTGGACACCCGAGGCCCATATCTGTACGTTGTGCCGGTCGGCAGAATGTCTGAGATTTCGCTCTGAAAACAGACTTGGGGTTACTTGTGTTTTAGGCTTTGCCCTTGGCGGCCAGGTAGGTGCACCCACACATGTGAGGTACCGTTTTCATTGGGACACCTGTGGGAATGTGTGACTGTAGGCCATGTGTTGTTGGAGGCGTGTTTTGATGTGTGCGTCGAGCGAAATGTGCGGAAAAGTGTTTTTTTCCTGACATTTCGGACTTTGAGGGGCTGTCTGGGTAAAAAATTCTGGGGCAATGTGCGCAAATCATACCTCTGCGGATTCTCACGGGTGTCCTCTTTTCGGAAATGCATGGGGTTCCCTGTTTTCCTCCGTGGCTTGGACACCTGAGGCCCATATCTGTACGTTGTGCCGGTCGGCAGAATGTCTGAATTTTCGCTCTGAAAACAGACTTGGGGTTACTTGTATTTTAGGCTTTCCCCTTGGCGGCCAGGTAGGTGCACCCACACATGTGAGGAACCGTTTTCATCGGGACACCTGTGGGAACGCGGGACGGTAGGCCATGTGTTGTTGGGGTCGTGTTTCGATGGGTGCGTCGAGCGAAATGTGCGGAAAAAGCGTTTTGTTCCCCACATTTCGGACTAAATTCTGGGGCAATGTGCGCAAATCATACCTCTGCGGATTCTCACGGGTGTCCTCTTTTCGGAAATGCATAGGGTTCCCTGTTTTCCTCGGTGGCTTGGACACCCGAGGCCCATATCTGTACGTTGTGCCGGTTGGCAGAATGTCTGAGATTTCTCTCTTAAAACAGACTTGGGGTTACTTGTGTTTTAGGCTTTCCCCTTGGCGGCCAGGTAGGTGCACCCACACATGTGAGGTACCATTTTCATCGGGACACCTGTGGGAACGCGTGACGGTAGGCCATGTGTTGTTGGGGGCGTGTTTCGATGGGTGCGTCGAGCAAAATGTGTGGAAAAAGCATTTTTTTCCCCACTTTTCGGACTTTGCGGGGCTGTCTGGGTAATAAAATCTAGGGGGATGTGCGCAAATCATACCTCTGCGTATTCCCACGGGTGTCCTCTTTTCGGAAATTCATGGGGTTCCCTGTTTTCCTCGGTGGCTTGGACAGCCGAGGGCCATATCTGTACGTTGTGCCGGTCGGCAGAATGTCTGAGATTTCGCTCTGAAAACAGACTTGGGGTTACTTGTGTTTTAGGCTTTCCCCTTGGCGGCCAGGTAGGTGCACCCACACATGTGAGGTACCGTTTTCATCAGGACACCTGTGGGAAGGCGTGATGGTAGGCCATGTGTTGTTGGGGGCATGTTTCGATGTGTGCGTCGAGCGAAATGTGCGGAAAAAGTGTTTTTTTCCAGACATTTCGGACGTTGCGGGGCTGTCTGGGTAAAAAATTCTGGGGGGATGTGCGCAAATCATACCTCTGCGGATTCCCACGGGTGTCCTCTTTTCGGAAATGCATGGGGTTCCCTGTTTTCCTCGGTGGCTTGGACACCCGAGGCCCATATCTGTATGTTGTGCCGGTCGGCAGAATGTCTGAGATTTCGCTCTGAAATCAGACTTGGGGTTACTTGTGTTTTAGGCTTTCCCCTTGGCGGCCAGGTAGGTGCACCCACACATGTGAGGTACCGTTTTCATTGGGACACCTGTGGGAATGTGTGACTGTAGGCCATGTGTTGTTGGGGGCATGTTTCGATGGGTGCGTCGAGCGAAATGTGCGGAAAAGGCGTTTTTTTCCCGACATTTTGGAATTTGCGGGGCTGTCTGGGTAATAAAATTCTGGAGCGATGTGCGCAAATCATACCTCTGCGGATTCCCACGGGTGTCCTCTTTTCGGAAATGCATGGGGTTCCCTGTTTTCCTCGGTGGCTTGGACACCCGAGGCCCATATCTGTACTTTGTGCCGGTCGGCAGAATGTCTGAGATTTCGCCATGAAAACAGACTTGGGGTTACTTGAGTTTTAGGCTTTCTGCTTAGGGGCCAGGTAGGTGCACCCACACATGTGAGGTACCGTTTTCATCGGGACACCTGTGGGAACGTGTGGCGGTAGGCCATGTGTTGTTGGGGGCGTGTTTTGATGTGTGCCTCGAGCGAAATGTGCGGAAAAAGTGTTTTTTTCCTGACATTTCGGACTTTGCAGGGCTGTCTGAGTAAAAAATTCTGGGGCGATGTGCGCAAATCATACCTCTGCGGATTCCCACGTGTGTCCTCTTTTTGGAAATGCATGGGGTTCCCTGTTTTCCTCGGTGGCTTGGACACCCGAGGCCCATATCTGTACGTTGTGCCGGTCGGCAGAATGTCTGAGATTTCGCTCTGAAAACAGACTTGGGGATACTTGTGTTTTAGGCTTTGCCCTTGGCGGCCAGGTAGGTGCACCCACACATGTGAGGTACCGTTTTCATCGTGACACCTGTGGGAACGCGTGAAAGTAGGCCCTGTGTTGTTGGGGGCGTGTTTTGAGGGGTGCGTCGAGCGAAATGTGCGGAAAAAGCGTTTTTTTCCCGACTTTTCGGACTTTGCGGGGCTGTCTGGGTAATAAAATCTGGGGCGATGTGCGCAAATCATTCCTCTGCTGATTCCCACGGGTGTCCTCTTTTCGGAAATGCATGGGGTTCCCCGTTTTCCTTGGTGGCTTGGACACCCGAGGCCCATATCTGTACGTTGTGCCGGTCGGCAGAATGTCTGAGATTTCGCTCTGAAAACAGACTTGGGGTTACTTGTGTTTTAGGCTTTGCCCTTGGCGGCCAGGTAGGTGCACCCACACATGTGAGGTACCATTTTCATCGGGACACCTGTGGGAACGCGTGACGGTAGGCCATGTGTTGTTGGGGGTATGTTTCGATGGGTGCGTTGAGCGAAATGTGCGGAAAAAGTGATTTTTTCCCCGACATTTCGGACTTTGCGGGGCTGTCTGGGTAATAAAATCTGGGGGGATGTGCGCAAATCATACTCTGCGTATTCCCACGGGTGTCCTCTTTTCGGAAATGCATGGGGTTCCCTGTTTTCCTCGGTGGCTTGGACAGCCGAGGGCCATATCTGTACTTTGTGCCGGTCGGCAGAATGTCTAAGATTTCGCCATGAAAACAGACTTGGGGTTACTTGTGTTTTAGGCTTTCCGCTTGGCGGCCAGGTAGGTCACCCACACATGTGAGGTACCGTTTTCATCGGGACACCTGTGGGAACGCGTGACGGTAGGCCATGTGTTGTTGGAGGCGTGTTTTGATGGGTGCGTTGAGCGAAATGTGTGGAAAAAGTGCTTTTTTCCTGACATTTCGGACTTCGCGGGGCTGTCTGGGTAAACAATTCTGGGGCGATGTGTGCAAATCATACCTCTGCGGATTCCCACGGGTGTCCTCTTTTTGGAAATGCATGGTGTTCCCTGTTTTCCTCGGTGGCTTGGACACCCGAGGGCCATATCTGTACGTTGTGCCGGTCGGCAGAATGTCTGAGATTTCGCTCTGAAAACAGACTTGGGGTTACTTGTATTTTAGGCTTTCCCCTTGGCGGCCAGGTAGGTGCACCCACACTTGTGAGGTCCTGTTTTCATCGGGACACCTGTGGGAACGCGTGACGGTAGGCCATGTGTTGATGGGGGCGTGTTTCGATGGGTGCGTCGAGAGAAATGTGCGGAAAAAGCATTTTTTTCCCCACATTTCGGACTTTGCAGTGCTGTCTGGGTAAAAATTCTGGGGCGATGTGCGCAAATCATACCTCTGCGGATTCCCACGGGTGTCCTCATTTCGGAAATGCATGGGGTTCCCCGTTTTCCTTGGTGGCTTGGACACCCGAGGCCCATATCTGTACGTTGTGCCGGTCGGCAGAATGTCTGAGATTTCGCTCTGAAAACAGACTTGGGGTTACTTGTGTTTTAGGCTTTCCCCTTGGCGGCCAGGTAGGTGCACCCACACTTGTGGGGTACCGTTTTCATCGGGACACCTGTGGGAACGCGTGACGGTAGGCCATGTGTTGTTGGAGGCATGTTTTGATGGGTGCGTCGAGCGAAATGTGTGGAAAAAGGGCTTTTTTCCTGACATTTCGGACTTCGCGGGGCTGTCTGGGTAAACAATTCTGGGGCGATGTGTGCAAATCATACCTCTGCGGATTCCCACGGGTGTCCTCTTTTTGGAAATGCATGGTGTTCCCTGTTTTCCTCGGTGGCTTGGACACCCGAGGGCCATATCTGTACGTTGTGCCGGTCGGCAGAATGTCTGAGATTTCGCTCTGAAAACAGACTTGGGGTTACTTGTATTTTAGGCTTTCCCCTTGGCGGCCAGGTAGGTGCACCCACACTTGTGAGGTCCTGTTTTCATCGGGACACCTGTGGGAACGCGTGACGGTAGGCCATGTGTTGATGGGGGCGTGTTTCGATGGGTGCGTCGAGAGAAATGTGCGGAAAAAGCATTTTTTTTCCCCACATTTCGGACTTTGCAGTGCTGTCTGGGTAAAAATTCTGGGGCGATGTGCGCAAATCATACCTCTGCGGATTCCCACGGGTGTCCTCATTTCGGAAATGCATGGGGTTTCCCGTTTTCCTTGGTGGCTTGGACACCCGAGGCCCATATCTGTACATTGTGCCGGTCGGCAGAATGTCTGAGATTTCGCTCTGAAAACAGACTTGGGGTTACTTGTGTTTTAGGCTTTCCCCTTGGCGGCCAGGTAGGTGCACCCACACTTGTGGGGTACCGTTTTCATCGGGACACCTGTGGGAACGCGTGACGGTAGGCCATGTGTTGTTGGAGGCGTGTTTTGATGGGTGCGTCGAGCGAAATGTGTGGAAAAAGTGCTTTTTTCCTGACATTTCGGACTTCGCGGGGCTGTCTGGGTAAACAATTCTGGGGCGATGTGTGCAAATCATACCTCTGCGGATTCCCACGGGTGTCCTCTTTTTGGAAATGCATGGTGTTCCCTGTTTTCCTCGGTGGCTTGGACACCCGAGGGCCATATCTGTACGTTGTGCCGGTCGGCAGAATGTCTGAGATTTCGCTCTGAAAACAGACTTGGGGTTACTTGTATTTTAGGCTTTCCCCTTGGCGGCCAGGTAGGTGCACCCACACTTGTGGGGTACCGTTTTCATCGGGACACCTGTGGGAACGCGGAATTGTAAGCCATGTGTTGTTGGGGTCGTGTTTCGATGGGTGCGTCGAGCGAAATGTGCGGAAAAGGCGTTTTTTTCCCCACGTTTCGGACTTTGCAGGGCTGTCTGGGTAATAAATTCTGGGGCGATGTGCGCAAATCATGCCTCTGCAGATTCCCACGGGTGTCCTCTTTTCGGAAATACATGGGGTTCCCTGTTTTCGTCGGTGGCTTGGACACCCGAGGCCCATATCTGTACGTTGTGCTGGTCGGCAGAATGTCTGAGATTTCCCTCTGAAAACAGACTTGGGGTTACTTGTGTTTTAGGCTTTCCCCTTGGTGGCCAGGTAGGTGCACCCACACATTTGAGGTACCGTTTTCATCGGGACACCTGTGGGAATGTGTGACAGTAGGCCATGTGTTGTTGGGGGCGTGTTTCGATGGGTGTGTCGAGCGAAATGTGCGGAAAAAGCGTTTTTTTCCTGACTTTTCGGACTTTGCGGGGCTGTCTGGGTAATAAAATCTGGGGCGATGTGCGCAAATCATACCTCTGCGGATTCCCACGGGTGTGTGTCCTCTTTTCGGAAATGCATGGGGTTCCCCGTTTTCCTTGGTGGCTTGGACACCCGAGCCCCATATCTGTACGTTGTGCCGGTGTCAGGACGAGGTGGGGGGGTCTGTACTTCCGCTCTCTATATGGCAGAGGAAAGGCACAGAGGACCCCAGCCGAGATTCTCTGATATGGTAACGCTGGTCGAGCAATCAAGGCCTAGCTTCTCAGGAGGTGATGCGGGCTGGTTCTTAAGTACAGTGTATCCCCAAGCCCCCACAAAGGAATGTCCACACACTGTATTACTGAAAACACAGTCTTTATATAATTAATATTCAAAGGTTATGTACACTTATCACAATAACGCACTTTGTGCTCCGGAAAATCAACAATGGTAAATATCTACAATTCTAAAGTGGTACCACTAATATTCGATTAGAGTGCATTCAACAAGGCTGTGAAAATGCCACACGGATCAATAGCAATGAAACCAGCAATAGAGAGAAGGGAGAAAGCAGACGGATGAGACAATAGGCAGACGACTGGTCCTCGCTACTGGACACAGCTCTGAGTGGAGATCCCCCCACCTGGGCAACCTGTAAAATAACGATATATAAAACAAGCCCAGTCCATATATTGTTCAAGAGTCTCGTTCTCTCCCACAATGTTTTACCCCCCCAATGTACCTGGTGGAGTAGAGTTCGTCGGCGAGGCGTCGACCGATCCTTCTGGAGTGACTCCCTTTAAGGCAGGAGCCACGGATCGTCGAGAGGCGTCGCGGACTCGGGGTTCGGTGTCGGGGAATCGGCGGCCCTTCTTGAATGTCGCCCCTTTCAAGCGGGAGACACGGGGCGCCGAACGTCCGACCGTGAACCGGGTAGAACGACGTCGATGAGGCAGCAGGCTTTGATCCGAGCGGTGCTCGTCGACGACAGAGCGTTGGCGTCCTGCAAGGAAGAGGCGTGCGGGGCACCTCGGTGACGATAGTTCTGGACCGCAAAGAGATGAAGAAGAACTGTGGCCCAGCAAGGGCGTCGAGTCGTCGGCGTCTCTGCGGTCTCTGGGTGGCGGGAAACCCACCGGTGGATACTCCTCGGCGCGTCGACGGTCAGGCCTTCTCCCACAGGAGACGGCACGGCGATGCAGACGAGAGCGTCCGTTGATCAAGTTGAAGTTCTTAGGCAAACGGGAGCACGGCGGCTCCGGTCGGCGACGGCGGTCGTCGACAGTGGCGGACAACAGTCCGGGTGCTTCGCTTTGGGATTCCTCAGCAGTCCCCGTATCGGGTCGGCAGCCTGTCGTAGGTCTGTCTACCAGGGAGCGTTGGCAAAGGTCAGCTGTGCACGATGGTCCCTCGTAGCTCGGGAAGAGGGCGCCTTACCAGGTCCTCTCTGGGTCAGTCCTTGGAGACACAGCAGCCTTTAGATCGTGAAGGAGAGCCACGGCAATCCTTCTCCTCCAGCAGGGCCTCAAGGTCAAGCGTCAGTTACTCCAGTTACTCGTCGTAGTGGACTTCAGCTTCTGAACAATTTCCAGTGGTGAGAGGTCCCCAGATATACTATTTGGTCTCTCATCCACACTGCTGGCACACACTCAGCAGCCAATCGTACAGAAGGGCATTCATGCAGTCGGTCAGCCAATCAGGCACGCAGGGCATTCAGGCCACTCTTCTCCCGCTCAGACACTCACAACAAGGAATGTGGATTGAGACAAGTACTCAGCCATTCAACTCTACATACTGCATTCAGTCCAGTTTTGGGCAGGGCTGTCTCAGTCTTTGTCTCTCATGGCAGAAACCAGACAGCCACAACACGGAGTGCATATTGGTCACACTCCCCATTCACCCAGGTCCCACCCACAGGCGGTACCCACAACATACAGTCAGCGGGAAGGCTCCAGTAAGTCTAGCTGGGCCTTCACAACAACACCATATACGGAACTTCCACCCAACAGCCAGTCAGGGGGAAGGGACAGAGTCAGGGCTTCCCAGGACTTTGGGAAAACAAGGTATCAGGCGATAGAAAGCAAGAGGCCACCGGGGCCATCTTGTTTCCTATCAGGAATCAACTGATTCCAATGGCAGGGCCGGGGTACCCTAAAATGGCGGATACCCAGCGCACCTGTCAAATTCAGCATGTAGCTGCCACCAGCCCATACCCAGCTCTGTGGGCCACCCACGGGTGCCCAAAAACATACACTAGGGGCACAGGGTTGCACCCCTACCCATGGGTGCCATAAGGGTATCCCATGGGTCTGTTCACCAAACCAAAAGAGAGAGCTGCACCGCCAGGAGTCCCGCATGGACTTCTGCGCGGAAAACACGACAGAACACACGATAAGAACAGAAAAAGGACAAGGATACGGAGGCCCTGTCCCTCCGATGCATTTCCAGCATCACAGTCGCCCCCCCCAGACTGAGGTTAGGGTGCCTGATCTCCCACGGGATAGACACCCTCATCCAGACGGTCAACATACCTTCTGGAAAGGCCATCTGCATTATCGTGACTCTTCCCTGGTCTGTGCTCTATGGTGAAGTCTAGCCCTTGCAGGCTAATGGACCACCTGAGCAGTTTCGGATTTTCACCCTTCATCTGCATAAGCCATTTCAGGGGCTTATGATCTGTTTGGACCTTGAAGGTGGACCCCGTAAGGTAGGGCCTAAAACGCCTAAGGCTCCAAACTATACTAAAACATTCCTTTTCAACAGTAGCCCACCTAAGTTCTCTACCCTTGAGTTGTCTACTGATGAATATGATAGGATGTTCTCTCCCTTTGTCATCTAACTGGGACAAGACAGCTCCAATTCCGGTGTCGCAGGCATCCGTCTGGACGATAAAGGGTCGGCTGTAGTCAGGTGCACACAACACGGGTGCCCTGCACAGACTTTCTTTCAAGCCATCAAAGGCCCTCTGACAGTCTTCAGTCCAATTAACCTTCCTAGGCTGTTTGGGTGAAGTCAGAGCTGTCAGTGGTGCGGCTATGGTCCCATAGTCCGCCATGAAATTGCGATAATACCCAGTGAGGCCCAAAAAGGCTCTCACCTGGGTTTGAGTAGTGGGAGTCTCCCAGTCCTGTACGTCCTGTACCTTACTGGAAAGAGGCTGGATTTGACCCCCTCCTACCTCATGACCAAGATAGGTAACTTTCCCCTGAGCTATCTGGCACTTGGTAGCCTTGATAGTGAGGTTAGCCCTTTTCAAGGCCTGCAACACTTTATCCAGGTGTGTCAAATGCGCTTCCCAGGTGGAACTGTAGACGGCAATGTCGTCTAGGTAGGCCACACAAAAGGCCTCCAGCCCACTGAGCGCATGATTGACCAACCTCTGGAAAGTGGCAGGGGCATTCTTCAACCCAAAAGGCATGACCCTAAACTGGTAGAGTCCCTCTGGTGTGGAGAATGCCGTCTTTTCCTTGGCATGGTCCGTCAGAGCTATTTGCCAATAGCCTGAGGTGAGGTCAAAGGTGCTCACAAACTTGGCAGCACCTATGGTGTCCACGAGCTCATCAGCCCTGGGCAATGGGTGCGCGTCAGTTTTGGTGACGGCATTGACTCCTCGGTAGTCCACACAGAACCTCCAATCTTTGGTACCCGCCTGGGGACTTGCCTTGGGGACAAGGACCACTGGACTGGACCAGGGACTGGTTGAGGGTTCAATTACACCCACATCCAACATCTTGGCGACCTCAGCCTGGATGTGGTTCTTAACGGTATCTGACATACGGTAGCACCTGCTCTTGACAGGCACGCTGTCACCAGTGTCAATTTCATGCCTACACCACGGTGTAAGGCCCGGTGTCAGCGAAAACAGAGAGGCATACTGCTGGAGCAAAGCCCGGCAGGCCCTCTGCTGCTCTGTTGTCAAATCGGGAGAGAGCTGTACTCCCTCCACTGAGCCGTCCTGAGGGTTGCTATGCAGCAAATCAGGAAGGGGCTCACTCTCATCCTCTTCTTGCCCTGAAGCTAGCAAGAGACATGAGACTTCTGCTCGCCGGTGGAAAGGCTTGAGCCTGTTGACATGGAATACCTGAGGGGCTACCCCGGAGGCACCCAGGTCAACCAGATAATTGACTTCGCCCATCTTGGAGATTATCCTGAAGGGTCCAGTCCATTTGTCTGCCAACGCTCTAGGCTTGGTAGGCTCCATCACAAGGACTTCCTGTCCCGGAGTCCAATCGACCTGCGAAGCTTTAAGGTCATGCCAATACTTATTCAATTCTTGGCTGGCCTTGAGATTTGCTGTTGCCTGACCCATCATCTGTGTCATCCTCCGTCTGAGGCCTAACACATAGTCCCCCACTTGCTTGGCGGGACCTGGAGGGGTGGCTTCCAAGCCTTCTCGGATCAAGGCGAGGGGCCCCACACGGGATGTCCAAAGAGTAACTCAAAGGGGCTGAAACCAACACCCTCTTGAGGTACCTCTCTGTAAGCAAACAGCAGGCATGGCAGGAGGAGATCCAATTTCCTCCGTAGGGGCTCTTCCAAAGCACCTAGCATGCCCTTGAGAGTTTTGTTAAATCTCTCAACCAGACCATTGGTCTGGGGGTGGTAAGAGGTGGAGAACTTGTAGGTTACCCCGCACTCTTTCCACATGGTCTTCATGTAACTCGACATGAAGTTGGATCCTCGGTCGGAGACAACTTCCTTGGGGAATCCAACACGGGTAAAAATGCCCAGGAGAGCCCGGGCAACCACCTTGGCAGTAATAGTCCGAAGGGGTATAGCCTCAGGGTACCTGGTGGCATGATCAACCAAGACCAGGATGAACCGATGTCCACCTGAAGTGGGAGGGTCCAGGGGACCGACAATGTCGATGCCCACCCTCTCAAACGGTGTGCCGACCACTGGCAATGGCTGCAGTGGGGCAATGACCCTGCCTCCAGTCTTGCCAGATAACTGACAAGTGGGGCAGGTCCGGCAGTGGGACTCCACTTCCACTCCCATCCGAGGCCAGTAGAAGTGGGCAGAGAGCCTCTGCTTAGTCTTCTTGGTACCAAGATGACCAGCCAAGGGCACCTCATGCGCCAACTGCAGTAGGAAGGGCCTGTAAACCTGGGGTACCACCAACCTCTTGAGGGCACCAGGTTCAGGCTTAGTGGGCTCACTAACAAGGAGCTCACCCTCCCAATAAATCTTGAATGTCCTAGGCACTTCACCTTGTGCCTGGGACAGGGCCTGCGTCCGCAGACCCTCGAGAGAGGGACACTCTCTCTGCCCTTTACAGAAGTCCGCCCGGGAGGGTCCCCCTTCAGCTAACAAGCATTGAAGGTCGGGATGATCCTCCGGGTTGAGAACCTCTCCCACAGGAGAGTCTTCTGTCTCTTCTACCACAGGAGTTGAGTCCGGGTTTTCCACTGGACCCAGCCCGTCCGGAGCATGGATCCCAATGGGTGCTGTCGGAACAGCAGGAAGAGAAGGTGTTCCTCCCACAGAGGTGGCCTTCTTGGTCTTCCTTCTTCGTGCCTTAGGCCTCGCCTTTGGCTCGGGTACCTGACTCACAGCCGGACCCGGTGTCACCTGTGACCTAGTGACCGCAGCAGCAGTCATGGGAAGACCATCCGAGATCAACCCCAACTCTACTAGATCATTACCTAACAGAATGTTAGCAGGGACATTGTCCTGAACCAGGACAGGAAGCTTTGCTGTCTTGTCTCCAATCATGAGTGTGACTGAGGCTACAGGCGATAATTTGGGAGGCCCACCAGCTAACCTGGTGGTTTTCAGAGGAGCACTTACATAGTCCTCTGGCTTGAGCAGGGTCCTGTCCACCACTGTCATGCTTGCCCCAGTGTCTCTCAAACCAGTAGAAGGCTGGCCATTCAAGAGGACACTTCTCAAAAACCTACGGGTGTTCTGCGGGATAGTCGCCAGTACTTCTGCGTACTGGTCCCAGGCCCCAAGGGACACTAAGGAAATCTCTACTGGAGCACCAAATGTGATTCCGGTAGAGGAGGGGAGGACGGTGGCCTCCACCTCAGACACGGGGTAAGGGTAGGTCAGGCTGACAGCCTGTACTCCAAGTGCCTTACCTTTACACTTGGAGTCACCCCTTCGGTGATCCAGAGCCCCACAATCCCAACAAGTGCTAGGGGTGCGAGGTACGGTACTGGAACCACTGGGAGCCTGCTTTGCAGCAGGTGGACCACTACTCTTATTCCCACCCACAGAGGACTTATCCCCACTAGATTTTTGGTTCTTAGGAGAGGAAGGTTTTGTTTTATTCGACTGTGACTGCTTGGGGGACTCCTCAGCTTTCTGAGAGGCCCCCTTCTCTTTATCCTTGTCCTTCCCACTGGAGTCCTTAGGGGACACCCGGTGGGAGACCCACTTGTCAGCCAACCTAGCCAGCTTAAAGGGGTCCAAAATGTTCTGGTCAGCAACATACTGACGCAGCTCTGGCGAACAGGCTTCAGAAAAATGCTCAAAAAACAACAGGTGGGATAATTCAGCAAAAGTTTTCACCTTGTACCCATCAATCCACCCCATCATGTTCATGTGCGCAGCACTCACCCAGTCAACCCAAGACACATTCTCTCGTTTCTTAAAATCCCTGAACCTTTTAAGATATTGGGTAGGTGTCTTGCCAAACTTGGCAATTAAAGCAGACTTCATACACTCATACTGACCCATTTCTTCCACACTCAGTTTCAGAATACAGTCATATCCAGTTTGAGGCACTCTGCTTAACAAACACTTAGCCCAATCTCTTTTATCAACATCATGAATCGCACAAGCCATTTCAAACGCTTCAATCCATTGGAGGATATCTGAACCCTCCAAAAACACACCAACCAAATCTTTCATAAACTTGGTGGCTGGGGACCTGCCACTCTCAATTGGTCTAGCTGAAGTCTCCACTCGAGCTTTCTCTAACTGGATTCTCTGACATTCAGTGTCCTTATCTTTGAGCGCAAGATCCCTATTCTTGAGTTCGACTTGTTGTGCCAGCTCCTCTTTCTTAAGTTCAGCATCGATTTCCAACTTGCGATATTCAAAGGCTAACTTCATCCTTAATAACTCAAGTTCCATGGAATTGCTGGGGTTCGGAACAGAGGCAGCAGGAATGGCGGCATTCCCAGAAACAGATTCAGCGACAACCCCAGGGGCAGAGTCCTCACGGGTTGCATCCCCCCCTTCATCAAGAGTTTCACCATCAGTCTGGTAGTCCACCAGGGCAGCTATCAGCTCAGCCCTAGACTTATCCACAAAGTCTAACTCCCTGGCTTCACAAGCACTCTGGAGAGCCTCTAAGCTCATCCGAGTCAATTTACCATTCGCAATGGTCTCCATCGCGTGTAATGCAGTTATTTGGAACACACCTAAACCTTAATTCAATAAAGTGCAGATATTTTGTAAGTGGCACGGTTATACACTGATTCTTAAAACCATAAGCATCCCACCGCTGCCACCAAGCTTGTCAGGACGAGGTGGGGGGGTCTGTACTTCCGCTCTCTATATGGCAGAGGAAAGGCACAGAGGACCCCAGCCGAGATTCTCTGATATGGTAACGCTGGTCGAGCAATCAAGGCCTAGCTTCTCAGGAGGTGATGCGGGCTGGTTCTTAAGTACAGTGTATCCCCAAGCCCCCACAAAGGAATGTCCACACACTGTATTACTGAAAACACAGTCTTTATATAATTAATATTCAAAGGTTATGTACACTTATCACAATAACGCACTTTGTGCTCCGGAAAATCAACAATGGTAAATATCTACAATTCTAAAGTGGTACCACTAATATTCGATTAGAGTGCATTCAACAAGGCTGTGAAAATGCCACACGGATCAATAGCAATGAAACCAGCAATAGAGAGAAGGGAGAAAGCAGACGGATGAGACAATAGGCAGACGACTGGTCCTCGCTACTGGACACAGCTCTGAGTGGAGATCCCCCCACCTGGGCAACCTGTAAAATAACGATATATAAAACAAGCCCAGTCCATATATTGTTCAAGAGTCTCGTTCTCTCCCACAATGTTTTACCCCCCCAATGTACCTGGTGGAGTAGAGTTCGTCGGCGAGGCGTCGACCGATCCTTCTGGAGTGACTCCCTTTAAGGCAGGAGCCACGGATCGTCGAGAGGCGTCGCGGACTCGGGGTTCGGTGTCGGGGAATCGGCGGCCCTTCTTGAATGTCGCCCCTTTCAAGCGGGAGACACGGGGCGCCGAACGTCCGACCGTGAACCGGGTAGAACGACGTCGATGAGGCAGCAGGCTTTGATCCGAGCGGTGCTCGTCGACGATAGAGCGTTGGCGTCCTGCAAGGAAGAGGCGTGCGGGGCACCTCGGTGACGATAGTTCTGGACCGCAAAGAGATGAAGAAGAACTGTGGCCCAGCAAGGGCGTCGAGTCGTCGGCGTCTCTGCGGTCTCTGGGTGGCGGGAAACCCACCGGTGGATACTCCTCGGCGCGTCGACGGTCAGGCCTTCTCCCACAGGAGACGGCACGGCGATGCAGACGAGAGCGTCCGTTGATCAAGTTGAAGTTCTTAGGCAAACGGGAGCACGGCGGCTCCGGTCGGCGACGGCGGTCGTCGACAGTGGCGGACAACAGTCCGGGTGCTTCGCTTTGGGATTCCTCAGCAGTCCCCGTATCGGGTCGGCAGCCTGTCGTAGGTCTGTCTACCAGGGAGCGTTGGCAAAGGTCAGCTGTGCACGATGGTCCCTCGTAGCTCGGGAAGAGGGCGCCTTACCAGGTCCTCTCTGGGTCAGTCCTTGGAGACACAGCAGCCTTTAGATCGTGAAGGAGAGCCACGGCAATCCTTCTCCTCCAGCAGGGCCTCAAGGTCAAGCGTCAGTTACTCCAGTTACTCGTCGTAGTGGACTTCAGCTTCTGAACAATTTCCAGTGGTGAGAGGTCCCCAGATATACTATTTGGTCTCTCATCCACACTGCTGGCACACACTCAGCAGCCAATCGTACAGAAGGGCATTCATGCAGTCGGTCAGCCAATCAGGCACGCAGGGCATTCAGGCCACTCTTCTCCCGCTCAGACACTCACAACAAGGAATGTGGATTGAGACAAGTACTCAGCCATTCAACTCTACATACTGCATTCAGTCCAGTTTTGGGCAGGGCTGTCTCAGTCTTTGTCTCTCATGGCAGAAACCAGACAGCCACAACACGGAGTGCATATTGGTCACACTCCCCATTCACCCAGGTCCCACCCACAGGCGGTACCCACAACATACAGTCAGCGGGAAGGCTCCAGTAAGTCTAGCTGGGCCTTCACAACAACACCATATACGGAACTTCCACCCAACAGCCAGTCAGGGGGAAGGGACAGAGTCAGGGCTTCCCAGGACTTTGGGAAAACAAGGTATCAGGCGATAGAAAGCAAGAGGCCACCGGGGCCATCTTGTTTCCTATCAGGAATCAACTGATTCCAATGGCAGGGCCGGGGTACCCTAAAATGGCGGATACCCAGCGCACCTGTCAAATTCAGCATGTAGCTGCCACCAGCCCATACCCAGCTCTGTGGGCCACCCACGGGTGCCCAAAAACATACACTAGGGGCACAGGGTTGCACCCCTACCCATGGGTGCCATAAGGGTATCCCATGGGTCTGTTCACCAAACCAAAAGAGAGAGCTGCACCGCCAGGAGTCCCGCATGGACTTCTGCGCGGAAAACACGACAGAACACACGATAAGAACAGAAAAAGGACAAGGATACGGAGGCCCTGTCCCTCCGATGCATTTCCAGCATCACAGCCGGTCGGCAGAATGTCTGAGATTTCGCTCTGAAAACAGACTTGGGGTTACTTGTGTTTTAGGCTTTCCCCTTGGCGGCCAGGTAGGTGCACCCACACATGTGAGGTACCGTTTTCATCGGGACACCTGTGGAAACGCGTGGCAGTAGGCCATGTGTTGTATTTGTGTGGTTTTCATAACGTTTTCACCCATTTGCTGGTGCCCTTTGTCTCACAACCCTTTCTTTTCCCAAATGTGACCTACATTTAGTCGCTGCTTTAGCCACCATACACTTTTGTAACATGCACAAGTCACCTACCCTTGAAAAGGTCTTCCTGTGCTCTTTCATAAAATGTATGGCTGCCGTTCCTCACCACATTGGTTTTCCCAATTTACACATGCTAAGTGCGTCTGGTCAGGCCGTGAGCGTAAAACTCCCATGTACCATGGCTCAGTGTTTGGCTTGTGGTAGTGCTTGTTTTGTAAAAACACTACAAAAATTGTATGCTCTCCTAACTGCAAGAGTCGGGGGAATGTAGCGGAGCATTGCTTTTCTCAAAATTCATAGAAGCCATTGCCGTACCAAGCCAACCATGTCCAACACATACCTTTTTTTCAGTCATTTTCCCGCTTTTCCCCCATTCGATGGCAGTTTCCCCTACCTAGTTGTTGCCTGACCTATGCAAATCACCCCTTCCTAAACTTGGAATTTTGTGTACTTTTCAGAAATATATGCCTTTCTGTCCTCCAATTTGGCTTTCCTGCCCTTTTCTTCCATTCCGTCCATGCATGTCCAATTGGCAAAAATGGCAAAAATCGCCTACCTCTCACAAAACGGTTGATAACCACATCAAAATAATGTTTTTCCATTTCCACTCAACCTGTTCCTGAAAGCCACGAAACTGGGGAACTCAGCACAGCAAACCATTTGTTCCTAGCTCTTACAAGGAAAAAAACACAGGCTTCTTTGTACATCATTTTATTGGCATTTTTTGAAAAAACCCAACATTTTCACACTTTTTCCTTATTTTCTCTCACCCCCCTACAGCAACCTGGGATTCCTGGGTGGCGTTACGACCGCCTACATGTGGGAAAAAAAGGAGCCAAATCTGGCTGAGATATCTCATGTAACAAAAAAGCTACAAGCCATTGAATGGCCACATACCAAAACCACCAAAAAAGGCCCTGGCACTGGGGAGAAACACCCATGGCACTTAAAGGGTTAAGTAATCCCATCCAAACCATTCCAACACATCCATAACTGCATTATTGAATCTCTTTTGTCTATCCTAAATCATTCTCTCCTCCACATAATCCTGTGATCATCGTAGTGATAATCATCTTGGCGCTAATATATATTTTCTGGAGAAAGACAATCGTCTCAGGCAGATAGAAACCATCACGAGGCGCTTCTGGGTCGGTGGCTGTGCTGTCTGTGTAGTTTGCGCCTCCATAGACTCCCTAGTGTTAAGAAATCTTTGTTCCAAATCTTCAACAGCGCATCTTTCATTTTGAAATCTTGACTTTTTTGAGAAAAATCGACCTTCACTAAAACCTCTGTAACCTTTGAACCGTATGTGCTAGGAACGTGCTAACATCCTCAGCTTTCAAATGAACTAAGAACCGCATTCCAACTCCTTATACTTTTGCTGTAATCGCGTTTTTCGTGCACTGAAAAGTTTGCCGCGATTTCGCATTTGGCTCAATCTCACCACATGTAAAACAGCTATTTCTTGCTTTCAACTTCTGAATTTCATTTTCCATCTGCTAATCATTCTACAATCATTGCTAGTGTTTACCTGACCCAATCCAAAGCAACTCTCACTAGTTCTGAATCTCATTTAGCGAATTAGAGTCATTTTTAGCATTTTTCCCATTAATTTCCAACCACATTTAAAAGCATCTGATCTGTTTTAAAATCATTACTGTTCTCTCTAGCTTGCTGGGGGGAATCGGATTGAAACTGCAATTGTTGATTTTTATTCCTAAAACCTGTGTGCTCTCATTCCATCTCTTCATATTGCATGTTGGGGGGAGTGAGTAGTGACAGGGGGAAAGAGTGATCATATTGTCTTTTGATTGAAGTCATATTAAGTTTTATTTCTGTGTTGCATTCTTTCCTATCATTGCATCTCCTTGAACCATACACAGTTATTCTCTGATACATTATTCTTCATATTCCTACTCCAAATTGATTAAAGAGATTGTTGACATTGTAATATTACCCATTGCTGATCATTGTTGAAATATTCATAAGTGTGATATTCAGATATTATTCATATTCATAAGAGTGTAAAATATATATTGTTCAATTCTTCAAATAAATCTTTTAATTTGCAAAACAAACCTTCTTCTTGGTTCAGTGAGACCGGGGGGGGGAGGGGTTCAAAGAGAAGGGTGTTATATGAGGGTACATCATCCAGAAATAAAAGAACTTTTGACATAAAAATATATAAATAAGGGTTTCCATTGGGCATCCCATACTAGGCATTGACTTAGTTGAAGTCTGGGATGAAACCACTTACAGCACGTAGTGGAATCAAAAGGTTGCAGTAGGAAATGGAACAGAACCTGGATTATTTGGAACCTAAATATACGAGGACACCTTTCATTATATTTAGGATAAGCACACTCCCAATAGCTGAAAGATTGAACAGTGAGAACCCAGTGTCTGACAAATGTCCATATTGCCAAGTACTAACTGAAAATGGCGTGCACTTTATGTTACTATGCCCAGCCTACCTTGATTCCAGAAAGCTAGATAAGATCTGTCACTGGAGCCATGGCAATGTGTAGTAAAACCAATGATGAAATAATGATTTACACAATAGAGAAGTAGCCATTCAGAGCCTGGCTGAGGAGGCAACACTATTTAAGTACGACCATATAATGCTAACTCATGTCATACACACTTTACTGATTTGATATGTTAACATGTTTTTATCTGATCAATGAAATAATGATCACTGTAAAATGTAAATATGTGCAGAGAGTGTGGTCGAGAAGATATTCCTCACATGCCGCCATCAGGTGCAATTGTACATTCACGGTCTCTACTGCACTGATATTTTCACCTGTTTTTACTAAAATTGTTACCGAAAGGCTTTTCTTTTTTCTTTGAAGTTGCTGTTGCTATTGTATGTAATGTATATGTGTTATTGTATGTGTACTTACTTATGATGCTTCTGCCAAAACAGTTATAAATTGAAACTGAAAACAGCGAGTATCACATAAAAGGCAGTGTCAGCTCAGGTACTGTTTTATCGACCCGAAAAACTGGTCATGCAATTAAAGGAGCAACAACATTGAAAGACTGAAAACAAAACAAATGACGGGAGAAAAAACAGGCCTTTACCTTTTTCCGCACTAGTACTGTGGAAGAGAATCCTACCTACCTCCACTCTGCAAATAAAGAGCACAAACAGGATCACTGGTCACACCCAGCAAACAACCAAACTCACCAACTATCAAATTTGGGGCTCACTATAAGTCCCCCGTTCTGGAAAAAATACTGGAAAAAATGCTGGCAATTCCGGCACCAGTATTTTTTCCAGACCAGGGAAACAAAGTTTGCCAGTGAGGGCTGTGATCTACCAGCAGGCCTGATCTGCCAAGAGTTCAGGCCCCTAGCGGCAAATAAATGCAGGAATCACTGGCACTGGTACTAACTGTGCCGGTATTCTGGCAATCCCATAGCGTCCTATGGAACTCCATGGAATGCGAATTTACCGGCTCCTCTGTGCCCATATTATCCCAGAGGTTGGGTGTGTCCGATTGGTCAGATCGGTTGTATCTGTACGCGGAGGAAAAATTACCCTTATTCTGCAGCATCCACAGCAAGGATGACATTGCTACTTGAGCATGCCAGTCGTGCTCGAATGGCCACAATGATCAGCTCCATTGATTCATTAATGGTCCATGGACAGCATCAACAGCTCAAGTTATTTCAGTATGTATCGAGACACACCAACTACTGTGTAGTGTCCATTGCACACAGGAACATGAGTGTAGGTAGGCAGCACTTGCAGCATGTACACCAGCTAGTTGTGTTCTGTTGGGAGCTAGCAGAGAAGTGATATGTCATAGAGACTCATTAAGCAAGTGAATGCACTCAGCGATGCAGCTAGCCAAGAGACCACAAAAGCATACATTGCCACCTGACCCCATGTTGGCCACCCAGGAACTGGTCTGGCAGATTGCTACCACATAACACAAGGTTGAACACTGGCCAAATGTGCATACCAGCCACCCAGATACACCTCCAGAGACACCTGGCAAGAGGCAGGTCCATATTTCAGTGGTACAACACCATACACAGGGGCAGACAAGTGGGTTTCAGAACCAACGTTGGGCACTGAGTTTGTGATTGGTGAGTGAATGCTGTATTTGGGCGTCCAAATTGGAAGGGATGTCTGGTGCATGGTGCTGCACAGCAGAGGCATGATGACAGTTGGCAAGAACACCTGGTCATTCCTCAGAGCATCCCCAGCACCTACCAAAATTGCATGCAGGTTGTGTGCCTTATGCTGCCTCTGATGCCAATGGGAAACGAACATGGGGTACATGGAGTTCAGGGCAGGGGACATCATCAATGACGGCATTAATTATACTGGTGGTGTGTATGCTGCTTCCCCTGTGGCGCCCCTCCCGTATAGACTGTTTGAGGATTAAGGGGCTAGGACAGGCAGCTGGGCCATGGAATCAGGGAATGGGGGATTTAGGGAGGGGTAGTATTGCCAGAGCTGAGCCAACAAGGGCGTGTTGCGGTTGGCGCCGGGGTAGAGCATTGCCCTGATCATAATATTAATAAAGATTTATAACTTGAATTACTATAACAAGGGGTGACCAAGGATTGGTAAGAAATGCTCTTGACAAGATGAATAATGAATTGAAAAACTAACTAATTGCATCAATATTTGTTATGTTGTTCACTAATGTGAATAATTACAGTATGATGATGTAGAAATATTGATTATCAACTGTGCTATAAATCAGAAAGCACTTCGAGCATCCTATATAGAGATGCTCAACACATCTATTGAAAAAAAAGAAATACAATTAGGACAATTAAAAAAGGCCAATAAGAAGGATCATGAATTGCTATGTACTTTTACACAAGAAAAGACTAGGAATTGCTATGGGAAGGTATCTGGAATTTAAGTACCACATAAACACTGATGCATATAGAAAACACCAGGGCAGGACACTGTGAAGATACTGGTGGGGGGTGCCTGTACTTGCGCTCTCTATATGGTAGAGGAGAGGCACAGAGGACCCCAGCCAAGATTCTCAAGTGGTAGCAATGGACGAGCAATCAAGGCCCAGCTTCTCAGGAAGTGATGCAGGCTGGTTTTTAAGTACAGTGTAGCCACCGAACCCCCACAAAGGAATGTCCACACACTGTATTACTGAAAACACAGTCTTTATATAATTAATATTCAAAGGTATGTACACGATCACAATAACGCACTTTGTACTCGGAAATCAACAATGATAAATATATACAATTCTAAAGTGGTACCACCAATGTTATCAAATCTCATTAAAGTGCATCAACTGTACGGTTAAAATGTCACACAGATCAATAACGAGGAAACAAGCAATAGAGATAGGAAGGAACGTAAGATGGTTGAAACAATAGGCAGAATGCTGGCCTATACCGATAGACACAGTTCTGTGTGTAGATCCCCCCACCTGGGCAACCTGTAAAATAAAGATATATAGCACAAGCCCAGTCCATATATTGTTCAATAGCCTTATTTCCTCCTATTAAGGTATTAACCCCCCCAATGACCTGGTGAAGTAGAGTTCTTCGAAGACGCGTTGAAGGATCCTTCTTGAGTGACTCCCTTTAAAGCAGGAGCCACGGATCGTCGAGAGGCGTCGAAGATGGTGAACTTGTCATCGTTGGCGGCGATGAGAAGTTCAAGGGTGCCGAGACCCCGATGTCGATCCAGGCGGTGCTCGTCAGCGACGTCCTGCGAGGATAAGGTGTGCGGGGCACCTCAGCGATAGATTTGTTCAGGACTGCAAAGAGTTTCAGAAGAGCTGTGGCCCAATCGAGGTCGTCAAGTCATCGAAGTCTTTGTGGCCTTCAGGTGGCGGGAAACCCACCGGCGGATTCTCCTCGGTTCGTTGGTCGTCCTTGACTTTCTCCGGTGGGACAAAGCGGTCGACAATGCGGACAAGGGAGTCCTTGGATTCAAATGTTCTTAGGCAAAGGAGAGGAGCGGGCAGCTCCGGTCGTCGGCGGCACGGCGTCAAGTGGTCCCCACAGTTGGGCAACACAACTTCGACAGGCCTCCAGCGGTTACACAAACCTGCGAACCCTGGTTGACGGCAATGGACTTCGACAGCGGTGAAGTCCGGGTGCTTTGCTTCGTTCTCTTCGGCGGTCCAGTCTCGGGTTGGCAGCCTTTCGAGGGTCTGACTTCCAGGGAGCTTCGGCGAAGGTTAGCGGTGCTCGATGGTCTCTCGGAGCACGGGAAGAGGGCGCCTTACCAGGTCCTCTCTCGGATCAGTCTTCGACGGATTCGGCAGCTTTCAGATCGGTCGAAGCAAATGCAACAGCAGGTCTTCTTCTTCCAGCTGGGGGTCGAGGATCAGCAGTTCCAGTTACTCTTAAAGTGTAGACACAGCTTCTGAATGCTTCTGGACAATTTCCAGTGGTGAGAAGTCCCCAGATATACTATTCTGTCTCTCATCCACACTGCTGGGTCACACTCAGCAGCCAATCATACAGAAGGGCATTCATGCAGTCAGTCAGCCAATCAGGCATACAGTGCATTCAGGCCATCCTCCTCCCTCTAAGACACTCACAACAAGGAATGTGGATTGGGACAAGTACCCAGCCATCCAACACTACACACTGCATTCAGGCCAGTTTCGGGCAGGGTTGTCTCAGTCGTTGTCTCTCATACCAGAAACCAGACAACCACAACAAGAAGTGCATATTGGTCACACACTCCATTCAACCAGGTCCCACCCACAGGAGGTCCCCACAACATACAGTCACTGGGAAGGCTCCAGCTAGTCTGGCCGGTCCTTCACAACAACACCATATATGGCACTTCCACCCAACAGCCAGTCAGTTGGAAGGGACAGAGTCAGGGCTTCCCAGAACTTTGGGAAAACAAGGTAATAGGTAATAGAAAGCAAGAGGCCACAGGGGCCATCTTGTTTTCCATCAGGAATCAACTGATTTCAATGGCAGATCCTGGGGATCCCAAAATGGAGGATACACAGCGCACCTGTCAAAGTCAGCATGGAGCTGCCACCAGCCTATACCCTGCTCTGCAGGCCACCCACAGGTGCCCAAAAACATACACTGGGGGCACAGGGTTGTGCCCCCACCCATTGGTGCCGTAAGGGTATCCCACAGGTCTGTTCAACAAACCAAAAGAGAGAGAGCTGCACCGCCAGGAGTCCCACATGAACTCCTGCGCGGAAAACACGACAGAACACACGATAAAAAGGCAGTAAACGACAAGGATACGGAGGCCCTGTCCCTCCGATGCATTTCCAGCATCACAGACACCCCTTGCTATAGTATATCTTCATTGCCCATAGTTCCTGCCTGAATAGGGCTACCATTTTGGTTCCTACTTATAACGTTAATAAAGCACTTGATTGGATCACACGTTATGTGCCTTCATTTATATTGTGAGTGACTCAACACAGCTGTGAGTCATCAACACGCTTGCAATGAGCATATACCTTGTTTCAGCGGCAGCTGCATTGATAGCCCCTGATAGACACAGGCTGATGTGTGTCCTTAACAGTAGTTCATCAAGGGGGCAGGGCGTGCCAGGCATGCCTGGTGTTTGGGAGGCTCGGTTTTGAGGGCATGCGAACATGCTGTTCCTGTTCTGGGCGTCGTTGGAGCCCAGGGAGAGAACAGGAAGCGTGGAGGGACTAGAGAAGGGTAATGATTTTTCTGGCCATGGAGTTCTGTTTAGCCGGCAGAAGATCGATGGTGCAGGCAGGAGGTCCAAGAAGAACAGAATTGCAATCATCGATGCGAGGCAAGGTGAGAGGGTGCGCGAGACGCTTAGATGAAGCGAAAGAGGCGAAGGGCCACGTTTGTTTTGACTAAAGACAGAGCTGGGAAATGACGGGTGTGGGATGGGTGGGCGTCAGGAGAAAGAAGAGTGAACAGATGCTCGTGTAGTGAGGGTATATGCACCTGATGAACTTCTAACAATACACTCTTATTATAGTCAACCCTTTTCCCCTGTAGAATTGCACGCTGAGTTAGTTTGAGGGGTCAGAAGTGTGTGTGTTATTCCAGGTGTGGGATTCATTTGACTGTTTTTACTGAGCCTCGACTCACCACGAGTTTTTATTCTTCAGGGAAGCTGGTCACACTGTAAACACGACATGGGAACTCATAATGGATGTATTAAGCTTTTGCCTAACCGCACAGCGATATTTGCACCGAAAAATGTTATACCAGTGCATGTTGTACTTTACAGTGTTTGGTGTGACTAATGTTTAATGCAATGGTTGCCTGACCTATTTGTTTTTCCCAATTGAGCAATGTATACAATGGTCCAAAAAGGTAAAATGGTTCAAAGAATGGCATATTTTAAAACGTTGCACGGTGCACTCATGGCACCCCAAATGTTTTCTGATTAGATGAATCTGCGGTGTACTTTGTGGCTGAAACTGGATATACCGGTTGTCAATCACACAAGGCAGCACACTGAAGCAGACACAAACGCACAGAGAAGAGGACAACAAAGGTGCACTAGTCAGAAGAGAACTTTGCATGCAGACAGTGCACAACCTCTATCACCTGTCCGCACAGCAGGTTTCTCATTCCTACTCTTAGTCATTCGGGCTGCTTCTGGCACCCAAGTGCCTGGTCCTGATAGGAGACAGATTGCTAGGAAACGCATCCATTGCATTTCATATGTTATAAGGCTCCTTTCCGTTTGTGATAGGTCTGTACACATTTTTTCCAAAGTTCCTGGAGAAAATCGGTATGCGTCCATGCACACACATGGGCATGCACACATGAAACACCTGCAAATACAATTGTTGTAGCCTATACCGATGCCTTAGTAAGCTTTAATGTAACTGCCAATAGTCCCATATGTGGTGGCAGTGCTGCTGTTTCTGGGCCTGGCAGTGGTAGGTGGTATTTATCCATGCCAGGGATTGGCTGATTGTACACTGAGCCCACATACCCAGCTGCTGGCTCTGGACGGATACTAACAAGAAGAGCCAGAGCACGGGGCAGGGCATCTAAGTGAGGTCCATGTCACATCACAATTGTATTCATGCACAAATGGGCCCTAAATCCAGAGCAAGAGCAGGCTCCTGGATGGACCTGAATTAGGGCAGCGGCACCAGCCACAGTCATGATTGCCCCTTTTGGGGGGTGCGCATTGCTGTTCTCAATATCATAACTATTGTAGAGAGCCACCAGTCTTAAGGGTTACCCGACTTAAGGATACGTGATCAACTTGCATTGTCTGCCTCCCAGACCTAATTTGTACAATGGATCCACTATTAACAATGTGTTCATGTTCAATACATTGCTTTGCACAGCACTGGATTCAATGTAGTTTGGGTTGTCACTACGTAGGTGTAATGACTCCCTCCCTCCTCCACATATTTAATATGATTTTCAGATACAAATTCGGTTTTAAGTGCTTAGAAGCTGGAGGAATCCGGCATGAACCGTTGTATAAAATGCATTATTATCATTGGTATCATTATTTTTAGTATTATTATATGTATATTTATTATTAATATTATTATTATTATTATTATTAGTATTATTATTATTATTATTATGATTGTGCCAAATTATGAGTGAACATTTAGAGTCTGTGCAGTCATGGAAAAAGAAAATTGCATTTTTAGCATTTCATACATATTTATCGATTTGTTATCTTGACGTGAAAATACATGTGGTCAAACAGATGTAAAATGCTTACACAATACTACTATTACCTGTTTAGAGAAACCAACAACCTAATTGAATGCATGAGTAAAGACTCTTTCTCTTCAGTACATTTGTATTTGAATAGTCAACAGGTAATAAATGCCATGTTGTAACTACTGTAGCTCTGTGGCTCCCTAATCGAATGCACGCCCGTAACCCGTTCTGATGTGCAGTGCTCAATTGCTCCCTAATTCTAAGTTCATGCTTAGTAGACACCCAACAAGAAAACTGTTCGTAAAAGGGCCTGGTCCGGCCCTGCCCGTGAGAAGCCTCTTACTGCCAAGAGTAGGATTTCCACATAGGGATGCTTCCACGTAGGGATGCCATGAAGCTGATGCTCTGGTGGCCGGCAGAAGCTGTGGAAAGGGATGTGAGAAGCAGTTGCCCAGTGATCCGGGTCACTGATTCCCACCTGTCTGTCCACTGCCTGTGATGTGGAAATCCTACGCCGGGCAGTAGCAGTTTCTCTAAAGAGTGAGCTCCGAGTTCCTTTCCCTAACTATGAAGTATAAACGTATGGACCGCTGCAAAGAGGTCCTGGCTGGAGTGGCGATCCATTCTCTGATGGCATTAAGATGAGAGGTCGCTAGTTGTAAACAACTTTTCCGGCTTCCAGGGGGCAGATAACAGAAACTTTGCACCGGTGCAAGTGCAACGTTGCACAGCAGTAGCACTAGTGCATGGTTTGCCCTACTTCTAAAAACACTGAGACATGTTAGAAAATCATTGCACCATGACACGTGTAGTTTAGCATGTTACATGCACTGGGGCTAAAATTGCCTTAGTGCAATAAAGATACATTTTCACTTAATTTTTGTGCCAGGGCAAAGTTTGCCGTAGTGGTGATACCAGCTGAAATTGCAATTTGTTTCTTGTATGTCAAAGGGATTTAAAAACGAGGGCAAACTTTGTCCGAGTGATAATACCGTGCAGCTTTGCACTGGTGCAAAGGTTCTGTAATCTGGCCCCTGGAAGACAGCAATTTGGTGATGATGAAGCATGAATAAGATTGCCTGCTTCCCGGTGTCCTTTTTTACAGGGAGTTTATTAAAACTGAAGCCAGAAACTCAGACCCAGCCAATATGCAACTTGCAGTTTTGTGTGTTGGGCAAAATCCTGGCTCATCCGCTACACTCCCAGTTTCTAGCAAAGGCACTCAGTCCACTTCCATGTTCCACATGCCCAAGAAGTCATCTGCTGAGAGGTTATGTTATGTAATGTTATGTTATGTTGTATTATGTGGATTCATACCACGCACCACTACCACCCAAGGGCAGTCTCCAGGCGCTCATGTGGCTCTGCAAGAGAGGAGGGCTGGGTGTGTTAGTGGGGAAAGGATAATAGGATAGGTTTAGAACCAGGAGGAACTGGAGTCTGTGAGCATTGTTTTGCATGTGGGAGTTGGTTCAGGAGGCCCTGTGTGTTGTAACGGTATGGGTAGGACTCAGTGCTGCGGATGTGTTCTAGTGGTTGTGTTGATGTATGTGTCGTGTGATGTTGGGTGGATTCTGGTTGTGCACACTGCTTAGTTGTTTCCATAAGGGATCCAGAGTCGCCGATGGATGATGGTGTATGACTGTCTATTGTGTTTTTGTGTAAATGTGTAGTTAATGGATTGATGGACATATGCTACAGAGAGACGCTAGGGTGCAGACATTGGATTAATTCTTGGTGTTTATGTGTAGTGTTGCTAGGCCCTAGTCAAGTGTAGTGGCGTTGGTTATGCTGGAGGAGCAGGAAGGGGAGGTGGGTTAGAAAGTCGGTTGGTTTAGTGAAGCCTCTGGAGTGATTCTTCAGTTGCCTCTTGATGGTAGCTACCAACATTCTTGGGTGTGGTTCGTAGGCCCATATCGCCTCCTCTCTAGGTCAGGGGACTGACTTCCCTGCAGGTTATGGTGGCAGGTGGATGGTTGTACCTGTGTGTTCCTGGTTACTTGTCCAAGTTACTTGTTCATATGTAAGTGTGGTCCTGCAGTGTCCTGATCTATGTATGAAGGGTGCAAGGTGAAAAGTGCTTCATGCAGTATCTTAGGAATCTAAGAGGAAATGTGGCAGAGCTGCTAGGAGACAGATAATGTTTTTGCTTTATATTGATATTTATTAAAATGGTTTGTCTAAGAAACACTATAAAAGGGTGTTATGCTCGTTGGAGCAGTGCCATTGCTGGGGGCTTTGCAGACCTTTACAAAGTCATAAGATAGTAGTTAATACATTAAATTGGTTGGTGGTGGTGAAGGAGACTGAAATAGTAAGTGAGAACAGCACATGACAGACTGTACATCTTCAGTGTTTACAGATATCTACAGATGTGTTACCCGCTAGTGATGATGGTTGAGGATTAAGGGAGAGAATTATAGCACTGTAAGCCACTAGGGCTTTGCCATGGGACAGAAGCTGGTCCTTAAGGGCAATCATGATTCCTTGAGTAACTGTTTATCAGGGTGGTATGTTTCAGTAATGTGAAAGCAGGTGAAAGAGTAGCAGAACAACATGGGCAGGAAACAATCAGGTTGAGGAGAGCATCAGGGTGTGGAATGCAAGCGAGTACTGAGAAACTGAGTCATTGAGGCAGGAGGACCTATCCATAACGCAAGCAAAACAAATTTGAATAGGTTGAAATGTTACATGAGTAGCTATCCTTCGTGAAGACGGTGCATGGAGGTAGGAGAGGATCATGGGAGGATACAGAAAGACATTTCAATACCTTTTTGAGAAGAGTAAAGGAGTAAAGAGTGAGTCCTATAAGGAGTATGGGCAGTAACCCAGCCTGTTGAGTGCACAGCTGGCGATGAGTGTCCGGCTACAGTGGAAGGCAAGATGGGGTATAGGATTGACACATGATCAGGATTTTGAGCCTATAATCTGTAAGAATGAAGGCGATAAAGTGCTGCTGTTTCAGGTCACTTCTATACCGAACCCTCAGATTTCAAACCCTTGTGGTTGAGGCAAGGCGGTCCAGAGCAAAGGATAAAGGAAAGTGGACATGGAATGAGGCATTGGGGGTTAGAGGGAATATCACAGTTTGAGAGAAGTTGACTATCAGGCAACGTAGGGCCATCCAGTGGCCTATAGCAGATAAGATGTTAGTGATATGAGAGGGTGGTTCTGGTGTGAAGTAGCGGAAGAGGGAAGAAGAAGAAAATGTTGTGTTTATTGTTGATGAATTAATAATATGAGAAGCCAAAGGAAGAGATGAGTTTGCTAAGAGAAGGGATGCAGAGTGTGAATGGACAAGAACAGACCTACTTAAGTCAGCTTACCTGGGTAAGTCCATGAGTTCTGAGATATTAACGAAGATTAGTAGCCAGCGAGGCAGGAAGATCACCCAGCCAATGAGGAGGCTCAGAATGGATCTCTACCACACAGTATATTCTCTGCTCTGAGCCTCCTCAGAGAGGGATCCCACCATCTTCCCTCGCCGGGAATCAGGTAAGTGCGCTCCCCCACATCCCCTTCCCCTTCCCTCCACTCCCAACCCCCTAGTCCACCTATCCAATCCCTCCCACCCCTTCCTGAATTACCTTGCACTGCCTTGGTGAGTCCCTGTCATGCTACTGGCCACCATGGAAATGGATAATGGACTACACATAATTCTTTGCTCCCCGATCCATGGCGGCCATCTTGATTTGTAGTTTTATCTGTAAATGAGAAACAGCAAACATGCCTTTTCTCAGCTTAAGATAAAGTCACTATTAGTAGCAGATTTGATGGAGGTCTAGCATGGACTGGAAGTCCATGGATGCCTTGCAAGGATAAAAGCAGATGGTGTGGGTGAGGTTAGTGTAGGCAGCAGTTAGAGGAGAATAGGATTTGCCTGATTGGTGCAGATTGAGGTGTATGGTTGTCCTCAGTTGTTGGATGGCTGAGTATATACACATGGTTGATGGCCTGGATTAGATGGAGGGCAGGAGCAAGAAGGGTAATGGTGTTTTAAAGGATGTACCAGAGCCAAACTGAACTCTGGAAATTGACACTGAATGGAGCTGGTAAGCTGTAGAGAGAGAGCCTGATGGGATGCCCTGTCTTGGGCCCAGATTCTCCAGTGGAAGTAAATGCTGGTGCAGTTGTGGAACTGAGGTGCACTGCACTGCTTTGACACTGTTCCTAGTATGTTGATGGTATTCACTATAGCAAGGAGTGTCTGTGGAATAATTGAGTTTTTCTTCCAGTTTCTTCTGTTTTATTGTACTGCACAAGGATTCCATGAGAAGAGCACGATTACAAGTTCATTTAAAGGAGCCCTGAAAGAATACAGCTGAGGGAATTTTAAAAAATACATCCAATTTGGATTTTGAAGGGTTTCTGGCCTGGATCCACACATATGCCTATCGTCCTCCTTTTATTCAGGGCTGAAGACATTTTTGAAACGTTTCCATTTATTCTTGCTCTGGTACAATACTTTGCCCGTGGGCACTGCACTCCACTATTTTGTTAGTGAACCCCTGTGGCAACAGAAGGGCAAAATATAAGGCAATATTGACATGAACCTGAAATATTAATGGGTGATATGGCGCTGCACTATGAGCAACTGTACTGGATGATAACAGTTTATACTGAATGACACTGCCAGTAAAGAAAAGCACCTGGAACGGCATTCTTTCCATGATCAATGCCATTGCAAGTTCACTGTAAGACATGGACACTTTAAAGAGCAGATGATGTCAAGTTAGAGAAATATTCTTAGACTTCATATGGCATTCAAGCAGAACATGTGATGGGCCTGCACTTCAGCTCCACTCACTGGCTATATTGGACCTTGGAAGCATAAAAGGGAGTGGAAGGAGTGCATTCTGGCGAACAAGTAATGGGCTAATGCAACATTACTTGTCTGGTGGCAGGACTGTTAATGGCTGTGCGCTATGCAAGGATGGCAAATGTGCAATGTGGGTGGCTGATAGGAAAGTACATGTCATGCATATGCGATCTCAGGCCTCACCCTAAGTATACTGGTTCCATATGATGTTCTTGCACAGTGCTTGACCATGTCCATCTTTTCGCCTTACAGACACAGAAGAGCAGTCCAGAAAAGAAGTGAAAGGACTCAGAAGAAGCACGGTTGTGCAGCACACTCTGCCTGAACTAAAATGAGCAGTGTGCATCCCCATGGAACCACATGATGCCACTGGTGTCCTTGATACATCCACCACAATCCCAATCAAGAATGACAGCACACAGAAGATGCTCCCAAGTAGGACATTGCTACACCAGAAGGCGTTCAAGGTACCACAGCAAAGGCTGTTCCATGTACATACTGACTGCAATAATACCCAGGAGTCGCGGTGCAATACTGAATCAAAAGTCAAGTGCGAACAAAGTTGCAGTCCTTCATCATATTATCATAAATTAGGCTCATTCAGCTTAGAACGGGTACCTGTATCTCCTTACAAATTCCTTTGCAGGTGGGCACTGCCACGGGACCCACAAGACTCTCCCTACTACTCTGCAACACTCAAAGTAGACCAGGAATCAGTCTTCTGATTTTCTATAAATGCATGGTCGGGATAGGATTCACGAGTTGGGGCTTAAGTACTGAGTTCTTGGGCTAGTTTCACATGCAATGAAAATGATAGCAAACCACTTTCCCTTTCATAAATCTCTCTAAAGTTGCCTTCTTTCAATCCACCTACTGAGATGATCTTGTGCGGATGTCAATAGTTGAAAGAAGCTCCCCTGGGTTCATGGGGAAGCAGACAATTGGGTCTTGACTGTGGCTCTATTGTAGAGGTGGAGCCAAGTGCCCCCACCCATAGCTCCTGCCCCATGCTGCCTACATGTTGGGAGCCAGAGTTTGAGACACATGCAGTACCGGTGAAGGTACCAATACCGAAAAGGATCTTGGAAGTAAGATTCCCATTGAGGAAGCCATACAAACATTCACGACAATATGATGGCCATTTGAATGAAATCCTGGAAGAAATGTAAAAACTGAGCAAAAAATAAGCCTGGTGACATCATACAGAGCAGGGCTGATGCACTCAGAAGAAGAGGCTGAAGAATATAGACATTCAATAGAAACAAAGGAGGAGGTGTTAAAGATGAGCAACATTTCAGGCTTGAGATGAAGATGCTCATGGTACAGAAATAATGAAGAAAATATCAAGTCATTTTAGAAATGTACAGATGCAGTAACGCAAGCAAAGGATCCTAAAAGGCTAGCTATATAGTGAATAGATTGCAGCAATGTGCCAACCTATATGCATAGGAATCTATGGACTATAGATGATTCCACAACACATTATAGCAGAGCTAGATCCAGTGAAAAGAAAGGCTTTCAGCGTGTCGCAGTTGAAAAAGCAATCGACATTCATAGGTGAATCAAAGAGAGGCTTGGTTGGCCCAGCACGAGGAAGTTAAGGCTACCGTGAACCTGAAAGTTCATGTAGTAGTTACAAAACGCGTGAAAAGAACAAACTCCTGTCTTGGATGAGGAGTGAGAACATTGAAGACGTCAGAGGTTCATCATTTAATAGTATTTTAAATGCAGAAAGACTCTGAAACATGGTCTGCAGTCCTGTGGACGGATGAAAATAGATACTGAGTTCAGCTGTATCGAAATCAAGAGACAGAGTATGCCTATACTCCCTCTTATTCTCAAGCATGGATAACATTTCTAAGAACAAGTTCAAAGCCTTAATTGACTGGCAGACTGCAAGAGTGATCATAGATGACAAGTGGGCAGCTATGGTTCTGACCAGCCCACCAGCACATTGATGTTAGCCTGCATGCTGCTTGCATAGGTGGATTACAGAGGGGTACAAGGATGCCAACCAATTATAAAGGGCCATGTAGTAGAGAACCCTATGGTTTGTTTAACCAATGGGACATCATGTATTTCATGACGTACGTAGTGACCTGAACTATAGAAGGGCTTAGTTCCGCCACCCGATGATAGAGACCCAATCACCTTCCTGACCAGTATGGAACGTATACCTAGAGGTTCCCTGTAATCCTATAACATCCCTAAGTAGGCTTTTGTAGTTTGCAACGTAGATTGATGTCAATGATGACGAGTCTTTAGTTTATGAGCTATGTTTTTTATGAAGTGCATTGAGTGAGAAGATCGAGCGAGTTCATTGAAGTTTGTTATACTCCCTGTTTTAGATAATTGATATTAAAACAGATGAACTTTGCCAACTTCCTAAATCAGTTTGATTATTGCTGTTTGAGTATATTCTGCATCCCCATTTATCGCAAAGTATTGTTACCTCGTCTTAAAGGGCTTGTGTAGGTACACAAGTTCACTATGTTGGTTTCACAAAAGAGTTGCACAATTCTGGGACTGCAGTGTTAACTTAACACTGTCCCGAATATTGTGGTAAATTCATGGATGTCTTTTTTTCATCGAATTTGAGCCAAAGAGTGCAAGGTCCTACACTCTGACAAAGCTGGAAAATCCTGTGTTGATCACACAGACGATCCTTCAGGCTCATAGATCTTTTCTCCCCTTCCAAATAATTAACTAAATGGCCAGTTGCCCGTAGCTGATCTATTCAGCCAAAGTGTTGTACTAGTCCTCAAAGAAAACCTTTACCTGAACTATCCACAGGCCCTGTAGCATACCCATGATCGTCTTATCTTCATGCATTCGGCAGCAAAGATCAGATGAGGCATGTAGGTTCTTCTGGAGAGAAGGAACACCAAGGGCAGATGGAATCTAAATTCAAGATGGAAGATAAGATTATCGTATTATTACAGGGTTTCGTAGTTTTGGCAGGATTTCTGGTAACATTAAAGATGGCCTTTCACAGTAGTGCAGTCCCACAGAGTTCAGGTTTTTTTTCACAGGATTTCCTTTTTTTCACTGTGTTCTTGCAGGTTGTGATGGTTTGCTCCTTTATTCTTGCATGAGCCCACCTTTTCTGCTTTTATAACTCTCGTAGCTTTCTTCAAAGAGTTTTGAGAAGTATCAAGCTCCAGCCCTTGCATAGCCAAGGGTCTTTGGTCGTCTCATATTGCCTCCCATGGTACTTAACCCATGTGGTTATGTTAAGGTGAGATGAGTGATAGTGCCCTCATGTACATCATCTGTTCCTGGATGTGTGGTGGGTATTACACTACCAATAGTGTCATAGGTGTAATCAGAAGCTGTATCTCTGATACAAACGAGCTGTTAGCCATACATTTCCAAGCATTAAACTGAAAGTTTACTGGATTTTACAAGGTTTGTGATCTCTTAAGACGCTGTGCATATAAGGGTCAGTCTAATGAGAATGGGTAGTTTGTACCATACACTCAAAGTGCAAGTAGTAACAGTGTTGCGAAACATGGTTATCATGAGTTCAGTATTGTACTGTGATACCTTTTATGCCTTCTTTTCAGAGTACAGGAACATCAAGTATAGCTGCCAAAGGAGGTACAGAAAATGGAAGCTGTGCCACCGTCAGTGAATACTATCTGCAACAATTGCCTGCAAGGAGTCAGACCGTAGAGCATGAAAAGTCGTGCTTGGAAAGTACCACCCGCATTTCGTAAGTGAAGATCCTACATTGTGTTGCTGAAACTTGGCTTCTTGTCATCTGATATTGTTTTAATGGGGCTGGTATAGGGGCCTACATTGCAGTTCCTACGCATAATTGTGGTATTTAACCAACGCGACTTATTCATTGAGGTCAAACATTAACTGCAACATTGTTGTGTTTGAGCTGTATTGTTGTGCTATGCGTATGTGATTGCTCAAAGCAAGAAGCAATGTTTTTCAACAAAAGTTGTAACAGCACTACTGAGTGAAATGGTTACCCTAAATGACTTGATGGAACTACTGTTTTCCTAACAGCTTGATCTCTGTTCTTTTTTGATGGGTATCTAATGGCTACAACGACATTTTTAGTTTTTTCATTGGAACACGTAGAGGTCTTGAAAGTAAGGATGTTGCCAAACTCCATTAACTCGGTCCCAGGAGGATGGCTCAGCGGCAGCGTGCGCGCCTTGGAAGCAAGATGACACGAAGCAACACAGGTGTGATCCCCATGTCCGTGCTTAGAAACCTCTGGGAGTTTTAGTGCATTATAAATACGCAACTAAGACAAAAACAATTACGCAATAAAAAAAATACTATTTCTGTAACAGTGCCTCGATGCCCACGGGCTGTGTGAGTGTTTTAAAATGTAAAATACAATTTAAAAAAAACTCTACATAGTTGTGTTGGTTATACTATGCCCAACATTAGTGTTCACACATAAGGATAGACCTAATTCATTTGGTATGTTAATGGCTGTGTGTCATCTGACTCAGTAAAGATAATTGGGCCTCATTACAAGTATGGCGGTAAGGCAACAATGGCACCGGTATCGCTGCTGGCACCGTTGCTACCGTACCGCCATACTACGAGTTCTGCTCACGGGTGCCCTTGCACCCAAAAGGCCTGACCTGGGTGTCGTACTGGCACCCGCGAGCAGAACAGGATGGTAGCACCGGTAGCATTATTAACGGTACCAGTGCTACCACCCTCCCCATACCCATTCAGCCCTATGGGGCCGAATGGGGATGGGGAGTACCTTATTACTGGCACCCGCAAATGGGTAATTACCGGGTCCGCCAACCTCGGCATGACCCGCTGATTGCCCATTCGTGGGTGCCAGATTTTTTCGCAAGTTTGGAGGTAGCATGCCTGTATTACAGGCATGGCTACCTCCAAACTGGTAAAGAGGCCCAATGAGTATCTCATTTTGCTTGTAACTATTGGGCGGAATTTCCTAAAGACTTAATTTAAATTATTCCTTCATACACAATGAGATTCACATCATTCACAGGACACAGCATTCCCAAATCCACGCATGCTGCCAGTAAGTCCCCCCTATGCTTGCCACTTTACACCTTTATGCAGCAGTACAGGTTGTTAGGCAGAATCATATGCAGTACCCTTTGGGAACACTACACACAATTAAGACTACAAGTGTAAGTACAATATCAGCTTTGGTACAAGCCTGTACTACACAGTAAAGTGGTAGCGATGGTTGAGCAGCCAGACTTATCTCAAGAGTAAAGTGAGCAGTAGAAGAAGTTACACAAAGGACCAACAAATACAGTGATTCAAACAAACACTTAATCAAGGTTTTTTGGTAAAAGAAAATACATTTATTTACACAATCATTTGTTAAACATTAAATTAGCAAGAGCAGCTCAATATCATATACTAATGCACTACAAATCCACAATGAATACGTTACGGCACAAGTTCAGCTACCCTGAAGTGGGAGCAAAATGGCACTTCAGATAGTTTAAAAGGGAGTAAAAAGACAATATTATAAGAATTAGCAGCACAAATACTTGCATAGGCAGGGCAAAGGGTTTCAGTGAACCACAACCAGCAATTCAGTTCATAGGCCTGGGCCAAAGTCAATGGTTCAGAGTCTTTGTATGGAATGCACAGTTGTGGTAGTAAACGGTTAAGTCTTTGCCATGGATCTTAGAAGAATTTGGTTAGACGAAAGGTTAGATGAATATTTAGGGAAGGACAAGCCGTCAAAGTCGGGAAAGTTTCACAAACTTTCACAGTGGCCAAAAATATTTCCAGACAGCGTTTGCACAGTACCTTAGATTTGAAGAAAAGCTGTGGCTGAGGCAGTTGTTCCTGGCAGTTCGAGCAGATCTCGCTGTTCCTGAGCTTCAGTCGTGGGGACAAGACGGAGGACGTCGGAAGTTCCTGCACTGCCCAGGGATGAGGCCACAAGTTCAGCAAAACATTGGTTTATGGTGTGAGGGCCTTAAAGACCACAAACTGGTATCCTTCCCACTGGCTATTTGGTTTTCCACAGCACTCTGCAGAAAATTCGACCAGGAGGGGACGGTTTCCAGGCGGCTTACGAGTTGGTTGTTCCCACCAAACTCAAGGGGAGAAGTCAACCTTGAAGGGCTTCTCTGTCGATGGAGTTTCAGGCAATTCGGACCTGCAGCAGGGCTTCACCAGTCGTCCAGGAGTTGCAGCAGTCGTCATCCTTCAGCTCGTCTTCAGTTCTTTCATTCCAGTGGTTGACTCTGCTTTCCAAGTCCTTGAGTCCTGCTTTTAAACCATTTTCCCTCATTCATTCCATCCTGGCTGTCACTCACACAGCAGGGTGGCTGTCCTTGCCGGATATCCAACCAGCCAATCACGCCAGAGTGCATTCAGGTCTCCTAGGAGACTAAGCAAAGGGAGTTTCGGGCACCTCCCTCACATCCTGTCCACCCCAGGTACTCAGGCACCAGAGGAGGCCTTCAGCACTGAAGCCCGCCAAATTCCAATGAACAAAAGGACCAAACCTGGTTTGGTGCGCAGACACAAACACAAGAAGGACCTTTCCTAAAAGAAATGGCAAAAAAAGATGACCGGAGTCTGTTTTTACAGATAGGTCTTGGGCGCCACATTGAAAAAAATGGTTGACCCGATTTTTAGCTACTCTTGTTAGCGGTCGGGAAAAATCATGGTGGTTTGATCTAAACCATTGCCACCAGCTATTTAAAGTAGGAAAGGGTAACATTTGACTGTTACACGAGTGTTTTGACTCATGGGAAGCTAGGCAACCCCTCCAGCACTCTAGAGAAGATGGTGTGTGCTGGGTCTGTAAATTTAAAATGACTAGTAAAGTCAATTTAACTTTACATGCTCTGTGAGACAGTAGTGAGTCCCAGAGAAGGTATTTAAACCTTGCGAAGTCTGAAAGACATTCCTGTGTCACTGCACTGAAGGTGCTGTGTGACACATAGAAAAGGATGATTCCTATGGAGTTGTATTAAAACGCCATAACCAAAGAACACAAAAGTAAATCATACACAAAATACATGGAAGAGTGGGGAAAAAAAGGCTCACACTTTTCCCAAGTAAAAAATAAAATCCTAGAAAGCCAGCAAAGTTGCTAGGGGTCTCAAAAGGTGAGGGAAATTAGCACATTCTTGAGAATTCTCCCTAACACAGGCCAATATAATAGAGGGGTGGGGTGCAAAGAGTGGACCACAAGTTCTGAGATGATGTTCAGCAGTTGATACAAATGTGCAAAGGTTAGTGTTTGCTTTGAGAACCCCATTAGCAACCCGTCAAATGACCATTGAGACCAAGCGGCAAAGCATGACCAAAATATGGTCCTGGTACCACAATTACTGAAGTAAACCCCGCCCTCCCCAAGTACCGAACTTCTGAAACAGGTTCTAGAGCACATCACAGTACATACCGCAAAATATAACCTCGTATCGCAGAGCTGAAATCGCAGAGCACCCTGGTCCATTCAAATGCAAGTGCCTATTATCCCCCCCAAGAGTCTCGGGGCGATAGCTTAGGGGCAACGTGCTCGCCGTGGAAGCAAGACAACATGGAGGAACACAGGTTCGATCCCCAGTCCGCGCATAGAAACCTTTGGGTATTAAGCTTGTTATGAATAACCTATCATATCATATATCATATCATTAAGCCCTTCTCCAGGCGCATCCTTAAAAGCGGCACCCCATAGCCCAAATTAAAAAAACTGTCTGTGACAACTTACACCATCTAATGCACCCTTTCAAGAAGTGTTGCATGTCAGTGCATTTCAGACTCATATGAAGAGTCTGTACACGCTGAACAGATGCCAAAATGACACTGCAAGGGATTGCTGTGATACCTAGAAAAAACACCTGGTGGCAGGGTGGCTTAATGCACTGATGTTCTCAAGAGAAATTTTCTGAACTATAATGCACATTGCTTCTAAAACGATGGCACAAGTGCCCAATGTGAAGTGATCATTGCCACAGTAGACACACGTCAAGATCTGCTTAAGGTCAGAAGAAACAGTGACACATCACGGACTGCTAACTACAGGACTTTACTTATATATTTCAGATTAAGGCGGGCCAACAGTCACGAAATGTGCCCCCTTATTGTACCTTGTATCGGCAGAGTTGTCCATGATTGTGTGCGGGGGTTGCCACCTTACCTGTTGTGAGAGTTTAATGGTGCACACTGAGGGGGTGATTGAGATGAAAGCATATGTTTTACTTTTCCCTGTGCAGGACTCATCTGGAGATTCTGTATCCAAATATTTGCACATCGTTTACAGACCTTTTCACAATTGAATGATCGATTGCAAAGAGCAGGGGAAGCCATGAGTAAAATAGCTTTGCGGTTGCTTAAGTCGTGGAGCTAAATTACCATGGTCACTCCTGTACAAAAAGGCCAGCGCTCAAATGTGAAACAAATAGACAATTGACAATACTCATATGTTTGCCCATGCAAAGACGATACTTGAGATTGCTCTAGGTAGCGGTCAGTTTGAATGTTCCTTTTCTGATTTTCAAAAACAGGGGGAGAGAGACTAGAGTAAGGGTGAGACAGGTATATGTAGAAGAGGGTGGTCAAAGGTTGGCCAGTGAATTGAACAGAACAATTAAGCAAGGAGGAGTACAAGATGAAACTGAGTGAGCTGGCATGCTTGAACCTTGACAAATTGTGGTGACAACCACATAATGGTCAGATGTTCTGGAGTCCCACTGGGGTTTTGGGTCGTGGTCAGAAGGATGCATTCCCCTATGGGTATAACTGTGACTTCAGTGCGAAGAGATTCGAGGAGGAGGAGAAGATCATGGAAGAAAGGGTTGAGGGTGCTGATGTATGACAATAGCACCTTCTTGCACCTTTCTAGGATAGATGAGTGGGAAAAGGCAACCAAGCCCATTTGCACAGCTGCAAGAGTCTTGTTGGGGGGGTAAGGGGGCTCGTGTTTTATTGACAGCCATATCCGTAAAATGGGTGTGGTGGAAGTGACTGTGGTCACCCAGAAAGGAGGTTTTATTTTAGTGCAGAGGCACTGGACAATTCATAGTGTCTGAGTGAGTTCCAAGGAGGGTGAAGGGAAGATGGATTCCTCCTCACATGAGATGATAGGGCTGGATGAGTTTGAAATGGGTGTAGTTTGAGAAATCAGAATGTCATCATTGAGAGAAGGATTCGGATATGATGGGGAGAAGGAACAGGAACAAACAGTGGGGGTGCCATGCAGTGGGGTGTATGTAGTGCCCTTGCAAGCGGTAGGGAGAGAGTGGTTATGAGGAGGTGTATGAAATGCAAGAGTATGGTGATAGGAAAATGGCAGAGAAGAAGGAACATACCAAGGTACTAATACATCAGCAGGCACAGAGGGTCAGTTTATACCGGTATCTTTAAGGAGACTAGCAGTAGGTGGCATATGGTGACCTTTTTTCTTCACCTACCCTACCCTGGAGGGCATCACAGCATTTAGGCACCCTTTTTTGAGCAGAGGAGTGGGCTCTGCCCTAGGTCTTTTGTGGACCAATCAGGTCCAAGGAAGTTTGCCGTTGCTGCATTTCGGCCATGACTTAAAATGCCAGGGTTGGGGAACCCGGGGAGGCTGAATAGCACTACCACCCACCTAATAGTGGACATCCAAGTTATTGTGTGACCGTCTGGTCGACCAGCCACATTCTGCTGAGGGGCAGCCTTGGCATAGTATACAATAACCCAACCTCTTTTATGTCATCAATCATGGTGATGTTGAATTGGTTTTCAATGGAGTCATTGTCAGGTCACCGAATTTGGAGCAGACCCACTGTCAGCTTCCAACTTGATGGCACACTGCTGCAAAAGCTGCAGACTTTTATTGAAGTGGGTGTGGAAAGGCAGTGGGCGTGGGAAGGCAGTGTTGTGTGACACCACAGAATCTAACAGTCTGACTTCTAATCTGCAACCTATACGTGCAAGGTTGTTGCTCACCTATATCCCCAAGGTAGAAACTCGACAATGTGTTTTGACATACTTTCCAAGGACTGTGCACATGCCTGTCCTATAATAGTGTATGCACATTTGTATATAGGTTTACAGACTGTTACGGGCATGCATCTAAATCCCAGTCACTATAAAGTAGCCCTCTGTCAAAATTAAGAGAGGCTCCTATTGCATACTGAACTAGCCTCTTCATGTACATGACACATGGTGGTGTGCACTAGGCATGCACTTGGACAGGCGTTACATGTTTGCTGGAGTTCTGACCGCAAAGTGATTCATTTGTGGTTTTACAACGCCACACATGTCCTGGACAACCCGCACCTCTTTTCACAGATGCATCATTACTGAATGTGTAAGTGGATGGATGGGGCATCCTTCAGAGGGGATCGTGATCTAGTCTATACACTCATAGCGACGCACAATGACGATGTCGGTATGTTTGTGTGCGTGCACGTCTGTGTGTTTGTTTGTGCGCGTGTGTTTTTGCAAAGGCTTATTTTGGCAGCTGTCTATGTTTGTCACATGTGTAGTTCATTATATGGTGGCTCCCACTGAAAGCATCCATACATGGAGCAGAGCCTACTGTCAATAACAGCACACCTTCTTCCTGAAGAGGCAGGTATCTCGCGTGAGCATGACTTTTTGTTCAAAAGTGTCAAATAAAATAACATGAGGTCAGCATACTCCATTCAGTTTTCAAGTATAAAGCCAATAACGTCAAAAAAGCCCATTGTAATGCAAACTACCAAAAGGAAACAGAAGTTTTAATTTTTTGCCCCACTTTGGTACCTCTTCTTTTCAGGCACCGACATTATGAGTCTACAAAAGAGCGACGACAAACAATATTTACGCTTTGTTCAAGAAAATGAAAAAATTCCTGAGTCTCAGTCAAAAATGTGTACAAGTGCTTGAACAAAATAGATTTATTCTGTAACAGTAGAAATTAGACAGTGAAGTTAATCAAACTTCATTATAACTAGAAAAGCTAGCTTAGTAATGCAGATGTCGGGTGCCGTGCATATACTCATTGGTATTCTCGAAGCATCTACTCGCGAAAATGGTACTAGAGTCTGGAGTCGGCAGGAACTCGCGACACACTAACTCACAGAAAGCTTTGCTTCTGGAGGTTTCTCGTGCACATGCTCTAGTGGGATATCATTGAACTAAGAAGTGTGAACAACGGCTGCTAAATGGAGATGACATCACCAATGTACATTACACATACATGGTTTGCACCAGATCTTTTTACAAACTGACAGCTGCCAGAAGACAAGCCTTTAAGAGACAAACTACTATGTGAATCGGATGTCTATGGTTCATGCACTTTAAGTTGTTAATGTGTACAGTATTTTCTCTAGAGTCTATAGAGTCTTTCATGTTAGGTTTTTGTTTCTTTGAGTTGATTCATTTTTTTCCATCTTTTGGAAACACATTAAGAAAGCTTGATTGTAATTTTCGTTCAAGATCAAATCAATATTATTTTAATCCGTTGTCGCAGAGGCACCTAAAAGGTGTGGGTCCCGTAGGCCGGTTCCAACTTTGCCTATATGCTAATCCGGCACCGCACTGGTGAATTTAATTTGTTGTATTTGATTCTTTTTATATTTAAAAGGGGTCAAGCTCCCATAATCTCACCCCTTGTTCAATGCACTTGTGCTGCTTGCTCTCTGAAAAAGAGCAAACCCAAAGAAATGCCCAATGTCTGTGTGCCAAAGCAAAGACATGCAGATTTAAGTGCAGCTAAAAAGTCTTGTCACTGAGGAAAGAAAATCAATTTGAGAATTGGAAGGCTGATTTCTATTGCCCTGTCCTGTTTCTCTCTTGTACAATCCCATGCCCCTCATTGTCGGAATAGAAACAATATTATGCCTCCTATTGTAATAGTTATATGTGTATTGGCCTACGCCAAGTTGTCTAAACATCATGCGTGGGTGTCCAGTCATTTGGTCGACTACAAACTGGTCGACTGCAATTTGGTCGACGTCATTTGGTCGAAAACCAAATGGTCGAATTTTTTTATTTTTATTTATATATGTGTTTTGTGGGTTTTCGTGTAGAAAAAAAAAAAGAAAGAAAAAAAGGGGGTTGGGGGGGGACCCCCCCCCCAAAAAAAAAAAAGGGGTAAAAATAAAAAAATAAAAAAATTCGACCATTTGGTTTTCGACCAAATTGATTCGACCAGTTGTCCAGTCGACCAATTGTTTTCGACCAAATGACTGGCAACCCATGCGTGAACAAACTCCACGGCAAGGTCTTGACCTCAGAGAAATCAATGTAAGCCGCCATCTTGAATCAAGCCGCCATTTTAGGTTCTCTTGTTATGTGAAGTCACCCTGAACATCAAAATGGAGGCCAAATGACATTTCGAATAGATTCTGGCCGTTGTGACCTCCGTACAGCTGAATGATTAATATGCCTGCAGGCTACTTGTCGGGGTCATGAACTGAGACCTTGTCCTACTGTAGACCTATATGTAAATGTACTACTTATATCAGCAAAACTAATCAAAATGCATATATTAAAGGGTGACCTGGCAAGGAACCCATGACCAGTATTGTATTTCACAGAAGGGTTAACCCACAAGAGGGTTGGCCAAGGGCTGGACAAATTGTATAAATGGCCCAGGTATTCCAATGTGCGGTCTCTCACTGAACACATCGAACCCTCGTTGAAGTTCGTTATGTTATACTGAGAGCCGAATAGCTATCCGTTTGTCAGTTGACTTGGTAACTGTTGTAGCTTGAAATAAAGTACTTATATGTTTCTTTGTAACCTGTGTTGGTGTGTTTCCTTTTGGGCTTCCCGGCCTCATATTATTTTTCTGTTTTCACAGTTGGCGCCCGAATAGGGACCCTCAAGATTGATGCCGGATCATTGAAGGTTGACGCAGGCTATCGAACCGGGATCGGACAGTGTGATACTGCGGGCCCGACCGAACGAGACGCGATACCTCGGCAGCGCTGCACGATCCGATCCTTGGACGATAGTCGTGTGGTCTGAAATGGCATCTTGACGAGGGTCCATTTTTGAGGTGGGCAGATTTGTCGAAACCACGAAACACAAGGTAAAATTCATTAGGTAAGTTCTTCGGTAAACCGTACGGTCCTCCTTAGGTTTGGTCAGGGGTAGTCGTGACCCGACTCTTAATTTAACCCTGACAATTTGAATTTGGTGTATTGTATCTGCAGACACAATTATTCACCAGGTAACACCAATTTTTTGTGAAATGCCTGGGAAATTGTCTAGCTGCTTTAGGGCACTGTTCCGCAGCGATTGACAATCTTTGGAATTTAGCTGCCCGGCACCACAGGAGGGGTCGCCGGCGTGTACTATGTACTGTAAGCATGGCATTGGAAGTATAGTATTTAATGATATTTGGCACAGACAAACCAGACATGCCTCCGAATTTCAGTGGCCAATCAATGGTAGTTTTGAGATCCCCCGTATTGAATACCTAGAATCGGTCTTGTTAAAGAAGAAGGCCAGACCTACAGCATTTGATGGTTTGCAGAATTGGAAAAAAGAAGCGTTGCAGCAGCTTAAAAGTAGGGATAAACATGCACGCCGTCATAAAACGAATGCCGAAAAGGCGTTGTTATTTGATAAGGAAAAACATTCAGAGTCAGTCAAGAATATGGATAGGGCTTTCTCACTCGGTATCCAGAAAATGTATCCCTCTAAAGATTTTCATGTTTCCGAAGAATGTATTGACAAATTGTTAAACGAACGAAGGCCTGGTGCCTCTGCGCCACCTCCGTATGATCCTCTCCCTGGTGCTCTGCCTATTCCTGCTGTTATTCCTTTTCCCCCTGTACAACTTTTTGTTCATATTCCTCCAGTTGTTGTTCCTCCACCTACTCTACCACCTCTTCCCCTTGCGCCGATAGTCACACCTCCATTGAATTTGCCCGCACCTCCGCTCCCGAGTGGTTCTGTACCGACTGTAGTTGATCAGGGTGCACGGTCGAAGATTGTCACTCGAAATACTGTGTCTGCAGAAAAGAAACGGGAATTGTTTGCATGGGCTAAGCATTGTATGGAGAGAGATGATCAATCTAATGTTTTTTCCACATTATCAAATATGGACAATTTTCCTGAGAAAAATGTTTTTATTGAAGGTTTGGGGACTCATTTATGTGTAATGTGGGGTAGATTACATAACGCAGATCTCCCACAAGGGTTGAGGGATCTGAATACTCTAGCGCTTTCAAGGGACACTGAGGAGAAAGTACATGGTCATGTCGAGAGGTTATTTGAGTATAGGAGGGACTTAGGAAAATTGCGGGATGAGGATGATAAAGACGACAGTATGTATGTGAAGAAACGATTCCTTCCGTGTCGTAAATCAGCATCTGAGGAAGTACGAATCTGTACAAAAGATGCGATTCGATGGATCTCGGATTCATTGATACCGCCAGATGAAGTGTATGACACGTAAAGTCAGTATACAGTAGAAATGAGGAGGACGGTGATTCAGCTAATGGTGGAGTACCTGCAGGATGAATGTGTAAGGAAGAAGGTTAGTTGTCCCACAGAGTTATTGGGTATTTGTAAGAGGGCTTTCTCGCTCGACACTTCTTCGACTGCCTTAGCGCTCGACCTGGCTCTGTTGCTTAGTAAGCGGTCGGAGTTACCTATATCTCAGTTGCCTATGAGAGAGGTTCCTCCGACATTTGTCCCAAAGGTTGAGATTCCAGCTAACGTTGGGACAGGTGCACCCGCTGTGGACATTCCCGCACATTATGTATCACAATTTGTTCACGTCCCGTTTTCGCGGCAGGAAGTGAACACTATTAGACAATCAATTCCTGATATTAGGAAAAATCAGACAGGATTCTACAAAGAGATAGAGTCCGTTTTGCAGTCCTCTGTGTTCACCCTAAGTGATATTGACTTGTTATTCCCTGTACTCCTGCCCGTAGATTTATGGAAGCAGGTTCGAACAATAGACGATGTGCCTGGGTCGGGAGATACGTGGGCTAACATAACTAGGCTTGATGGGGAAAGACCAGCTGGTGAGAAACCACCTCAGCTAATACTCACTTTGCCCTATAGAATTGTTGCAAAATTGAAAACCATAATTCCTGAGAAAAGAATTATTTGGGACAAGCTTATTGCCTGTGTTCAAGGAAAATCTGAGGGTGCCACCAAATTCTTTAATCGATTCGAACAGGTATTCTCTGACTTCAGTGGACAGGACTTGGGCACAGAGTCTGGGAAAAGGTTGTTTGTGGACAAATTTGTGCGTGGATTGCTGCCTGACATCCAGTCACAGATTATGTCCTCTGAGAGCGCTTGGCAGGCGAAATCCCAATCTGAGGTTTTTCACATGGCTCAGTATTACGAGAACCGTGTCAATAATGAAAAAGATAGAGTCGAGAAGAGGAAAGGAGATTTGAAGACTAAAGTATTGTTACAGCAAATTGTTAGAAATCCCAGAGGAGGTAATTCACAGACCAAAGGTTAGTATGTTCCGCAAGGGAACGTCCCCTTGGGTCCTGTGAATATTAATCAATGTGCTATTGTCGCCAGGAAGGTCATTGGCGTGCACAGTGACCCGTCCTTCGACAGAGGTCAAACAACACATTTGGGAGTATGGGTAGACGACCTAGAGGTCGTCTCGGAGTGGGGGGCCCTGATAGAGGTCAGCTCTCACAAGATCCTCAGCAAACTTTTTCACGGGATAATCAGACTTCGAGTGTGGACACAAGAAACATATTTGATCACCCTTCTGCTACCTACCTTTCTGAAGAGCTTCCTTTCGATGACATTTTGTTTCGTTAGGATTGCCCGAAGCAAGGTTTGGAAACTTCACCTATTCCCGTTAGTCAAAAAGGTCCCTACGTTGAACTTTTAGTGGGGAATAGGAAACATCAGTTCTTGATAGACACTGGAGCACAGAAGTGCTCCATTGATCATTCTCGGGTTCCAAACATTCCACTGTCAGGGCAAACTAATGTTTCTGTAGGGTTTTCTGGCATACGAGTTGTTTGTCCGGTTTCTTCGCCGGTGCCTGTTTCTTTGGGTCACTTTACGGACCACTGTCCACTCCTCTTGACTTCAAACTGTGGAGAGAATTTGCTGGGGTTAAATCTGTTGAAGAAATTAAATGCAGTGATTCATTGTTCCTCTGACGGAGTGCGACTGACGATTTCACCACAGCAACTTCCCAGTTCTCAGTTTATGACTCGACCATTGCCTCCTGAATTTAGCGTTGTCCCGGAATGTTTGTGGGCGGTTGACGACAATGATGTCGGGGTATTACAGGTTGAACCTGTTAAAATAGTTTTGAAACATGGAGTTAAACTACCACGCATTCCGCAATATAAAATCTCAGTTGAGGGCGAGCGTGCTTTGAAGTGCATTGTTTCCGATTTTGTGCATCGAGGGGTGATTGAAGAGATTGCAGGTAGTTTATGTAACAGTCCAATTTTACCCGTGTACAAGAAAGGCGACAATGCAATCCCATTCCGTTTCATAATTGATCTACGCGCTATTAATAAAGTTGTCGCCCCACAATTTCCAATTGTGCCTGATGTGACAACGATATTAACGATGATCCCTGCTACAGCTACTCACTTTAGTGTTGTGTATCTGAAGAATGCTTTCTTCAGTATTCCTATACACAAGGATAGTAGATATTTGTTTGCGTTCACCTTGGGGGGACGTTCGTTCACATTTACTCGTGCACCTCAAGGTTATACTGATAGTCCAAGCATTTATAGTAGGGCTTTGAAAGAGCAGCTTGACACCCTTGAACTGCCATCTACGTGTACACTGCTTCAGTATGTCGATGACTTCCTTTTAGCTGCAGATTCTGAAAGTGCTTGTAACGAAGGCACTGTATTGTTGCTTATTCATTTGGCTGAACATGGTCATAAAGCTTCGCTTAAGAAATTTCAATATTGTTGTCAGGAGGTCGCCTATTTAGGCTTTCTCCTGTCAAAGGAGGCGAGAAGATTGACACCTGAAAGAATAAAACACATTTCTGGCATGTCTGTCGCAAATACACAGAAGGAAGTCAGAGCCGTAATAGGTATGGCTTCTTACTGTAGGCTGTGGATCCCGAACTTCTCACTAGTGATAAAACCGATGTTGGCCTTGACGAAGAAGGGCATTTCTTCACCGCTGCCATGGAAGTCGGAACATCAACGATCATTTGAGCTTCTCAAAACCGCGTTATGCTCTGCACCGGTTCTGGGTACTCCAAATTACAATAAGGCCTTTGTGTTGTTTGTGCATGAATGTGATGGATGTGCTTTGGCTGTATTAACACAGCAACACGGAGGGAAGAATAGACCGTGCGGCTATTACTCTTCCGCCCTTGATCCTGTCGCATGCGCTTTGCCAAGATGTTTGAGAGCCGTCGCTGCTGCTGCCGCGTCTGTAAAACAGAGTGAGGGAATGGTCCTAGGCCATGATTTAACCCTAATGGTACCTCACTCTGTAGATGTCCTATTGAATAAAACCCAAACACAACACCTCACCTCTGCACGGCTGACGAGGTATGAATTGACTTTGTTTGCCCCTCACATTCAAATTAAGAGGTGTTGTGTCCTTAATCCGGCTGAACTCCTACCTTTCCCGCAAAATACTGTTTGCGGTGACGAAGAATCACATGACTGCCTGTATACTACTGAACAGGAAACAAAGGGCAGGATAGACCTTATAGATACTCCTTTGGATAATGTGGAAGGGGAGCTGTTTTGTGATGGCTCCTGCTTCAAACCTCCTCATGGTACATCTACAGCTGCTTATGCAGTCACTACATTGAGTACGGATGTTGAAACTAAGAGAATTCTGCATAACAGGCCGCAGAGATTATAGCGTTGACCAGAGCTTGTGAACTCTCCGAAGGGCGTACAGTAAATATATATACTGATAGCCAGTATGCCTTTGGGGTGGCTCACAACTTTGGGAGGCTCTGGTCGGAAAGAGGGTTCCTAACCTCACATGGGACCAAGATTCAGCATGGCCCCCTGATAGTGCAATTGCTCTCGGCACTCGCGCTCCCTAGTCAGTTAGCGATCATAAAGTGCGCAGCGCATCGCAAGGTCATAGATGATGTGGGGAAAGGGAATGCTTTTGCTGACCAGATAGCCAGGCAAATGGCCACAGACCTTAGTACAGACATGTATGCTCTAAGAGAAACAAGAGATGCCTATGTAATGGATGAGGGTATTGGATCTGTATGAGATATCCAAGCTGATGCCACAATAGCAGAGTCTAAAAAGTGGGCCGAAGGGATGGGGAAACTAGATGAAGATGGGTGTTTGGTGGACACATCTGAAGGGAAATGGTTGCTCCCTAATTCATATGTGCTGGCGATGGTTACAATGGCACACGGTCCTACGCATGTGTGTGCTCAGCAGATCACGAAAATGTTAGAAAAAGTCTGGGTAAATGATAAAATTTTGAAAATCGCCCAGCATTATGTCCAAAATTGCATGATTTGCTTGCAGCACAATGTGGGGAAGGGGACAGCAACTCCAAGGGGTAGTTTTGGGCCTCCTTCTGTCCCCTTCGAGGTCATCCACTTTGATTTTATTGAGATGGAACGGTGTAACAATCTAAAATACGTCCTTGTGATCATTTGTGCTTTTAGTAAATGGGTTGAGGCTTTCCCCGTTAAGGATACTACTGCCATGACCACTGCGAAGACTATGGTAGTTCTTCCCACGATTTGGGTTGCCACGAGTCATTTGGTCGGACAACGGTCCACATTTTGTTGCAGCAGTAATCTTGCAGATATGCACAGCATTACACATCGAAAAACGTTTTTATTCAGCTAGACATCCTCAAAGTGCTGGGTTGGTAGAGAGACATAACGGTATCCTAAAGAAGAAGCTCGCTAAAACATGTGCCGGCACCAAACTGAAATGGTCGGACGCCTTACCTATTGTGTTGTTAGCCATGTGTACCACATCTCAAACTAAGACTGGTCTCTCTCCATTCGAAGTGGTGATGGGGAGGCCTGCTAATATTTGGGGTCTTCCGAAGCCTAAATCGCTGAGAGATGTTGAAAACATATTGCTTGCAGACTACTGTAACCAGTTGACTAAAAATCTGTATTTCATTTGTCATCAGGTTCGATCAGCTTTACCTGTATGGTTTACGGGCCCAGGACACAATATTCAGCCTGGAAGTTGGGTCCTGGTGAAGGCCTACGAAAGGTCCTCCTGCCTTGCGCCTCGCTGGCGGGGGCCCTACCAGGTGCTGTTGGTCACCCAGACAGCAGTGCGGGTGGCTGGAAAGAAGGATTGGATCCACGCGACGCATGTCAAGAAACTTCCTCACCCGACGCCACACGTTACAGAAGAAGCAGAACCCCTTGCTGATGCTACAATCTCTGATCCTGGAGTAGTAAATAGTGCTGTGAGTGTGTCGGAGAATCCCTCTGAGCCTGTGGAGCTTGGGGAACTGTCCATTTTGTCTCCACACTCTTTGGAAAAGTCACTTCCGGAAAATGTTGTTTCAAGTTCTGCGACTTCTGTCGCCTCTGATACGTTGCTTCCCTCAGGAAGTGACGTTACCTTATTTCGGATCAAGCAGTACCGGGAACCACCAGGTACGACCTTCGACGAAGAAAATAGAACTGCGGCACGGGTTTTGCCTGTGCACCTGGAAAAGAAAAGAGTCATTGAGAGATTTGTTCTTACAAAGGAACATTTTGGGAAAAAAAGGGGGATTCTGCTGGCTAGGGTTGGGGAAGGACTAAGAAGTTGCGCGACCGTAGTGTCGCCAGCAACGAACATTGGGATCGTCGATTGAAAAACTACAATGTCTGCCACCTCCACCGCTACTGCTCGTATTGGACTTGTAAATAAGGGGGTGACCAACTTGGACAATGAACAATGTGCCTGGGCCCCGAAAACGTATTGCTGTGTTGTGATGATAATAATTGGGATTTGTATAGTCACTGCCGTGGGACTCTGGTACTTTGAAGAAATGTATCCTCTAGAGCCTCTTTTACCAATTGAAATTGTACCTACTGCTCTGATTCCCTCTGTACACCTTCATACTCTGTCACCTAGGGACTCTCAGCATAGACGAAAGTGTCACAATAAAACTTTAATGATAATAATGAATTCGACGCATGCCATTTTTAATAAGAGCAACTGCTGGATCTGCACCCATTTACCGCAACATGGGAACAAGGGGCTAGGATGGTATATTCACCCTTTACCTTTAACGACTGCTTGCTATGCCTCTCTTAGAGCACTATTCTTTGGCCGGTGAAATGATCGCATCTCAGGGAACTTTGATGGAACTAATTTAAATGATTTTGAGAAACGTGTGTTGACTCCCCTGGGATGCTCGCTTTTTGCAAATAGAAGTAAGCCTAATGTTGCTTCTATTAGGCCGTCTGATAAACTGTCTCTTCCTTTCCAAACTCTAATTTCCTTTAAAATGGCTCCGATAGGCAATAAGGATGCCGTGCCTCCTTCCTACTCTATTAACCATAGCCCCGATTCAGTTCCCTTCTGTGTACAAAGGAATGGCACCCGGTCAATGGGAGATTTTGAAGGTTGTACGAACGTTGTAAATTTGACCGGGGAGAACAGGCCATTGTATGTAGGGGGGCCTGTCTATTTCGTTTGCGGTAGTACAGCATTTCCCTGGTTGCCCAAGGATTGGCAGGGAACATGTTATTTAGGGATCCTGTTACCTGGGGTATTTATAGCTAGTACATTGGAAGTTTCTAAGGCTCGTCCACGGCGGGACGAGGATGGAGACACCCCTGGGCAAATATTGGGAGATATAGCAAAATCTGTTGTGCCATTTTGGGGACAAATAGCAAATTCCGAAAATATTAGGGGGCTAGCAAGAGTACTGGAGAGAACCATCAACCGGACCACGGATATACTCTATAATATGACACTGGAACAGAAAGCAATAAGATTGGTAGCACTCCATAAACCGGATGGCATTAGATGTCATTCTAGCAGAGCGTGGTGGAGTATGTAAATTAGTAGGGTCCGCTTGTTGTGTTTTCGTACCAGATTCCTCCCCGACAATTTTCAAGGCAATACAGAACTTGCACGTCCTTAGTTCAGAAGTGCATGTTCCAGTGGGAGATTGGAGCATTAGTACTTGGTTCTGGGACTCCTTACGATCCTGGGGTTGGAAGGTGCTTTCTGTCATACTGGTTATTTTGGGAATTCTGCTATTCCTTTGTTGCTGTATCCAATGTCTACCTAGTATATGTGCAATACTAGAGGGATGTTGCGCTCAGGCGGTGAGCACGATAGGACATAAAGTGTATGCCTCAGATACAGCATCTAAAGAGTTTGTGTTGCAAGAGGTTCTGGTGAACGACCTAATGGCTATAGATATTACAGATAACGATTAAGGATGTATGGATGACAAATGCATGGAGTTATTTGCAAAGACATCGATATAGTATTAGCACTGGGCATAGGCCAAAAGGAGGGTTTGTCGGAATAGAAATAATATTATGCCTCCTATTGTAATAGTTATATGTGTATTGGCCTACGCCAAGTTGTCTAAACATCATGCGCGAACAAACTCCACGGCAAGGTCTTGACCTCAGAGAAATCAATATAAGCCGCCATCTTGAATCAAGCCGCCATTTTAGGTTCTCTTGTTATGTAGAAGTCACCCTGAACATCAAAATGGAGGCCAAATGACATTTCAAATAGATTCTGGCCGTTGTGACCTCTGTACAGCTGAATGATTAATATGCCTGCAGGCTACTTGTCGGGGTTGTGAACTGAGACCTTGTCCTACTGTTGACCTATATGTAAATGTACTACTTATATCAGCGAAACTAATCAAAATGCATATATTAAAGGTTGACCTGGCAAGGAAACCTAGACCAGTATTGTATTTCACAGAATGGTTAACCCGCAAGAGGGTTGGCCAAGGGCTGGACAAATTGTATAAATGGCCTGGGTATTCCAATGTGTGGTCTCTCACTGAACACATCGAACCCTCGTTGAAGTTCGTTATGTTATACTGAGAGCCGAATAGCTATCCGTTTGTCAGTTGACTTGGTAACTGTTGTAGCTTGAAATAAAGTACTTGTATGTTTCTTTGTAACCTGTGTTGGTGTGTTTCCTTTTGGGCTTCCCGGCCTCATATTATTTTTCTATTTTCACATCATGTCCTCTGTCCCACTCTTCATACAAGTAAATCCAAGGTGCATTGTCAGCTATGCTGGCAGTGGAACAGAGTGGACATAAGGTGCAGCTATCAGCTTTCTTCAACTACATTGGATAATGTTGTCTTTGCTCCACCATCAAAATCTGTTTGTTAGCAACAAAAAATGTAAGTAAGAATACATTATGTGAGAAGCTTTAAATTGTTGAGTCCTCATTCAACTCTCACACATGTTTAACAAGGGTTGGGACCGTCCTATTCACCAGGTGCAGTGAGCACCAGGCTCACCCAGTTCCTTCATAATACTTACAAAATATGTTTTATTGGTAATTATTCAAAACAGAATATACACCGAGGGATAATGACCTGCCCTCAAGTTATGGCCCAGGAGTTAGGAAAGGGTGATTATCGCAAGCAACAATGATACTTCCCGAGGTCTACAAGACAATTAGCACGTGGTTGCAATAGCAATACATGTTTTGGGGCTCCGGTGGTGAAACAAAACATGTTCGTGCAATAGTGTGGAAAGTACACAAAACGTACAAGCAAATTAAAAGTGGTTTTATTGTGTAATAAGTAACATGGTTGCCTTTATAATGTAAGCATTTTAATTATAAAATTGGATGAACTGGACAATCTTTACAATGAGCTTCCGTTAGGTGCAATCTTAAAAGAACATGTTTTCTTTACAAAAGTGTACGCATTTTTCAGTATTTCAGATTTCCCCCTTGGTGTGTTAAATTAGGTTTGATAGACTAGAAATCTTGCTGGAAAACTGCATTGCTGGTTCTTGAATGCAGAGAAATGTTCTCAGTTCCTTCCTTGGCTGCATTTGAAGTAGCTTGTCTGGAACACAGTCAATACTGATAGTTATTGACAGTGTTCTGAACATTCTGATTGGCTGGGAGGAGGTCAATAATATCTTCCATGTGCATACAGTAATTCTGATTAGTGGACAAATATAAGAAAAGACCCACAATCAAACAGAATTCTGTCATTCTAAACCATAAAGTTGTATTATGAATGATAGACAAAATTAGGAATAACAATACATTAACTAGAAAAAAATAATATAAGTACAGGGCAGTGATATATTAGGACAAAATATTACATCAAAGTAAGTAAAAAATTGATGCAAGTCAGCAATTTCACGCTAATGAATAAAAAACGAATGCATTTATGTAATATAGTCATGTAATTAATCACCAGTATTTTAATGATTAGTGTGTGAAACACGTCAGAGTTATACATTTCAGCACACTTTTCAGGACCGATAAAGATTTGAGTTAGACGTTAGGTGCGGGGTCTTCCACATGACACTTCATAGTCCTTCAAAATATAAGTGAACACCGCTATGATTTAAATTCAAAGTTGAATTTAGAGCTGTGATGTCACTCTTATATTTAATAGATCTTCCTCATATTCAAATGTTACTTCTACAGATGTAGAGTTAATCTGCATGAGTATACAAATTAGAGGTCCAGTTATTTCAATAATTTTACACGATTATTAATATGCCTGCTATTTAAAAGTATATAGTTTACCTAATATACTTGGTATCCCAATTAGTGATCAAAGGTTAGGAGTAGTGTGAGGGTAATCTTATTCAGGTTAGCAGTAGATATGAAGACATGTATGGAGTGTGTAAGTCTTATTACACATGCTAGAATGTTTTGACAGTATCTTTAGGAAGTTACAGGCACATAATTTGTTGGGTGATAGCGGGCCATTCTACATTATAGTCCCAGGCACTCTGGTGACTCACGTTTGCCTTTGTTTATTTGATCATTTTGCAAAATGTAAGCCTGAAATAGTAATTAATTAGTTAGAGATAGGTTAAGGATTGAAAGTAGTAATATATGCACATAGGCTCCTAATTCTAATAAATAATAATAGTGTATTCGTCATGTCGAGTGATTTAATAGAAGTAGGAAGCCCTGGAGGGAATTCGAATGGTAATGGTCCAGTTGAGAAAAAGTTATCAAATCCACTGCTAAGGGAATCAAGGCTTAAATAAAACTATTTGGAAAAGATATATTTGGTAAAGATATATCAAAGTAGCCAATAATTTAGAGATTTAGTTAGAAGCTTGTTTGCAACGAAGAGCATGGAAGAAATGGTACACTCACTGAATGGTGTTAGCATTGCTGTAAAGGTTTCAGTAGTGGCGTTCACATAGTGTAGGGTGCCATCTTCAATTGTTTATAGCAACTTGTGACGTTGAAACCTAACCACTTCATGACGTAATTTTCAAAGTAGTTTCAGTACGCGCTGCTGTGTTTAACACTGAAGAATCAATAGTGTATTATGTATTGTTAAACTAATGAGTTTAATTAAATAAATTCAATGAGTGCTACAATATGCGGCAGATGATAATCAGTGATGTATTTAATTTTATTAGGCAATGGACAACTTTACATTCATTCGTTAAAAATAAATGTATTGCGGGCTGCAATGTATTTGTTTTGTTAGACAAACAATTTGGTACAACTGTGTCACTATTGAATATTTCATAGTCTCTGCACTAAAGGAAATACATTGAAAATGCTTCAGCCATCCGAGTGTGGAAGAATAGTTACAATGCTGTTATCATACATGTTATAATTTAGCATGTTCAAGGGCATTATTACATGGTGTTGTTCTAATAATGGATAACACTAATGCACTAGTGTGAATGCAATATAGAATCTGCACAGGCCACATTTACAGTAATGGTGTCACCTCAAATTCCTCTTGCAGGCATTCCTAGAAACTGTATAATCTATGTAACCATTGAAGCTCTCTACATAACAGATTTGTAATAATGTTATGATTAGCAGTGCACATCATCTACTGTCCACCAGCATATGTCATTTTCTGTGTGATTTTATTCCAAAAAATGTCTATTCTAAAGGGCATTGGGGGTTTGACGACGAATCCAAGATCTATTCTCACAAATACAGATGTTGACTGCAGGGGCACTCTATGCAATAGATGGCTCCTCTGGTTTTGTAATTTGTCATTTGATGGAGAGTCCAGGTGTGTTCGCCAGTCCTAAACCATGTGACATTTTTGGTTAATTTACAAGCGGCACATGATCCACAGGGAAAGTGGTCTATCAAAGGGCCCATGTCACATAGTGCTTTTTGTCTACACTTCTTGGGGTCATTCAGGTGTTTTTAGTGGACAGGTTGGTCCTGTAAATTGCAACCTCTTTTAAGTGCGAATATTGGTCATATTTCATTGCCAAGTGTACATTGAATTACGGGCCAATGTTTTTTAATTACTGTGATGCTGGAAATGCATCAGAGGGACAGGGCCTCTGAATCCTTGTCCTTTACTGCTTTTTATCGTGTGTTCTGTCATGTTTTCTGCCCAGGAGTCCATGTGGGACTCCTGGCAGTGCAGCTCTCTCTTTTGGTTTGGTGAACAGACCCATGGGATACCGTTATGGCACCCATGGGTAGGGGTACAACCCTGTGCCCCTAGGGTATGTTTTTGGGCACCTGTGGGTGGCCCACAGAGCAGGGTATGGGCTGGTGGCAGCTCCATGCTGAATTTGACAGGTGCTCTGGGTGTCCTCCATTTTGGGATACCCAGGCCCTGCCATTGGGATCAGTTGATTCCTGATAGGAAACAAGATGGCCCCTGTGGCCTCTTGCTTTCTATTGCCTGTTACCTTGTTTTCCCAAAGTCCTGGGAAGCCCTGACTCTGTCCCTTCCCCCTGACTTGCTGTTGGGTGGAAGTTCCATATATGGTGTTGTTGTGAAGGCCCAGCTAGACTGACTGGAGCCTTCCCAGTGACTGTATGTTGTGGGTACCTCCTGTGGGTGGGACCTGGGTAAATGGAGTGTGTGACCAATATACACTCCTTGTTGTGGTTGTCTGGTTTCTGGCATGAGAGACAAAGACTGAGTCAGCCCAGCCCGAAACTGGCCTGAATGCAGTGTGTAGTGTTGAATGGCTGGGTACTTGTCCCAATCCACATTCTTTGTTGTGAGTGTCTGAAAGGGAGGAGTGTGGCCTGAATGCACTGTGTGCCTGATTGGCTGACTGACTGCATGAATGCCCTTCTGTATGATTGGCTGCTGAGTGTGTGCCAGCAGTGTGGATGAGAGACAGAATAGTATATCTGGGGACCTCTCACCACTGTTCAGAAGGTTCAGGGAACGTTCAGAAGCGTTCAGAAGCGTTCTGGAGCTGAGTCTCCACTCTAAGAGTAACTGGAACTGCTGATCCTCGACGTCCAGCTGGAAGAAGAAGACTTGCTGTTGCATTTGCTTCGACCGATCCGAAGGCTGCCGAAATCGTCGAAGACTGACCCGAGAGAGGACCTGGTAAGGCGCCCTCTTCCCGTGCTCCGAGGGACCATCGAGCACCGCTCCATCTTCGCCGAAGCGCCCTGGAAGACAGACCCTCGAAAGGCTGCCGAACCGAGACGGGACCGCCGAGGAGATCGAAGTGAAGCACCCGGACATCGCCGCCGTCGAAGTCCATTACCGTCGACCAGGGTTCGCAGGTTTGTGTAACCGCTGGAGGCCCGTCGAAGTTGTGTTGCCCAGCCGTGGGAACCACTTGACGCCGTGCCGCCGACGACCGGAGCCGTCCGCTCCTTCGCCTAAGAACATTCGAATCGAAGGACTCCCTCGTCCGCACCGTCGACCGCTTTATCCTGCCGGAGAAAGTCGAGGACGACCAACGCGCCGAGGAGAAACCTGCCGGTGGGTTTCCCGCCACCCGAAGACCACAAAGACTCAAACGACTCGACGCCCTTGCTGGGCCTCCGTCTCCACAATCTTTGCAGTCCAGAACTATTGTCACCGAGGTGCCCCGCACGTCTCTGCCTTGCAGGACGCCGACGCTCCAACGAGCACCGCTCGGACGAAGCTGCCGCCTCATCGACGCCGTTCTACCCTGTTTGTCGACGGACGTTCGACGCCCCGTGTCTCCCGCTTGAAAGGGAAGGCATTCAAGAAGGGCCGTCGATTCCCCGTCGCCGAACACCGAGTTCCTCGATGCTTCTCGACGCCTCTCGACAATCCGTGACTCCCGCTTGAAAGGGGGTCGCTCAAGAAGGATCTGTCGACGCCTCTTCGAAGAACTCGACTCCACCAGGTACATTGGGGGGGTAAAAACATTATAGGAGGGAATAAGACTTGCAGAACAATATATGGACTGGGCTTGTGCTATATCTTTATTTTACAGGTTGCCCAGGTGGGGGGATCTCCACACAGAACTGTGTCTAGTGGTAGGGGCCAGTATTCTGCCTATTGCTCAACCATCTTATTTTCTCTCATCTCTCTATTGCTGGTTTCACTCTATTGATCTGTGTGACATTGTTACAGTATTGATGATGCACTTTAATGAGATCTAATACAAAGGGTGGTACCACTTTAGAATTGTATATATTTGCCATTGTTGATTTTCCTGAGTACAAAGTGAGTTATTATGATAAGTGTACATAACCTTGAATATTGATTATATAAAGACTGTGTTCTAACCAATACACTGTGTGGACATTCCTTTGTGGGGGCTTGGGGACTACACTGTACTTAAGAACCAGCCTGCATCACCTCCTGAGAAGCTAGGCCTTGATTGCTCGTCCATTGCTACCGTAATAGAGAATCTTGGCTGGGGTCTTCTGTGCCTCTCCTCTACCATATAGAGAGCAGAAGTACAGACACCCCCCACCGGTCTTTCTTTCACACTGGTGGCAGCGGTGGGATGCTTATGGTTTTAAGAATCAGTGTATAACCGTGCCACTTACAAAGAATATCCGCACTTTATTAAATTAAGGTTTAGTTGTGTACAAGATAACTGCATTACAAACAATGGAGTCTATTGCAAATGGCAAATTGACTTGGATGAGCTTGGAGGCTCTCCAGAGTGCTTGTGAAGCCAGGGAGTTAGACTTTGTGGATAAGTCTAGGGCTGAGCTGATAGCTGCCCTCATGGACTACCAGACTGATGGTGAAACTCTTGATGAGGGGGGGAATGCAACCAATGAGGACTCTGCCCCTGGGGTTTCTGCTGAATCTGTTTCTGGGAATGCCGCCATTCCTGCTGCCTCTGTTCCAAACCCCAGCAATTCCTTGGAGCTTGAGTTATTAAGGATGAAATTGGCCTTTGAATACTGCAAGTTGGAAATAGATGCTGAACTTAAGAAAGAGGAGTTGGCTCAACAAGTGGAGCTCAGAAATAAGGACCTTGAACTCAAGAGCCAGGACACTGAATGTCAGAGAATCCAGCTAGAGAGAGCTAGAGTGGAGACTTCAGTTAAAACCAGTGAGAGTGTCAGGACCCCAGCCACCAAGTTTATGAAAGATTTGGTTGGTGTATTTGTGGAGGGTTCAGATATCCTCCAATGGATTGAAGCGTTTGAAATGGCTTGTGCGATTCATGAAGTTGATAAAAGAGATTGGGCTAAGTGTTTGTTAAGCAGAGTGGTTCAAACTGGATATGACTGTATTCTGAAGCTGAGTGTGGAAGAAAGGGGTCAGTATGAGTGTATGAAGTCTGCTTTGATTGCCAAGTTTGGCAAGACACCTACCCAATACCTTAGAAGGTTCAGGGATTTTAAGAAAAGAGAGAATGTGTCTTGGGTTGACTGGGTGAGTGCTGCGCACATGAACATGATGGGGTGGATCGATGGATACAAGGTTAAGACTTTTGTTGAATTGTCCCACCTCTTGTTCTTTGAGCATTTTTCTGAAGCCTGTTCACCAGAGCTGCGTCAGTATGTGGCTGACCAGAACATTTTGGACCCCTTTAAGCTGGCTAGGTTGGCTGACAAGTGGGTCTCCCACCGGGTGTCCCCTAAGGACTCCAGTGGGAAGGACAAGGACAAAGAAAAGGGGGCCTCTCAGAAAGCTGAGGAGTCCCACAAGCAGTCACAGTCGGGTAAACCTAAACCTTCCTCTCCCAAGACCCAAAAATCTAGTGGGGATAAGTCATCTGTAGGTGGGAATAAGAGTAGTGGTCCACCTGCTGCAAAGCAGGCTCCCAGTGGTTCCAGTACCGTACCCCGCACTCCTGGCGCTTGTTGGGACTGTGGGGCTCTGGATCACAGAAGGGGTGATTCCAAGTGTAAAGGTAAGGCACTTGGAGTACAGGCTGTCAGCCTGACCTACCCTTACCCCGTGTCTGAGGTGGAGGCCACTGTCCTCCCCTCCTCTACCGGGATCACATTTGGTGCTCCGGTAGAGATTTCCTTAGTGTCCCTTGGGGCCTGGGACCAGTATGCAGAAGTACTGGCGACTATCCCACAGAACACCCGTAGGTTTTTGAGAAGTGTCCTCTTGAATGGCCAGCCTTCTACTGGTTTGAGAGACACTGGGGCAAGCATGACAGTGGTGGACAGGACCCTGCTCAAGCCAGAGGACTACGTAGGTGCTCCTCTGCGAACCACCAGGTTAGCTGGTGGGCCTCCCAAATTATCACCTGTAGCCTTAGTCACACTCATGATTGGAGACAAGACAGCAAAGCTTCCTGTCCTGGTTCAGGACAATGTCCCTGCCAACATTCTGTTAGGAAATGATCTAGTAGAGTTGGGGTTCATCTCGGATGGTCTTCCCATGACTGCTGCTGCAGTCACTAGGTCACAGGTGACACCGGGTCTGGCTGTGGGTCAGGTACCCGAGCCAAAGGCGAGGCCAAAGTCAAGAAGAAGGAAGACCAAGAAGGCCACCTGTGTGGAGGGAACACCTTCTCTTCCTGCTGTTCCGACAGCACCCATTGGGATCCATGCTCCGGACGGGCTGGGTCCAGTGGAAAACCCAAACTCAACTCCTGTGGGAGAAGAGACAGGAGACTCTCCTGTGGGAGAGGTTCTCAACCCGGAGGATCATCCCGACCTTCAATGCTTGTTAGCTGAAGGGGGACCCTCCCGGGCAGACTTCTGTAAGGGACAGAGAGAGTGCCACTCTCTCGAGGGACTGAGGAAACAGGCCCTGTCCCAGGCACAAGGAGAAGTGCCTTGGACATTCCGGATTTATTGGGAGGGTGAGCTCCTTGTTAGTGAGCCCACTAAGCCTGAACCTGGTGCCCTCAAGAGGTTGGTGGTACCCCACGTTTACAGGCCCTTCCTACTGCAGTTGGCACATGAGGTGCCCTTGGCTGGTCATCTTGGGACCAAGAAGACTAAGCAGAGGCTCTCTGCCCATTTCTACTGGCCACGGATGGGAGTAGAGGTGGAGTCCCACTGCAGGACCTGCCCAACTTGTCAGTTGTCTAGCAAGACTGGGGGCAGTGTCATTGCCCCACTGCAGCCATTGCCAGTGGTTGGCACACCATTTGAGAGGGTGGGCATCGACATTGTCGGTCCCCTTGACCCTCCCACTTCAGGTGGACATCGGTTCATCCTGATCTTGGTAGATCATGCCACCAGGTACCCTGAGGCAATACCCCTTCGGACTGTTACTGCCAAGGTGGTTGCCAGGGCTCTCCTGGGCATTTTCACCCGTGTTGGATTCCCCAAGGAGGTTGTCTCTGACAGAGGATCCAACTTCATGTCTAGTTACATGAAAACCATGTGGAAAGAGTGCGGGGTAACCTACAAGTTCTCCACCTCTTACCACCCCCAGACCAATGGTCTGGTTGAGAGATTTAATAAAACTCTCAAGGGCATGCTAGGGGCTTTGGAAGAACCCCTAAGGAGGAAATGGGATCTCCTCCTGCCATGCCTGCTGTTTGCTTACAGAGAGGTACCTCAAGAGGGTGTTGGTTTCAGCCCCTTTGAGTTACTCTTTGGACATCCCGTGAGGGGGCCCCTCGCCTTGATCAGAGAAGGCTTGGAAGCCACCCCTCCAGGTCCCGCCAAGCAAGTGGGGGACTATGTGTTAGGCCTCAGACGGAGAATGACACAGATGATGGGTCAGGCAACAGCAAATCTCAAGGCCAGCCAGGAATTGAATAAGTACTGGCATGACCTTAAAGCCTCGCAAGTGGATTGGACTCCGGGACAGGAAATCCTTGTGATGGAGCCTACCAAGCCTAGAGCTTTGGCAGACAAGTGGACTGGACCCTTCAGGATCATCTCCAAGATGGGCGAAGTCAATTATCTGGTTGACATGGGAGCCTCTGGGGTAGCCCCTCAGGTATTCCATGTCAACAGGCTCAAGCCTTTCCACCGGCGAGCAGAAGTCTCATGTCTCTTGCTAGCTTCAGGGCAAGAAGAGGATGAGAGTGAGCCCCTTCCTGATTTGCTGCATAGCAACCCTCAGGATGGCTCAGTGGAGGGAGTACATCTCTCTCCGGATTTGACAACAGAGCAACAGAGGGCCTGCAGGGCTTTACTCCAACAGTATGCCTCTCTGTTTTCACTGACGCCAGGCCTTACACCGTGGTGTAGGCATGAAATTGACACTGGTGACAGTGTGCCTGTCAAAAGCAGGTGCTACCGTATGTCAGATACCGTCAAGAACCACATCCAGGCTGAGGTCGCCAAGATGTTGGATCTGGGTGTTATTGAACCCTCAACCAGTCCCTGGTCCAGTCCAGTGGTCCTTGTCCCCAAGGCAAGTTCCCAGGCGGGTACCAAGGATTGGAGGTTCTGTGTGGACTACCGAGGAGTCAATGCCGTCACCAAAACTGACGCGCACCCATTGCCCAGGGCTGATGAGCTCGTGGACACCATAGGTGCTGCCAAATTTGTGAGCACCTTTGACCTTACCTCAGGCTATTGGCAAATAGCTCTGACGGACCATGCCAAGGAAAAGACGGCCTTCTCAACACCTGAGGGACTCTACCAGTTTAGGGTCATGCCTTTTGGGTTGAAGAATGCCCCTGCCACCTTCCAGAGATTGGTCAACCATGCGCTCAGTGGGCTGGAAGCCTTTTGTGTGGCCTACTTAGACGACATTGCCGTCTACAGTTCCACCTGGGAAGAGCATTTGACACATCTGGATAAGGTGTTGCAGGCCTTGAAAAGGGCTAACCTCACTATCAAGGCCACCAAGTGCCAGATAGCTCAGGGGAAAGTTACCTATCTTGGTCATGAGGTAGGAGGGGGTCAAATCCAACCTCTCTCCAGTAAAGTACAGGATGTACAGAACTGGGAGACTCCCACTACTCAACCCCAGGTGAGAGCCTTTTTGGGCCTCACTGGGTACTATCGCAATTTCATGGCAGACTATGGAACCATAGCTGCACCCCTGACAGCTCTAACTTCACCCAAACAGCCTAGGAAGGTTAATTGGACCGAAGACTGTCAGAGGGCCTTTGATGGCTTGAAAGAAAGTCTGTGTAGGGCACCTGTGTTGTGTGCGCCTGACTACAGCCGACCCTTTATCGTCCAGACGGATGCCTGCGACACCGGAATTGGAGCTGTCTTGTCCCAGTTAGATGACAAAGGGAGAGAACATCTTATCATATTCATCAGTAGACAACTCAAGGGTAGAGAACTTAGGTGGGCTACTGTTGAAAAGGAGTGTTTTAGCATAGTTTGGAGCCTTAGGCGTTTTAGGCCCTACCTTACGGGGTCTACCTTCAAGGTCCAAACAGATCATAAGCCCCTGAAGTGGCTTATGCAAATGAAGGGTGAGAATCCGAAATTGCTCAGGTGGTCCATTAGCCTGCAAGGGCTAGACTTCACCATAGAGCACAGACCAGGGAAGAGTCACGATAATGCAGATGGCCTTTCCAGAAGGTATGTTGACCGTCTGGATGAGGGTGTCTATCCCGTGGGAGATTAGACACCCTCCACCTCAGTCTGGGGGGGGGGCGACTGTGATGCTGGAAATGCATCAGAGGGACAGGGCCTCTGAATCCTTGTCCTTTACTGCTTTTTATCGTGTGTTCTGTCATGTTTTCTGCCCAGGAGTCCATGTGGGACTCCTGGCAGTGCAGCTCTCTCTTTTGGTTTGGTGAACAGACCCATGGGATACCCTTATGGCACCCATGGGTAGGGGTACAACCCTGTGCCCCTAGTGTATGTTTTTGGGCACCTGTGGGTGGCCCACAGAGCAGGGTATGGGCTGGTGGCAGCTCCATGCTGAATTTGACAGGTGCTCTGGGTGTCCTCCATTTTGGGATACCCAGGCCCTGCCATTGGGATCAGTTGATTCCAGATAGGAAACAAGATGGCCCCTGTGGCCTCTTGCTTTCTATTGCCTGTTACCTTGTTTTCCCAAAGTCCTGGGAAGCCCTGACTCTGTCCCTTCCCCCTGACTGGCTGTTGGGTGGAAGTTCCATATATGGTGTTGTTGTGAAGGCCCAGCTAGACTGACTGGAGCCTTCTCAGTGACTGTATGTTGTGGGTACCTCCTGTGGGTGGGACCTGGGTGAATGGAGTGTGTGACCAATATACACTCCTTGTTGTGGTTGTCTGGTTTCTGGCATGAGAGACAAAGACTGAGACAACCCTGGCCGAAACTGGCCTGAATGCAGTGTGTAGTGTTGAATGGCTGGGTACTTGTCCCAATCCACATTCCTTGTTGTGAGTGTCTGAAAGGGAGGAGTGTGGCCTGAATGCACTTTGTGCCTGATTGGCTGACTGACTGCATGAATGCCCTTCTGTATGATTGGCTGCTGAGTGTGTGCCAGCAGTGTGGATGAGAGACAGAATAGTATATCTGGGGACCTCTCACCACTGTTCAGAAGGTTCAGGGAACGTTCAGAAGCGTTCAGAAGCGTTCTGGAGCTGAGTCTCCACTCTAAGAGTAACTGGAACTGCTGATCCTCGACGTCCAGCTGGAAGAAGAAGACTTGCTGTTGCATTTGCTTCGACCGATCCGAAGGCTGCCGAAATCGTCGAAGACTGACCCGAGAGAGGACCTGGTAAGGCGCCCTCTTCCCGTGCTCCGAGGGACCATCGAGCACCGCTCCATCTTCGCCGAAGCGCCCTGGAAGACAGACCCTCGAAAGGCTGCCGACCCGAGACGGGACCGCCGAGGAGATCGAAGTGAAGCACCCGGACATCGCCGCCGTCGAAGTCCATTGCCGTCGACCAGGGTTCGCAGGTTTGTGTAACCGCTGGAGGCCCGTCGAGGTTGTGTTGCCCAGCCGTGGGAACCACTTGACGCCCTGCCGCCGACGACCGGAGCCGTCCGCTCCTTCGCCTAAGAACATTCGAATCGAAGGACTCCCTCGTCCGCACCGTCGACCGCTTTATCCTGCCGGAGAAAGTCGAGGACGACCAACGCGCCGAGGAGAAACCTGCCGGTGGGTTTCCCACCACCCGAAGACCACAAAGACTCAAATGACTCGACGCCCTTGCTGGGCCTCCATCTCCACAATCTTTGCGGTCCAGAACTATTGTCACCGAGGTGCCCCGCACGCCTCTGCCTTGCAGGACGCTGACGCTCTGAAGCCGACGAGCACCGCTCGGACGAAGCTGCCGCCTCATCGACGCCGTTCTACCCTGTTTGTCGACGGACGTTCGACGCCCCGTGCCTCCCGCTTGAAAGGGAAGGCATTCAAGAAGGGCCGTCGATTCCCCGTTGCCGAACACTGAGTTCCTCGACGCTTCTCGACGCCTCTTGACGATCCGTGACTCCCGCTTGAAAGGGGGTCGCTCAAGAAGGATCTGTCGATGCCTCTTCGAAGAACTCGACTCCACCAGGTACATTGGGGGGGGTAAAAACATTATAGGAGGGAATAAGACTTGCAGAACAACATATGGACTGGGCTTGTGCTATATCTTTATTTTACAGGTTGCCCAGGTGGGGGGATCTCCACACAGAACTGTGTCTAGTGGTAGGGGCCAGTATTCTGCCTATTGCTCAACCATCTTATTTTCTCTCCTCTCTCTATTGCTGGTTTCACTCTACTGATCTGTGTGACATTGTTACAGTATTGATGATGCACTTTAATGAGATCTAATACAAAGGGTGCTACCACTTTAGAATTGTATATATTTGCCATTGTTGATTTTCCTGAGTACAAAGTGAGTTATTATGATAAGTGTACATAACCTTGAATATTGATTATATAAATACTGTGTTCTAACCAATACAGTGTGTGGACATTCCTTTGTGGGGGCTTGGGGACTACACTGTACTTAAGAACCAGCCTGCATCACCTCCTGAGAAGCTAGGCCTTGATTGCTCGTCCATTGCTACCGTAATAGAGAATCTTGGCTGGGGTCTTCTGTGCCTCTCCTCTACCATATAGAGAGCAGAAGTACAGACACCCCCCACCGGTCTTTCTTTCACAATTACTTGTCTAATTTGGGTTTTGATAGGGCTGTAAGAAGTAACAGAAACAAGTTGATCAGCTGCTGGAGGTTTTTGCATAGGGGACACCCAATTTTGCCTTAGGGTGTTTTATGCTGGTTTGTTGGAGCGATTAATTAGTTTCCTTAAACCTATTGTTTTAGGATTAGTGCCTGTTGATGTAAATCTGAAATGTTACTACAGTTTTGAGAGACACGTAAACATTTTCCAAAAGAGAAGATTGTCCCTTTGTGCTCATGGCGGGTAACAGGTATAGTAGAGCAAGGTATTTCTGTATATATGCTGTTTTATAAAGATTACAACAAAGATGACCATTCTTAATAGTATTATCCAAGAAATGGATGGTGATGTGGATCGCTTCTGTTTGAAATTGAATGTTAGTATTGAGGGCATTAAGTCACTGATTATCTAATTCCAGGGATTCTAGATCTCCCTGCCAAATTAGTACAACATTATGGATGTATTGATTCCAAATTTTAATTTGGCTAAGGAAGGGGTTAGTCTCCTGAATTAAGTTTTGTTTCTCAAATTGGTACATATATAGAATAGCCAAACTTGGGGCAAATGCCACACCCATGGATGTCCTCTAGATTTGTTGATAAAAGTCATTCTTAAATTGGAAAATGTTGTTTTCCAAAGCTACTGTGGTAAGTTCCACAATAAACCTTTGAGAAAAATGAGTGTATGATGCCTGGATGTCCATAGTGACCAAGTATTCCAGGACATATTCTCAAATATATTGATTATGTTAGTTGTATCCCTAACATAGGTTTGTGTGTTGGTGTTTAGTGGCTGCAGGAAGTGACACAAACATCTGGTGATTGGTTCTAAAATGGAATGACAGGCAGAGACTATAAGGCGACCAGGGCGCTTAGTCAAAGTTTTGTGGATTTTTGGAAGTAGATAGAAAACAGGTGTACTTAGTATATTTAGATTTTAAATAATCATATTCACGATCAGTAATCCGATTGCAGTGTAAAGCAAATGTAATGATTTCCCAAACTAGTATTGGTATGGGGCATGGGGTCTTTGTTCAATCTTTTATATTATAATGGCTCTCAGCTTGTAATAGGCTGAGGGCCATTTGCGCATATTGATTGCTATTCATTATGACTATTGTGACTCCTTTCTCTGTAGGTTTGATGACAATATCAGGGTTATTTTTTAATGATTTCAGTAATTTGAATTTACCTTCATTTAAATTGTTAGGGAAGTTCTTCGTTTTTTGTTAAAAAAGAGCAAAAAATAATTTTTCAAATGTGGATTTGTTTGTAAGTCCCGAGCTGGCATCAGGTTTTGTGTAGGGGTGTTCCTTGTAACCTTTTAGATTTCTGAAAGACGGTCACATTTCAATGTGAGTTTGGAAGAAATCAGCTTGGTCAGTGGGTGTGAGGAACTGCAATCTAGCAACGGTGAAAAGCCCTTCCCTTTTTTATTTGTATTACTACATAAAATGAATAAAATGGAGTTGCAGGTAACTTCATCTCCAAAAGGGTAATCTGCTAACAATATTTCCCTTTCTGTCCACTCTATGCCAAAAGCATAGTGTACTTGTGGCCTGCTGCATCAGTAGCCTGATCTGCAGTGCCTGCTGTAATGATGGTGCCGAGCAGATTCAAATGTGACAAGATGCCCACTCATCAGCTGCAGCCAAATCTCTGCAGCTCAGGTGAGGCATTTAAGATATGCCTCTGTGTACCAAGTACAATGATCATAAATAAATCATGCTGGTGGCATGGTAAACCCTAAAATAAACATATTTCTGTGATAGGCATAGTGCATGGCACTAGTGATGATCATGGCCACCACACTCAATTGATATCGCAAATGTTCCTGCTCCTGTGAGTCAGCTCTGCTGTGGAAGGTGATGTGTATTCTGGTCTGCTGAGTGAAGACTGCCCATGAACCTGGAGAACTAGGCCTCTTCTATGATGTTAATCTTAATGTTAAATATGATTTATACCATGCACTAACACCACTGGAGTGATCCCCTGGCGCTCTGGAGGATCTGAAAGGTAAGAGGGTGGGATGGGTCTGTAGGGCAAAGTAGGAAGAGGTAGAGTGAGAGTTGCGATATCCTGATGACAGCTTCAGTAAGGTTCACACTGTTCAAGGTTTTTGACTGTTTTTGGCGGTGTGGGTGTTGCTCCTAGTTCTGTGGGACATGGGATGTAATGGTTAGTTTCCTGGTTTTTGGGTATAACTATGATTTCTGTCTTGCCTCAGTTGATTTTCAGCCTCTTTTAAACAATCTTCGAGCATTGTGTTCTCTTCTTGTGCCTCTTTGATTCTGCAGATGATTTGTGTTGTCTGTGTAATTGTAGCACTTAAGGCAGTGTCTGTTGATGAGCTTGATTAATGGAGTCAGGTAGATATTGAAGAGCAGTGGGGATAGGGACGAACCTTGTGGTACTCCACAGTTGGTGTCCCTTGGAGTGGATTTTAAAGGTTTTATCCAGACGGTTTCCATTCTATCAGTTAGGAATGATTTAATCCAGAGCAGGGCTAAACCAGTTATTCCTATTTGTCCAAGTCTCTTGATGAGGATGTCACAGCGAATGCTGTGGTGGGGTCAGGTAGTATCAGAGATGAGTTTGTGTCACAGTTTGAGTTTGCCATTAGGTCATCCCAGATAGAGAGGAGTGCCATCTCTGTCCCTCTCTTAGGCCTAAAGCTGACTTGTGCCTGGTCCAGCAGCTGGTATTTTTCTCTTTGTGGGGGGCAGGTAACACCCTCTGCCAGAGACAGCCGCATAGCAGGCAGCTCTCTTGGGCTTGAGCATCAAAGGGGCACACCCATTCAAAAGGTGGAGCCTCACATCAGGGTGCTGCATCTCTAAACCACTTGTTCTTAGCAAGAAGAGTAGAGGGCGGGGTTTGAAAGGCAAGAGGGCTCTGGTCAATGCAAGGAAACTTTCACCATCTTGTTTCTCTCTTGTTTGTCTCTGCCTCTCTCTCTCGTTCCTGTCCCCTCCACTTCAGCTGAAGCAAAGCACCTTGGGGGTGACATCAGATGAGCAAAGTCCACTCCCTTTGAGAGCAGTGGTTGGACTACCAAGGCAGGCTAGCTTTAGGACAATCAGCTGGTGGCTTTTGTCTCCAACTTTTGTCTCCCACCCCTTCTTCAGATTCTCTCCAGATTCTCCAGATCCTCTCGGAACCTCTCAAGACCTGCAGATTTGCTCTGGAAGAACTCTCTGCGCTTCCTTTTGAAAAGTTTTTTTTCCAAAGCACTCAGCCTGAGCTGAAGAAGGAGCCAACCAAGGGAGAGTGAAGATCTGTCTCCTACCGACTCGCAGGGTACATCAGGAGTTTGTTTGTTTGTTTGTTTATTTATTTATTGTGCGCACCGGACCCTGGGGTAGCAGGGCGCAAGAGAACCAGGAGGTTTACAGCTTAGTTAAAAGACGTTACAGGTTACAGGTTACAGGTAAGCATAGTGGACATTTCTTGAATCTGCAGGGTAAGGCAAGTGCAAGTGCAGATAAAGCGCAGCCAAACAGTCAAATCTATAGCGAGCAAACAGTATAGCAAGTCTGAACAAGCATTATAACAGGTCATTACGTATAAAGTGACATACAATTGGACGTGCGAGGGGTGGCTGGTTATTATATCGCGTTCTCAGTGAGCCATTTTATGGTGTTCTTTCTGAAGTTGTTAAAGGAGTGACCTTTGCTGTGGACCAGGACCTAGCCCTCTGCACCGGAAACTCTTAAAGCTGGGAGAGCAGACCCTGAACGGAACAATCCTGTCCTTGAGTGCCCCAGAGTGGGCCTCACAGCAACTGGAGGGCCAGACCAGCTGAAGCACCCGGTTCACCACACCTGGAACAAGAGATAACATGACGGTACTAGCTTTTGCACTCTTCCACCAATCCTGACTATTGCTTTCACTTCGAACAGATCGACACTGCATTGTGACCTAGCTAAGCCCATTATATGCTAGGCCTGAATGAACTGCTTGACACAGAGATCCAAACCGAATTGCTGATTAGTCACATGCCGACTCTGGCTAGGGGTTACAAACCACGGCTCGACCAAGCTAGTCCTTGAACGGCCACCTCATAAACCTACTCATCAATGCCTCCAAGGTTGCCACTTTGATGACCATCGCTCACTGACTCGAACAGCCAGGGCATCACTCATCAACCACACCCAGCGTCTAAAGCCCAACTCAGCCTGACCCAACTGCAAAGCGATACTGGGACCACCAGACCTGCATCCTTGAGAGCCCCCCTTCGATCACACATAGCAACCGCATTCGTCCCTACTCCTCGCTTGCTTGGGCCTACATGATCCAAAGTTTCCGACTGAGCATGATCTGTTCACATCAATGATCGAAAGAGGGTCTGACTGTATCAGCTTACCAAGAACTGAATCCAGGTATTGTTGGACCTGAACTGCCCCCTCCGTCCACTTGGGGCCTAGAGACTGGCTAGATCACGATTGCTCCTGTTTTCACCAATGACATATCCTATCTGTGGCTAGTAACTTACCTTTGTACCCGTTCTTCCTTCGGGTTGGATTTTTGTACAGTCATTTCTGTTTGTTCTGTTGCAGATTGTGTGTTTGATTAAAGTATATTTATATTAATAGAACACTAGCAGATGTATCCGTTCTCTGAACGGGTTCTGTAGACAGACATGATAACACTGATCCTGTAGGTCGTTGTTCTGATTCTCTTATGGTTTGATTTGCTTTGCACCCTCAAGTAAACTGCACTGAGAATGGGCGCATGTGACTGCCTGACATACCCCAGAGCAGACGTTGGGGGAGGCGAGAGTTGGTCTGCTGCTGCATACTGGGATCTTCAGTGCTCTTTCCCCACCTGTCGCCTCACCCTGGCGTGGTGCAGTTCATTGTGGTGCAAATATCTTGAAAACCGTGCATCCCAGGGCTTGGACCTTGAGTTTTGTTCCTTGTGTCAGGACCGGTCCTTTTATGGCCACATTGATGTTTCGCTGATTTCAGGCAATCGTCTCATGTGTGAAGGTGCTGAAATCCAGGGAAACGGTTGGGGTATCCAAATGTCAAGTAGCTAATAATGTCTTCAGGATCCTAACAGGTAACCATGCAACATTTGGTGCAGATTGGTGAAACAGTGTGGAATTGTATAAGGAATAATGTTTCGCCAAGCCACAAACCCACAAACAAATGTTGACTTGTGCTTAAATCCATGGAACGGGTTGAGGTGTCCAAATGTCATGTAGCCAGTAATGTCCAGAGGATTCTAACTAGTAACTATGCAAACTTTGGTGCAGATTGCTGAAACATTGTGGAATTGTATAAGGAACAACGCTTCGCCACAAACCCACAAACACATTTTGACTTATACTGAAATACAGGGAATGGGGTGGGTTGTCCAAATTTCATGTAGCTAATTATGTCCTAACAGCTAACTTTGCAAAATGTGGTGCAGATTGGTAAAACGGTGTGGAATAGTATAAGTAACAACGATTCGCCAAGCCACAAACCAATTTTGACTAGTGCTGAAATCCGGGGAACGGGTTAGGGTTTCCAAATGTCGTGTAGCCAGTAATGTCCGGAGAGTCCTAACAGGTAATTATGCAAAATTTGGTTCAGATTGTTGAAACAATGTGGAATTGTATAAGGAACAACGCTTTGCCACATATCCCGCCACAAACACATTTCAGTTATATATATATATATATATATATATATATATATATATATTGATTGGACATTCCCTTCATTTTGGACTCTGATATTCTGTTGTTTGAGTCACTAAAAAAATGAATAGCCTTCGCTCGGAAATCCAATTTCGTCACAGTGGGAACAAATGATAAGCCTTTATTTAATAGTGACAGTTCATGAGTGGATAAAATAAGTGCGGACTTTCCTGACACACAATACAAACATAGGAACCCAACTGTTATCGAAGCAGAAAGCACACAAATTGTTACTCGAAAGCATGGGCACACAAATTGGAGTGCCTAGAGCAGAGCATATGCCACAAATGTGGAGGCACAACACATGTAGATAAATATTCCTAAAGTCCTAATGTCCAGCACAAGACAAAATGTTTTCAGAATACGACAACGTTTTTCAATGCAGCTATGCGGTAGTGGATGTCTACATGGCCCACATATAGATTCCCAAACCATAGTGAACTTACTACAGAACACTACACTACACATAACTGTGAACCAGGTTGAGAAGGCAAAGTTCTTTCCCTGAGATACTTAGCTGCAGAAATATATTCGCAAGTCACAAAGCCATCTCCCAAGAAGGTCCGGCTGCATTTGGGCATATGTTCACAAGAAATGTCTAGGAAGCCACACCAAACATTAAAGCCTAAACAAGGAGGTTATTTGTGACAGTCATTTATTAGGGAACATCACTGAATAAATACTGATGCTGCACAATGTGAAGGAGTTCTCTGAATTAGAATGTCAGGAGTGCCTGTCACCAACTCAGACTCCACGATGAGTCTAAGCATCTAAATCCTTGGTCACCCTCCCCGCCACCCGTTACAGCTGTGCCCCTCCTCTGTGCCCCTGTGTATCCCCAAGCCCACTGTATATCTGTTCTGTTGTTACCTCTAAAAAGTGTTCTGTTATGTAACTGTATTGTTGTAGAGCCTTGTACAGAGCTCTGTTGCTTCTCGAAGCCAGGTCTGTGCTGAATAAATATAATAATGATAATAATAATAATAATAATAATACTAATAATAATACTAATAATAATAGTAATAATAATTATTATTATTATTATTATTATTATTATTATTATTAGTATTATTATTATTATAATCTGAGATACAAGCATGTGTAAGTCATCAAAATATCCCACATTCAATATCAGGAAAAGCACAGCATTGGTGAAAATGAAAGACAACATAAGGTATACTGACTGAAAGGTGTAAGAATTCCCTCCTTTAACCAAGGACATGTTGCTAAGATACAATTGGTGAACAAAGACTATGAAACCAAATCCATTCCAAACTGCATCACAGCAGAAGAAGGAAAGTCATGGAATGTGGGCATAGTTACAGTACTCAAGCACCACCCCAAACAGAAAAAGGCTAGAGGACGACCCTCAGCTTTCCTCTGCACATGCAGACCATTTCCGCTCAAAAACGCCTCCCACCGCTCTGAGAAGTAACTAAGAATATAAGAAGCCTACAAGTGTATCTCAGTCCTTCTCCAACATTGCAACAATTAACAGTATTGTTTTTTTCTCACCGAAGCCAGCATTTGTGTTCAAACTGCAAAACTGGGTCTCCCATCTTTGGGGTATCTATTTGGTAGATGACTCTCGTGTGGTTTGTGTGGGCCTGCTTTACAGACTGCGAGTGCTCCATGCCTCCAATGTGTTAATCGCCTTTAAGCAGTACTTGCAGGTGATCGTTCTAGAGGACAAATTGCAACTTATGCTACTGCAATATCCAATGGGAAAATAATTGTGAGTTCAAGTCCACTATCACATTGGAGATGGTGGCAATAACTTATTTTTACTTGTTTGATTGTGCCCCAACACCGAACACTTCTTAAAAAAGCTGACTACTGAACTTGTTTCGACGTATATTAAAACATGACGATCAAAAAGTGGCAATTATATTATTGTGGGCATATGTGTGTATGGGAGCCCTGCACACATAACACTACCTCACACTGTTAGTGTTTTTGCTTTTATTAATGATAGTATTTGAGCAGCAAAAGTAAAGCTGTGTTTATTTTGAGATTAACCCAGCGATCATATCAAAGGTCGTATTTCTCCTGCCATCTCAGACTATCAAATTGCCTGCCAGCTACATGCCTGTTATGCAGAAACATTTTGTGATGCATGAAGATACCACCACCCTGACAGCTATGACAGAATCAATTACATTTACAAATCAGGGCAGCAGAGGTGTCTACAGAGTCACTGTAATGACTTTCAATTGTCCATCAAAATATCCTTGCATGGGAGTCAGGAATTGGGGTTTTTTCAGTCCTTGAGCATTTGTTTTCTGCATCCATTTGCTGGGTGTTGATTGCCTTGTAATGTGTGTTCCTTTGTGGCATTGTCTGACTGGAAACGTGATGCATTCTGCAGTATTGCAGTTGGCTGACGTGTACGTTAACAATCACTTTTGGTTTCTGTCTCACTATAGTTAAGGTGAAGAGATTTTCAAAATAAAAAAACGGAACCAGTCCCAATCATAAAAGTTGGTCTAACTTCTCCCACACACACCCATCCCCTCTTTTCCTGGTGGGATCCCACAGTAAGTATTTTCCATTTCCAGCGCTTTGTCTGGGTTGTACACTGTGTGGATTTGACTTTGACTGTACTGATGTTAAAAAACATAGGTGTTTTTGCTCTAATTGCTGTTACGGGCCTTGATATGCATTCATTTCCCAAACAGTTTATGTGGCAAATCAGTTAATGCATGTGGTTGTTAGCTACCTGCAATGTTGCAGGTTATAGCCCATCCCGAGATTGTATTGTATTGTACGTGGTCTTCTATATTGCCCTTCTGCCACTATTGCCACTTAGCTCTGTAAAAAACATGGTGTGCTCAATAGTGGGACAGTGTGAGAGGCAGATGCAAAACCTATGGTGCTGATAGGTTCATGTCGAAAGTAGCGCTCCTCAGTGCCAATCTGCTTTGTATGGGTTTGGTGAAACTTGGAAGTATATTATCAATAGGGAAGACTCCAAGATTTAATAAACTACAGTGAATGGGCCTGGTTAGCTAATGATGCTGGCGAGTGTGAAAGGGCTAAAGAGGAGATCTTAGTAAATCTTTTTTTCGTGTTAATGTGTGAATGGCTATGTCTGTGGCAGCCGTTTTTGCGTGCGTGTGTGTGTGTGTGTGCGTGCGTGCGTGCATGTGTGCGTGCGTGTGTGTGTGTGTAGTGCAATGTTGAAGGATATCTTAGAGGGGAGTTGGTTAGTCAGGGGAATGGGGGATTATGGCTTACAAGGCAAAACAACCTGCCGCCCAGCACCCCCACCACTGTCCTCTTGCAGAGAGGTCCCGTTATTTCACTAGCTCACATTGCCAACTGTCCGTCCCTCACTTCATCTCTCTCTCTCAAATCGATGCATTTCATTCCATGTGCAAAAAAATAGACACCTGCAATTTGGCAGAGGAGGGAGAGGTGGTTATATGGAAACCCCACTCAACTACCATAAACTACACGCTAAGGATTATAGGAGGTAAGAACCTTTGGTTCAGAGAAGGGGATACTTTGATATTTGGGGCTGCAGTCACCCTTTTTGCCTTTCTTAGTAAGCTGCTTGGCAGGCTAAATAACACCTCGAACCTCACTCAACATGCTCAGATGCTGTGCTCAGTGGCCTGCTGGGGATTCTGACCGTCAAGGACAGGGCCTGTCTTGGGCAGGGCAAGAAGGTTTTAGTCAAGAGAACATCAAGCGATCAGGCCAGGGGCCAAAATCCCTGCTTGTTCTTCATAGGGGGTCCATCCTGTTGCATGGCACAAGCACCAAAACTCTTTGCACACAGGTCAAAATGACATTCCTTCTGCCCCCAAAAGCCACAATTCACCAGGTTTTGAGGCAGTGCTAGGATTTTGATATCAGAGTAATGCTGCTACCGAAATGAAGACCAGTGATCTGGCTTAAGTGACAGTGTAAAATTATGAAGCTTTTATTTGGACATAAATGCCATGTTGAATTGTTGTCCACTGGGAAAATTAAATCTTTCCCTGCAGTTCAGCTGGGTTTGTTCCAGTGGCCAACTTCCCTTTTGCTGGCATCTTATATGCCTTGAGTGGTTTGTGGAATTATAAGAAACTAGGGGAGTGGAGGAGGACTATGAGGAGCAGAGGGGGGCTGGTAGGCATGTTGGGGACAGGTTTAGGAGTTTGGTGCAGTGTAAATGCAATTCTGAATTCAAGGTTTTTGTGAATAGCCACGGCTAACAAAAGATGTCTAGGAGGGTCTCTTGTATGGCCGCGTCTATAAAAAGCATGTGCGTAGGCACGTCGATACTATCCCGTGTTTCAATTGTTACGGATGAAGCCCCGAGTATATTTAAAGCTGTGTCTATAAATATACATTATTTGTGCAATATTCATATGTTCATCTGCATGATACAGTACAGAATTGTATTTGTGTGTGTTATTTTATGTACTTAATTGTTCACTTATTTGATTTGAAGGTTTGAAAGCCAATTTAGTTTGATTTGGGGCTTGCAGAAAATGTACGTGTAACCGCGAGCACAAATCAAGATCTATATCTGTGTCGAAGATGCTAGGTGGGTTTGTGTCTGTTTTATTATTTGTTATTGGTTGTTGTTACTTTTGCATTTGTGCAGAACTTAGAGATAGGTTGTGCTGAAAATGTGTAAGCCATCGTAGTAGTTTTATTGGTATATATTCCTCTTTTTTTGTTGCTTGTTTTGGAAAGTATGAAAACCACCATTTTCTGCAGTTTTGTCCTTTTTCATTGATTGTACTTCTTTTTGTATATTCATCATTATTTCTTTTAATTCTATCAAGGAATCCATAATCAGATGTGTGGGTCCTTGTTGTTGTGCTTCCTTTGTGAATATTCTAGAGACTTGAATCACTTCTTCATCTGTTTGAAAATATTTGAAATATTTTTGAACAATTGAAGATACAATACACTTTCAAAATATGTGTGTTGGTTGTATACACATATGATAGTTTGATAATAGGTAAATACATTATATGTGTTTGGTGACTAATATTTGTTAATTTAAATGTAATTGTTAGTCACATTTTACATAAATATATAGAATGTACTTACAAAATCCTGATTGTGGTGTATTTTCTTCTGTAGCATTGTTTTGAGTGTCTTCTTTTCTAATCTCTTCTTCTGTAGGGTAATTCTCCTCCAGCCAATTCCATGTATTGTTCCATTGTTCTAGTGGTACAGAGAAATACTTCTTGTCAGTTCAGAGTCCGAATTTGGAATGGAGGAAGAATAATGAGGAGAGAAGGTGGAATGTTTGTTTTGCTTTGTGATTGGTTGTTTATTGTGTGATTGGTGGCTGCCAATAGGATTTCAAGTACATCAGATGCTGTTGAATTGTACAGAGCCTTTTAGAGAATGTATTTGTTTGAGTGATGTTTACATATGGCAATAAAATTGTAGATGGATCAGGTACACCCTTAGCAAAAAGTGCTGGTTCGGTGGTATGAGGTGTTTAATATTTGAAACATGGAGCCAATTCCAGAAGCAGAGGAATCTCTTTGTTCAGAAGTTTGTGTACATTTATAGAGAATGGGGTTAATAGTGATGTTGGGGACATAGGTGATGAGTTCTCAAATCATTGGCTTACAAGATTTTTTTGATTTTATAATACTATATTAGTTGGAGTGTTTGAAATGAGAGGAACATGCTGCAATTGTGGGGAAATATTTTTGACAGGAAGCAGTTTTTTTTCTCTTTTGAAAAAGAAAATTAATTAATGATCTAAAGAAAGAGCACAGACAAGTTTTTCAAAATATTTGGAATCATTATAGAGGTGAAGAGTATTTCTGTGATCGAATATTTTGGTGATATGTTGGTTGAAGAACCCAAATGTCCTTTTAAGAGCCACCCAAAGAACCTTTAAAGTATATTGGAAAAGGTAAATACATTTGCTGCCCTTTTTTAAAATAGCCACTGCTACAGCAGCAGCCAATGAAACGTCGTGCCCTGTTAGGCATTTTTGTAGCCGTGGGTACTGACCAGGGGACAAGCTACAGCCGTGGATACGAGCAGGCAAATGGCACATTGTGTATTTTTGGCGGGTGCAGCCGAGGCTATAACTGTCGCGCCCTACCCACAGCTATGAACGCACCAATTGCATGTTGCTGTCTTTGATTGCTGTATGTATGAGCAGGCAAATGGCACGTTGTTTATTTTTGGCAGGTGCAGCCACGGCTATAACTGTCATGACTCAGCCACGGGTATTAACGCACCAATTGCATGTTGCGGTCTTTGATAGCTGTGGGTACCAACCACAGGATAGCAGTGTGTCTGACCAGCCAAATGGCACATTGTGTATTTTTGACAGGTGCAGCCGTGGCAATAACTGTTGCATATTATCCTTGGGCAGGAATGCACCAATTGCATGTTGTGGCCTCTAATAGCCATGGGTACCAACCACAGGATAGCCGTGGGTACGACCGGGCAAATGGCACATCATGTATTTTTGGCAGATGCATCTGTGGTTATAACTGTTGTGTCTTTGCCGTGGGTATTAACGCACCAATGGCAGGTTGCGGTCTTTAATAGCCATGGGTACGAGCAGGCAAATGGCATATTGTGTATTTTTGGCAAGTGCAGCCACGACTATCACTATCATGCCGCTATACACGCGACTACAGACGTTTTTATTTTGGTGCAGTGATCATATTATATTATGGATGTTTTAACTCAGATTTGTACATGTATTTCTATGTGGATGTTGTCACCTGAAGGGTAATGTGAATTCATTTTGGAATCTTTGTGGTATGTGTTTTTGAGCGCATTAGAAACTTTTTCATGTAGCCACAACTATAGGTGGGTTTTTATAGTGTAACCAGTGTTATGGCCGTGGCTATGTCAATGGGAAAAAGTAGGAAGAAAATAAAGGTTTTTTTATATGTAGTGTGTAAATATTGTATAAAGTATACTTTGAAGTATTGTGTTGAGGTTTATTGATTGATATAGCTTGTAATAGAAATGTGTTTGTAATTTTACTTGTTTGCTTTCTACAGTCCTCTTTTTGTGCTATTGAATTGTGAAAGCTATGAAAGTGACATTTGTGTGACAGTATGATTTGATAACTCAGAGTGTGCACATGCTCTGTGTTTGGCTCTGGTGAAGATCCATTGATTATTTGGAGCAGCTGAAGGTGAATGACCGTGTGTTTTTATTACACGGGCTGTGGTAGCGGCCGTGTAGTTATGGTTAAGTTGCTCATCTCATAGGAAGAACACTTTTTGGCCGGCTTATAACTTCGCTCCTCCTGGACGAATTCACATCAAACTTTGCAAAAGAAGTATATGGGCCAATCTGAATTTATTGGGGAAGTTGGGTGAGGTTTTGTGGTGGGGGGGACAAAGTTATAGTGGGTCCCTTTTATTTTTTCTTCCATAGACTGAATGGAGAAAAACTTTGCACAGGCCCACAGCACAAATGGCTGGATGGATTTTCACCAAATGTGCAGCACCTTGCTCCCAAAAGAGTGCTTGTGTTAATGTGGTGAAAATCCGTCCAGTACTTTTTAAAAAAACAGCTCAAATGTACGCCTCTAAAAAATAGTGATATCTAGCTCCGCTCTGCGGTCCCATTTCCCTGTTCACTCCATGGTCCAAAGTCTCATTGGACTAGATTGTGGCATGCTGTCGGTGAACATTTGACACGCCCGCTGGTTTGCTGGAGGGAAGGGTGATGTGCGTCACAATTTAGGGAAACCTCGCCATGTTGTATCAGAGGCTACTACGGTGCTGAAAGGGGCTGAAAAACATGGTTTGCAGCATCTGGTGCTGGGAAGAGGGGATGAAAAGGGTGAGGGAGTGAAAAGCGGGTCATATGATATATGTGTTTAGCTGCAAGAAGACAGAGGTGTGCGAGCGGTGTCCGCGAGTACTGCGCCAATTGGCGGGTAGCCCATCAGGTGACTAGCATCTGTGGTGAATGCAGGGAGGCTGAATTGGGGGTGGGGAGTGCAGTGGAGATGATAGCAAGATATTTGGATTGGGTGTAGTGTGCTGTGTTGACTGTGGTAAGCACCTTGCAGCGAAGAGTATGCCCACTGGTGGCAAGTATGTTTCCCACTGTTGGCTTGTGTGTGTCGTTTGTGGCTAGTGTACACATTGTTAGTTGCATGAGTGTGGTCATTGTTTGCATGTCCTACAGTTTTTGGACCAAAGTGGAGGTGAAGGAGTTAATAATCCTGTGGTGTGTCTACTGGGTGAAGTGGTGCACTACTGTGTGTATAGAGGTGGATAGGGTTCCAGTGGATGGATTATGTGTTTGGTTTGTGCCCATTGGCCAGATGACTTTACTGTATTATGATGTAAGCTTATCAGTATGTAATACAGATGGGGATGCAGGGGCAAGGTTTGCAAGAGTTTGTGGTTTGATTGGAAGGAAAATAATAGTATGTAATCGTAAGTGGGTAGGGGTGCTGGAAGTTAGACTATGTTTGCGGGTTTTACTAAGTGGCTACATGTTTGCATGTATGGCTGTATTATGTTTCAGGGTTTGGTAAGGGTGTTGGTGCCTGTGTGATGTTTGCGGGTTATGGTAAGTGGCCACATGTTCTCATGCATGGCTGCATTGTGTTGTGGTGGGTTTGGCCAAGGCCTAGCCTCTTGGGTGCATGGCCGGAGGCCATAGGCCTCTGCATGCACCCAAGAGGCTAGGCCTTGGCCACACACACTACAATGCAATGCAGCCATGCATGCCAAGACTGTGAAACTGATATATGGATTTCACTAATCGGTTTATAGAGTATATTTTCTTTTTCCTTTGCTGGTTTCGGTAAGTGCTTATAAGCATAGCTTGCTCCCTTGCACACCCTTTCAAATGTGCATATCTCCTATGGGTGGTTACTATTACAGAATATTTGTGGAGGAGATTTTAGACTTCGTAGAGCACCAGAGGTGACCAGAAATGTGTGGACTGGAATATGCTGCACTTTATTGCACTTGTTGGCCTTTACAGAGAGATATGCCACGATTTGTGTTTGGCATGGTTTGCCCCTGATGACAGCATTGCCTTAGGGAGTGCCATAAGATACTGTGACATCCAATACGTTCCTTACCATCACACATTTCAAATATGGATAATGCACACAGCTGCCAACATACAATTGAAGGTGTACTTCAGATAAATGTGTATACAATGTTTGCCTTATAGACATGGTTTGAAAAGAAAACATCTCCAAGTACAAGAAAAGGAGCATTTCACAATCACATAATCTTGCACTACGCAATTGGTAACAGAAGTATGTTCACGCAAATCAGTATGCTGTTATTGTTTGCCTCCCCCCCCCCATTCCACCATGAAAGGTACATCAGTACTGACCACACTGTTGTTGGAGAAAAAATGTACACTTTACTCTGCAAATCATACTCCTAATTGCCAGGCACTATGTTCCACTGTCGCTTCCATGCACTCTGAGTGTGCTTTTCTTATGGGAAAACAGAGTTCATGTATGTTTCCACATGTGGGAAATCTGAAGAATGTAATGAATGGGTATATTTTTGCTTTCAAGGATTTGTAGCAAGTACATTAGAAATTCCTGTGGATCTTATTGTCTGTTTAACGTGAATTTCACCATTCCATCACAGTAGTGCAATTCCTGCCTTACTCCTGAGACACTGTAAGGGCCTCATTACATGGTAGGCGCTAAAAAACGGGATTTACCGGCATGGCGCTATTAGCGTGTCCGCCCTCACAGGAGACCGCCAATAGCGCACCATTACGAGTAAGCGGACACGCGCATAGGGCCATGCCGGTAAATGACCCTACCGCCATGGCGCTAAAGCACCTTACCGGGCCCGCCCAAAGTGCTGATAGCACCTCCGCCCTCACTGTACATGCTATTTGCGGTCACCGCTATTAGCGATGACCGCTATTAGCGGTGACCGCTATTAGCATCGACCGTTAAATAGCGGAAGCGGAAATAGCGTCATCGCACCGGAACGGGAAAGAGCACGGCGGCCATCTTTAAAAACACAATCCATTGCCATCCTCTGCCCCCTGGACCATATTGGAGTAGTGAGCTGTGTGAAATCAACCGTGACACCTGCATCATGCCCAAGGCCCTGAAGAAAACATGTGACAGGCAGCGGAAGGAAAAGTACACCAACAAGGAACTGGTCATGTTGACGCAGACCCTTGCAGAGCATGCAGAGGTCGTCTTTGCAAATGATATGCGCCGCGCCACCTTGCTCAAGAAGAAAGCCATCTGGGAGGAGGTGGCAGTCAAAGTCAGTGCCGTGGGCACCAGCACGCGCACTGTGCGCGAATGCAGGAAGAGGTGGGACGACCTCAGGCTGCGGGTGAGGGGCATCCTGGCGGAGAACCACCGCATTGCCACTGCTGGCGGAGATGGCTCCCCAATACACCTGAAGGAATGGGAGGAGACATGCGCCAACATGATTGCCACTGAGAGCATTGAGGGAGTGGGCAGCATGGAGGTCGGCGTGGCTACCACTTCTGATGCAGGTGAGTGTACACATGACAGGATGCGGTGTAAATGCATAGTCACCCCCATATGTGAGCCCAGACCCCACTCATGCATGGACACACATCCACACATGCACCCATCCATCACCATGTCAGTGTCAGACCCAAACACACACACATGCACACATCACCAGAGACAAGTCCCAAACTCAACCATGCATGGATGAGGCACTGAACTGGCACATCACCTGCATCCACAACTGTTAAGTCCCAATGTCCACAACTGCATAATCCCTGTAATTTACATTGAGTATATTGAAACGCAACCAATGCCATCCCCCTTTTCGTCCCTGACAGGCTCACATACAGATGGGGAGGATGCTGCAGATGCATCAAAGGCACCACCTACATCAAAGAGGCCAAGGGCACAGGAGCCGGAGGAAACCCCTGCAACATCCAGGGGCAAGGGTGGAAGGCCACACCTGAAGAGTGGCAGCCTACGTCACAGTGCCACTGCCAGGGCAGCAGTAGCTGCACCACCAACTGTGGCCCCACCACCGGAGGCAAACCCACTCGCAACAATGCCAGACACCCAGGGCCCACCATCAGCTGCGGCAAGCTCTGCTGGTGAGGCAGCCGCCACTGGCCCCCAGTCCGATCCAGAGGACACCCTACTCCAGCACATGGAGATGCACACCCCAAGCCCCCCAGGAAGCACAGAGCCCATGGCATCCCAGACCCCTGGTTCTGATGGGACTTATGAGGACACCAACCCTGCAATAATGTCACCCATGCTACCATCACCTGTTGCATTGGAGCCATCTGTGGGCACGGCATCCAATGCACAGTCACCCGGCACTGATCAGCAATTCACGACCATCCTGCAGCGCCAACAGGAGCTGACCGTGCTGGTTGGGCAGCATGTCGCTGAGGCAGCAAATCTCACCGAGAAGATAGGCCAGACGGCGAGGCACTCCACTGAGCGCATGGACGCCAACACGGACAGGATATGCAATGAAATTGCAAGTCTCAGGGAGGTGCTTGTCCGCATGGCAGACACAATGGACCGCCACTTTCACCCACAAGGCCAGTCTGCCCCATCCTGGACTTCCGGGTCGACTCAAACAAGCCCCCTCAGGCGCTCGATGAGAACCACCAGGCGCACGTCTGGCAACCCTCAAGACCCTTCCAAGGACAATTGCAATCAGGGGGTTGATGGGGATACTCCGGTGTGCATTGGCCATGGCAGAAATGGCAGAGACATGAGGGACTGTTGTGGGGGGTGGTGGGAAGGGTGTCATGGGTCTGTTGGGGGGGGATGGTGTTATGGGTCTGTTGGGGGGGAGGGTGTTATGGGTGTGTTGGGGGGGTGGGAAGGGTGTTATGGGTCTGTTGGGGGGGAGGGTGGTGGGATGTCTTTGGGCTTGCACTACTACACCTTCATGTCACTCAATACACTGGTTTCTGAACAAAACACAGGCTTGGACATCTTCATTGTGTGTGTGTACTTCATTGGCGACAGGGTCCATTGCGTGCTTCAAAACATACACCAGTGCATTACCCCCCATATCCATGTGACAGTACGGAAACATGTTCCTCAGAATATTTGGTTCATCAGATGCTGTCTCACAGCATGTCCCTCCTGGCCATCCCCTCTTGCAACACCTGCATCCCCTTCACCTCCGTCCTCATCACCATCATCATCCTCATCAGGTGCTTCTATTTCAACGTCAGGGGGCAGTGGCACATTCCGTCTGATACACATATTGTGCAGCATGACACATGCCATGGTGATCTTGGCCACCTTCTCATGCCCATACAGGAGAGCACCACCAGACCTGCTAATGCACCTGAAACGTGACTTCAATAGTCCAAAAGTCTGCTCGATCACGATGCGGGTACCGGTATGTGCACGATTGTATTCCTCCTCGTGACTGTTCTGTGGGTTCCGTACAGGTGTGAGGAGCCAGGGCTTCAGGGGATAGCCCGCATCACCTGTATGGGGGAATGAACGGGGTCCTGTTACTGTTCACCTCAAGATCGGCCTGTTCACATCACACAAATTGACATTGCATTGTGATTCACGTACTAAATTGACAGCATACATGCAGATGGTCTGTGTGACAGCAACGTGCAAGAGGGAGGTCGACCCTGCAAGTAGAAATGCCACATTCATGCCTCCAACAGTAATTGACATGTCCTGGGTGAGGCCAGGTCTTAGGTGTCCCTGGCCCATCCAAATTAGGTAACACACTGCTAGTGTACTGACATCCTGACACCGATGTTGCCATGCTGTGAAGCATCACTTAAGTGGTGCCATAGGTGTGTGGTTCAGTGCTATGTCTAGGGGTGATCCCTTTGCATGCCTTCAAGGGCGCGTTGCTGGATTGATGTTGTGCTGCACTGAATCTGTATTACGGTCTTGACACCGTTGCAGGTTTGTGTAATATGTGGCGTGGCATGATGTGCAATGTGGATGGATGTGTGATGTTTTGCAACCTGCATTGTTCTCAATGTTCTGCACCTTCGAATTGCATGTGGGTTCCTCTCAAGTACATCGTGGCCTTCCCTTAAGGACATTGGCGTACATCTGTATGTCCATTTTCCCTACGGACGCCAGTCAACACCCAGTTGGAGTATGCATCTCTCCCCCCCATTCACACCCAGTTGGAGTATGTATCTCTCCCCCCCCATTCACACCCAGTTGGAGTATGCATCTCTCCCCCCCCCATTCACACCCAGTTGGGGTATGTATCTCTCCCCCCCAAATCACGCAGCCGTGTGCTTGCCCTGCTACTCACCAAGTAGCCACAAACGTTGTCCGGTGTGTCGCTCCATGTAGCGTGGGATAGTTGAGTTCCGCAGAACCATGGAATCATGTGTTGATCCTGGGAATCTGGCACAGCAATGTGTGATTATCTTGTTGGCGTCACATACCATTTGGACATTGATAGAGTGGAATTGCTTCCTGTTTCTGTAGACTACTTCATTGTGATGTGGGACCACCAATTCCACATGGGTACAGTCGATGGCCCCGATGCAACTTGGAATGCCTGCCAGTGAATAGAAGCCAACTTTTGTGTTTGCAATCTCCTGGGCAGTCTGTGGCATGGATATGTGTTCAGGTGCATGCTTCAGGAGTGCATCGAGTACCTGGTTCAGCGTGCGTGAGAATACTGGTTGTGAGATGCCATGCATCTGTCCCCCTGTATGCTGATAGGTGCCTGTGGCCAGGAAGTGGAGCACACTCACCACCTTCAGTAGCGGGGGGATGGCAGTTCTGATGTCTATGAGGCTCACAATGTCGTCGTGGATCATGTCCACGATGCTGGTGATGGTAGCCCTGTCCAGACGGTACAGGGTGTGTATCTGCTCAGGGGTCAGGTTGAATGGACTGGCTCTGATCCTGGGTATTGGTGGGTGCCTCTGTGGTATGATTAGGTGGCGTTGTGGTGCCTGCTGTGCCTGTCTTGCCCTCCTCCTCCTCCTCCTGCGTCTCCTTTGTGCTGCCTGTTGTTGTAGCAGCTGCGCTGCAATGAGGTCCTCCAGGCCATGTAATGCTGCCAGTATTGGAACCATCTTGGTGTGGGGAGGGGTGTGGGAAGGGGTGTGGTGTGCTCCTTTTGAGCTGCCACAGTCTCCATTGCCTTCACCTGTGCTGATTTGGTGCGCCTGTGGCAGGTGGGAACACTGCTCATTTCCCTTAACGGGTGGTCCGCGATGCCGGTATTTGCACCATGGCGGTATGGGATTTGGGGGGATTTACCATGCCGCTATTTGCATGTGCACTGGCCTTGTGATGCTGTGCTAATAGCGGCATGGCGTAATTAACGGAATGGAGGGTCGCGCGCACGCGGCGTGTCCGCTATTGGTGGCACCGTAATTAGCGGTGCCGCTAATAGCGGTGTGCGGGGTCGTGATCCACATAGGGATTTAACATTACCGGTAAATCATTACCGGTAACGTTAAATCAATACCGCCTTCCGTGTAATGAGGCCCTAAGTGTTGTCAGGATTATTTGCTGCATTTCTGTGAAGGATTAGCATTTGTAAATACCACTGGTCAGAGCCATTTAAATAAATGTTTTCAACAATTGGTGGCATTTGGAAGAGAACATTACAGTAATTAGATGGATGTGCATGTGCTTCCTTTGCAGAGGTACTTTTCTTTGTGTGTGGAGTTGGGTATGTGTTGTCCTTGTCAGTCCTTTTTTGTGTGTTTTTGGTAGTTGATGCAGTATGAGCTGATTTTAATTTCTTTGGTGGTACTGTTGGCAAATAATTTAGAACTTCTGATTGCATGAGTTTTCTTTTAGAACCTCTCTGTTGTTGCAGAACAGGGTACATTTTGTGATGGGGTGCGTACACTGCACATAGTCTATTGTACTCTATGATGCAAGGAATGTCAGCGCTGACTGCACTTGCATCAAAATTGACTAGCTAAAGTCCCTCAAATGTACGTAGGCGTGACAGTATTACGTAACTCATGCCTTCTTTAAAGACTGTACTGCCAATATGAATTAAGGCTTGATCTAAGGTTAGCCTTCTAACACAAAGGAGGTAATGGGAAGTATTTACACTGCTAAAACAAAAAGCCCCCTAATATAGGCAACCCTATAAAATACATACACAACAATTTGGTAAGCAGTGTCCTATCACGGGTGGGGAATCTTCCTCTCGCTGCTACTGGCCAGAAAAGGGGTTGCTATAACCCTCAGTACTGATTACAAAGCACCCTATTGTGCTGGACAAATTAAACCAACCACTAAATCGTACTAAGAAAAACTGAATTATATAAAATACATTTTATTATTGTAGTTTACATTCATTAACAATATACAGTTTGTAAAATAAACCTTCAAAGATTGCTACAATTTCTTAAAGAATGGAGTACATTGCAGTAAAAATAGGAAAAAAGAAGCACACAGGGATAGAAAGTATATATAAACCAAGACAAGGAAGGTTTATAAACAGGGACAAATGGTAAATCACTGTCTGTGGTCAAACTCGGATGATGTAAGGTTGACCAAAATCAAAACATAAAATGGTCAACTAACCGATAAATCACACACTACTTCATTCCCATTCAACCCAACATGTTTCATTCCTCACTCATTCTCATCACACAAAAGTACAGGGAAATTCATCAGGGGCATGCACTTTTACCTGAAAACAATTCTCAAAAGTTATAATATTTATCAATTGAAGGGCTACATAAACAACAAAATAATCCTATAGTTTAAAAATTATTTTGACTTCGAAAAATGATAAACCCAGCCAAACACTTTGATTGTCGAACGGGGTTTGACACGGTGCGGTTACAGACAGCTCTTTCCTGCTGTGGCAATAGACTTGGCTTAAGTCCAGCGAGAGGTAGAAAATGTACACCTGTGAATGACAAAAATAGTACAAAGACTGATAAGTAGTCTTTCTAGATATCCAGACTCTTTACATTAAGCAGTCTGTTGAGCTCAAAATAGCTCAAAGTTCTCACATCACAATGGCTAACTGATACATGTGTCTCATGTTGGTTAAATCAAGCTGGTAGGTTTGGTTCAAGTGGTTGGGCACCAGTACTCGTCACACTCATTCTATGGGCCGTGCTAATCTAATTCTCACAAAGAGTTGGAACACAGAGAAATGGAAACCTAACCGGCCGACATACATTGAGTTCAAACCGGTTAAGCAAAAGCAGAGCCTACTGCTTAACAACGGTGTACCAGTTGTACACCAAGTTCACTTATTTAAATAGGTCACTTCCACCACGAGGACAGAGAGGGCTTATGACTTGTACCAAGATGTAAACGAGGGTGTGAATCGCTATGGATTTCTTCCCTGTCTAGTTGATCAGGGTCAGTGGTTCAGCACACAGGCAGAGTGGGGAAAATCCAAGTACGTTTCCTGTTGTCAATGAAAAAAATATTTCTTGTTATAAATGAAAAAAAAGGAAGGATGGTTGAAGATAGGCATTGGGCCTCATTACGACCCAGGCGGTAACTTACCGCCTGGGTCGTACCTTTACCACCATGGCGTAAACTACGTTTACGCCATGGTGGTTGGCGGACTTACCGCCCCATTCCGAGGTTGGCGGGGCGGTAAATCCCCAATCCCCATTTACCCGCTAAAAGCAGGTGTTAAAACCTCCATGGCGCTAAGGGACCTCGGAATCAGGTGGTAAGGGTCGGCGCTGTTTACGCCGCCGTAAACCCCTTACCGCCTGAGTCGTAATGAGGCCCATTATCTAGTTGCGCCCCTTATAGTGTCCACTAGTATGCACTAAAAAATGAGTACCTCGCTCTGTGTGTGGAATGGGGCTCTAATGATCCTCAAAGAGGGAGATCACTCTTGGTCCCGTAAAACCATGGCTTCAACAGATCGTCATCTAAGGTTAGACCTTGCTATTTATCAATAGTCACTGCATAAGCTAGTGACAAAGAAAACTGTTCTCTGTGTAAATACATGTCTTTGAAATGAAGGAAGCACGTTGTTGTGCATCCTTTTCTTTTCACTTCTGAAAGTTTGTCAAACTGGACGTTGACAAACTGAATGCTGTTTTCACATGTGTATGTTTGAAAGCCAACAACTGTTCCAAGGGCTCCATTAACTTATCCTTGCTCTATCTCAAGACTACGCTTTAGCATTACTCTACAGTTAACACATAATGTTAAAATATTCTCCAAATGAGCTGTGTTGGAGATAGAGTTTTCTAAGGCTTTTAGTCGTGCTATGGCTTGTTGACACATAGTTAGTGTCATACCGTGTACATCAAGTTTGCCTGTGGAGTGCATTTCCAACAGTGGTTGCATTTATTTTTTCAACATTGTTGCATTGAATTGTGGACAACTTCCTAGAGTTGTCATTAAAGACATACAGCTCATATATTTGTGAGCTAATTGCTTCATGACATCAGTAGCACATGTGTTATGCCCAATCAGCTCATGGATGCGTCTGGTATTTAGGGTACACTGCGCTTCCTTTGATAGTACACTAATTTGTATGTTTTTTAAAATGTTGGCGTAGGTGAGGGCTGCAGACTGATGCTTTTTTTCAGTTAGTTCTCTGTATTGGAAATGTTGCCAGAGATTTACATTCCCGATGCTTCCAAGTTTTTAACATCACTGTTTGTGTCCTAGGGTTTTAAAGATAGGTTTGTCTTTTACTGGTGTTAATTGAAGGAGATCTCCAAAAAAAATCACATGTTTTCCTCCAAAGAGTTCTTCGTACTCTGTTTTGAGGACCTCTTGCAATCTGAGGTGAATCAAAGCTAACATTAGTTTGGAAACCATGCTCACCTCATCTATTAGGAGTAATTTCATTTGTTTCAAAACTCTGCGTACCTCCATAGCAGCTTCTGCTGAAAGTTTGTAGTACTCTAGTTTTGGTGTTCTACTGGAAGCATGTTGTAAGCAGCTAAACCTTTGGGGCGGTTACAACAGCTAAATGGTTGTTGTTTGTTAATTGTTGGAGGAATTTACTGATCATTTTTATTAAGAATGTTTTCCCTGTACCAGCTTCACCACTTACATATAGCAGTACAGATTTGTACTTTTCACAGGTACAAGTTTTAGTTTCGTGCCATATACCATGTTCAATTTGTGTACTTACTTCTAGGAAAATGGTACACTGTTCATTGTTTAGTTGGGAATTTAGTACAGCAAACTCTTCTGCAGATTGCTCATACTGACACATGGTAGTTGTTATTTCTGTCATGGCTAATTCCGCCTCGTTTGCTATGAGTGGCTGTGCAAGTGGTTCTTGGTTTCCTGTTACAGAAGGTTCACTGCTCTCAGAAGAGTCTACATTTAGTTGTGCTTGAAGTTCTTCTTCCTGTTGGTGTTCATTGTACAATATTGTTTTGTACCGTGTATAGTTTATATCTGTTATGGTACTTTCAGTTGCATTGAAAGCATCTTCATAGGAGGCTTGTGTGGCATATAACTCTTCCTCTTTTCTCCATGGTTTTCTCCATTTTCTCCATGGTTTGAAAATGTAGTATATTTCTATGTGTTGAGGAGTTTTCAATGATAATTTCATATGATTGATCAGGCTGCATTTAGTAAGTTTCACCAGGCTGCCATGTAGAATATTTCTTTGTGTTGAGGAGTTTTCAATGATAATTTCATATGATTGATCAGGCTGCGTTTAGTAAGTTTCACCAGGCTGCCTTCACAGCTTTTGACTCCGTATCTACCTTTTTTCTCATCTGGTTTAATGTTATTTTTGTATGAGAAGTTTTGAGCTATGTGACACAGGCACATGGTTTCTAAAGTAAGACTCCTGTTTGGGTAGTATGTGTCTGATAAGTTGTTTTTCAAAATGTCCTGGCTGTTGGGATTGTTTTTGGCTACTCTTTCTATGTCCTTGTATGATTTTAGAACTCTTTTTCTGGATGCAGCAGGACCAAGGCTTAGCCACACTATGTTTTCAGATTTTCCATATACGGTGGTGCCGGTTAAATGGTCTGCCGCTTCGTAGCTGCCACATTCTCTATGGGACAGCATTTTTATGCCAAAGCTGTACAATTTCTGTGCCAGTATTTTTTCAGATGATATGTCATCCCAGAGGTCTTTCAGCTCTGTTTTCCCTGCTTTTGTTAAGTAGGCTGTGACATATCGTGCAACTGCAGTGGAATTGTCTGCAATGTACTGTGAATCTATATTTGCATTCCATAGGAGGGCAATTATTGTATTGTAATTGTTGATGTACTCTGATGCTTCGGTTCTTTTCATGTAGTATGTGTTCATAGGAGATTTCCCTTTCACACTGTGTCGAACCAAAGACATGAAGCTGTTCACTTGCCCTGTTGCTGAAACTGGTCTAGGAAAACCAAAGAAGCATTTGGTGTAGTATTTTCCTATGTTCTTGTACTTGCGCCATCAATACTTTGCACACTTGTGTCTTTGAAACTGCAACATGTGTGCATGTAGGCCACTATGTGTACTTTCTGAAGGGATTTCGGAAATAATATATTTGTGAATGAATTGCAAAACAGTTACATCACTGTCCTCACCAAATTTAGGAGCATTTTTAATCCACAAAAGCATGTGGATGTGTGGTGCTCCTCTGGCTTGATATTCTTTTCTCCAAAAGAAGTGTTCCACTTCTCTGAGGGAAGGATGTGCTTTAATGCAAATGAAGTGCAGCATGGCAATGAAGCGACGATGGAAGTACTTGATACATTTACAGGATCCAGAGAGCACAGTTCTCCTGGTATTTTTATGTTTACACCTGTTTTATTTTGGTTTGCCTTGAGTAGGAAAGTGTGCAAGTCTTCCCATGCATACTCTGCACAACTTAAAGTGACAAACCATAGAGATAGACCAAGGTTGCGTAGCATACACCGTAGATCTGCGTGCCGTTGGAACCAGTACTCTTTTGTACCATGCATGTTTGCCAAGAGATTTGTAATACTTGACTGTAAAACTTCATCCTTGTCTTGCACCTTTTGAAGTAGCTGTGTAGCAGACATGAAAATGGGAACCGGTTTTCAATGTGTGTGCAACTGCATAACATAGCGTTACTAGCTCACTTTCAAAAAGGAGGTGAAATAAGTATTCCACGTTTTGTCTAAATCTAGGGTCTTCCTAATACATTTGTAAAGAGCGGTATTCTGATGCTGTTGCGTGCATCGTCCATTGTAGTTGGGAAGAGTAGATGGAAGGCTCATACTTCTATACTTTTTTACCATATACTACTTGGGATCCTTTGGCTTGCTGCATTTGATATGTTTCTAGTGCATCGTCTACAGTGTCTTTGGAGTACAGTGGGTGAATTGTGTAGTGATCTGAAATATTGGAGGCTGCAGTAGGATCTAGAAGTTCAAATTGGCCAGTTGTGAGGAGTCCTGAATTACTTTGGTGGTTTCTCTTAGGTTTTTGTCAATGTTTATTTCTTTGTAGTATTCATTGTTTTCTATAAGGTACTGCAAGGCTTTCCTAACTTTGTTTAAGTCCACTAGTTGCTGCATATTTTTTTAAATCTTTTGTAGGTATACCATTTACCTGGATAATCAAAGATTGTTCTAATAGCCTTTGCACTCGTAGAGTGTCTACATTTAGTTTCAGATCTAATGGTAAATAAACTACTTTCCCACAAATGGCTCTTAGTAATTCGGTGGGAGGCAGTTTTGCAGTTTTTGGTTCAAGTCGTACTTTTGCTTGAAATGGGTGCACTGTTTGGATTATAATGCTCTCATACAAATTAAGCTGCTGGAGTGCGTCTGGCAGTGGAAACAATTCCAAATTATTAGTGATTGCCCGTGAAGGCATTTGGTTATTGTCAAGTTTTGCAGTGCCGTATGTAGGTGTTAGTAATGTTGTATTTGTTTTCCGCTTTGAGGTAGAGAGCTAATTGAAACCATTGGGATGCCTCATCGTCTTCTATTTTGTGCATTATGTCTACTGTTTTGGTACTCTTTCTATAGAAAGTTCTGCGACAACATACACATACTTGGTTTGGCACTTCAGCAGATGTGCTTTTGAAGTTTCGTATTTCTTTTTTGTATGTGTGACGTAGAAAGTTGAAATCTACAAAGTTGTCACTACTGTGTCAAAGTGTTGTAGTTTATAAGTGCTCTTCAGTTCCGAAATATTTCCTTTGGACGTGCTCTATTTCTTCTAGCAGGTCTTTGGCAGTACCGTGCAAGAGAATATTATTTAACGGTTGCATTATTGAAGCTGGACTTTTTGCATAGTAGAGTTTGTAAACAAGATTTCTTACAGTGGAATGGTGTGTTGCTAACATTTTGATATGGTGGATGGTGCTTTTGCAAGTAGGTCCAGAAATACAGGCTAACAAATGTCCTCGTACTCCTCTGTGTTTGCGCACTGGAGAGGTCTCCATAGTTTGTAGTATTTTTTTTATTTTTGGCTTTGTCATTGGCTTTCACATAGTGATTGAGGAACTGTTGTAAAGCTTTGATAGAGTATTAGCGAACGTTACTTATTGATGTGCAAGGCCATTTGTGTGTGAGGCGTACTGGTTTGGTGCAATGGACAGTGGCATCTAAGTTTGTTGGGGATATTTGTTAGAGCAGTGTTTCTGCTTCCATTATGGTAATGTGTACCTGTTCAGACCCTCGTCCACTGCTATGCATGGCAATTTGGTTTGTTTGCTCTTGTTTTTATGATTCTTCATTGTTGTATGGCTCAGTGCTGGAGGTGTGACTCCACTCACCTGCACAGATGGTGCCAAAGGTATCTATGCTGACATTGTGCTGGTTTCAAAGTACTGGCTGTAGTTTACCAATTAATTTTGTTAGTGGTTTCATTCTGTTTACAAGTAATATAAACAATTTCCATTTAAGGGTCATTGCACTGTCTACAAGAGCTTCCAGGATTACGTTTCTGTGGTAAGTTTTAAGGGTTGAGCGTGATTTCTCACCTTTACTTAGAAGGTTCTGAAAAATCTCAAAACAACACTCTTTAACTAACACAGCTTCCCTTTGCCCACCCTTCCCATCCCCTCACCAATCACCATCTCCCTGTTTGCACCTAACTGTGTAAAGTGCCTCTCCTCTGTATTTCATGTTTTTTACTATGCCTGTAATAGCGCCACGATGCCCTTAGACTGTGGGTGCTTTATAAAAGTTAATAAATAAATAAAATAAATAAATACCCAATGAGGCAGTGCTGGAAAAAGAGTACTAGAAAGGGAAGAAGGACTGCATCTGCTTTACTGGGGCGTGACCCTTGCGGTAGTTGGGGAAGGGCACGTGCCACATGCTGTCCTTCTTACTATGCTTGGTATGGAAATGGGACTGCGGATTATCCATTCAGTTGTTGAGTGTGTCCTTAACAGGGAGGTGGTAATATTTTTTTTCATTGCTCTTGCCCGTGATCATGGCAGAGATGCAGAGAGTGACACTGTTCATCGTCGGTGATGCGTTTATGGGTGACCTGTACACATATGCCTGGGTAGCGGCATTGATGAAAACTTTGGTGTGGACGGAGAGCACGCTTTGCGGCGTAGTGTGGCTCTACCTAGTTTCATTGCTCTTGCCCGTAGTGTGGCTCTACCTAGTTTCATTGCTCTTGCCCGTGATCATGGCAGAGATGCAGAGAGTGACATTGTTCATCGTCGGTGATGCGTTTATGGGTGACCTGTACACATATGCCTGGGTAGCGGCATTGATGAAAACTTTGGTGTGGACGGAGTGCACGCTTTGGGGCGTAGTATGGCTCTACCTAGTTTGCAAGCTGAGCTTGCAGAGTGCAGAGATGTGACCACTTGGAGTACTGTTGACATAGTAGTTCTGCATTGTGGAGCACTGCATGTGGCTTTTCCCACTGCTGCAAGTTTGCTCGGTGAACTGAAGGTGGTGCTAAAAGTAGTGATGCACCGTTTTCCCACTGCAACATTGCTTTTCTCTTGCCTCCCACCAAGACCAGTGTGGAAAAATCTGGACGTACTTTCTTCTGAAGTAGAGAATAAAAGGTGTCTTGTGAACAACGGCAAATCTGCTTTTCAGTTCGACGCCGGGATGTTCTTTTGCGCCCATGAGAACCTTAGGGCTTTAAATGTGAGATTTTTTGGTGGAGCTCATTTCTTTTTGTCCACCATTGAAAATGCTGTTGTGTTCCTGAATCTACAAGATATTTTGGAGAATCTTGTGTAACAATGTAAGGAGGAGGAGAAGAGAACAATACTCAACAAAATAGCAAAAAAAAATATTTTTGTTTTGAAGCACTTTTACAAGAAAAAACAAAGAAACAAAAAAAACAAAAAAACTTTTCACAGCCACCAGTAAAGAGGGGATCCTCTACCCAGCTTTACATGTGTTCCCGCACCCAAGCTCAAAGGACAATATGTCCGTCGACAGCGAAAGTCCTGACATTGTTTGTGTATCTTGTCAATAAACTTTTTATAAGTCTCAAGTGCAACTAGTGTACGCTGAGAACAAAAATAAAGACTGTAGAAGATGTTTGGAAATAACTTTATCTGTATTTGTTTGTAGAAGAACGATTTGGCACAATTAAGGCAGTTTATGTTTGTAGACACTGTTTTGCATTTTATAATCAAACTCGTATTCCACCAAGAAGTGTTTTAAACGATATGTTAGTGCCTGATATCCCTCTTGTGCTTCCGAAATTGAACATGTTTGAAGTGATTGCATTGCAAACTGTTCATCCTTTTCAAGTTATTGTTAGACTGCAAACAAAGTTGTCAAATTTGCCTAAGAAGTCATTAGTGCAAGGTGTGAGAGGCAATAGTTGTGTATTTACCCCTGAATTTGGAAGAAAATATTAATATTCTAGGAGTCAAGCATGTCATTGCAGATTCTTTGTTTGTTTTCGTAAATCGTGTTGCCACTAAAGATAAGAGAATTCAACAACAGCTTATCAATATCAGAAAAGCGAAAAATGCCATGGTGTTTCTGTTGGAGAACAATGATTCATACAAAGGCAGTATGACTTCACCAGACTTGTCTATGCTTGATGTTGAGTCAACAAAAAAGAGAAATGAAGGTCATTTTCAGCATCTATCTGTTGCAGAAGGGAATCGTTTGCATGAGCATTACACTATTCATCCTCCACACTCATGTGAAGTCATGGGCGACAGTTTAAAATTGTATCAAATGAAAGCAATGAAAGGTGCACCAATTAGTATCTGGGAAAAGACATTAGAAAACTGTTGTTTCCCTATGCTTTTTCCAACTGGTACTGGATGATCGAAAAGTGCAAATGTCTGCTTCAGAATATCGTTGTACAAGAATGTATTCAGAAGATTCCTGATTCCACACCAATGTTGAATATATTTTTAACTTATAGTATGAAAGTGAATTTACAACATGATGTTAGGCTGTTGCTAATACACTTCAGACCGGAACTCAATATCAAAATCTTTCTGCATGTGAGATGCTGCAACAGGTGAAATAAAAAAATAAAGGTTTAGAGGGCAAACTTATGAATATTCTTGCTACAATCAGAGGAACTAAAGAATATTGGTATAGGAGACATTCCAAGGTTGGATACCGGAACAGAAACTTGCGATCTCCAACCAGGTTTGTGACTTTACTTTGGCTGAGTATGGTTGGGATGATCTTGCAGAGTGGATTTGGGAAAGTAATGCAGAGAAAGACAGCATAGAACACATGACACCAGGAGAATTGTGTTCTATGGACCCTGTAAGTGAAACACATTTTTTTCATCACAGATTTTTAGCCATGATACACTTTATATGTAATAAATAAAATGGTCCACTATGCCCTGTAGAACATTTCTTTTGGCGGAAAGAGTACAAGGCACGTGGGGCTCCATATATACATATGCTGTTGTTGAAAAATATGTAACTTGTTCTATTCCAGCTCAGCACATGCATGCTGATCTACGGAACAAGGTAGAAAGGTTTCAAAAGCATTCATGTGGAAAGTATTGTCAAAGAAAATACAAACGTATTGATAAGTACTACACTCAGTGCAGATATGGCTTTCAAAGGCTTATGACACAGTTGCTCGAGTGTAGTTTAATGTCATCTGTTCGACACCATGTTACTGGTAAGTCACTTAGAAATTCCAATCCTTTAAAACGAAATAAGGAATGACAATGTATTAATGATTACAATGCTGTTATTGCTCAGCTATGGAATGCAAATACTGATGTACAGTTTATTGCTGATAATTCAACAGCTGTTGCTAGTTATGTTACAGCATACATGACAAATGCAGAAAAGAGCAATGCATCTGAAGTATGGCCCGATTTATCATCAGATAGAAGACTCAGTCAGAAACCTGTAAGCTTTGGTTTGAAGATGCTTTCACATAGAGAGTGTGGTAGCTATGAAGCTGGAGACTGGCTAACTAGGTTGCCTCTGTATAGATGTAGCGTTAATGTAGTTTGGTTAAGTCTTGGACCAGCTAGTACTAGAAATCGGTTATTGAAGCCTTTGACTGAAATTGAGCAGTTAGCTGAATCAGCAGCTGACAGTACAGAGATGCTAAAAAACAACTTGATTGATACATATTATCCAAATCGATCTGAATTGTTGGATGATCTTTGTTCATATGAAGTAGCACAATGCTACTCATATCAAAATATAAAAGCAAACAGTGACAGGGGACGTTTTAAAGTACATGGATGTAGTGGTTGTCTAGTGAGACAAGAAAAGGCAAGTCTCATTAACCAAATGAAACTGTCGTGCAGAGAAAAACGAATTATTTAATTTTATGTATTTTGCAGTTATTCTTCCCATGGCGTGCAGAGAGTGATTTACTTGGATGTTTTGAAACTTTAAACCTTTGGAATTGTTTTGAATTCCAGGAACTGACCATTAATATGAGGCACTCTGGAGACTTAGAGTGTGCTGAAATGCTTAATAAGATTTGTGTAGGTGTTTTTGAGGAAAATGTGAAAGCAGTCTTAAAGGGAAGACTGATTTCTAAAATGTTTCATTTAAGAAACATTTTTTCTGTTGCTTTTATGTGCTCACTTGCAGAGTGTAACAAGTTTAACTCTACAATGCTACTGTCAGAGAAGCAAAATATGCTAGAGATAAAATCGTATGATGTTTTAGATGGTCATTTTATGCCTTAGATTTGGCTAAGACAGCAAAATTCAATTTCTAAAACAGCAGGTCTGAAAGGAGTTTTAAAACTGTGCATCAATACACTAGTAATGTTGAAGAGGAATTTGAATGTAGAAATTGGTCTAGTCAATGGAACGATGGGAAGAGTGATTGCATTTCACACGTTTCCTCACAGTACAAGTATTGAACATGTTGAAGAGTAGTTTGATCATGTAGAAGGAACTCACTTGATTTCTCAGAGCTCTGCATGTTTCATGCTTTTTAAGGATACCTTTGTAAAAAGAGCACAGTTTCCATTGTGCTCTGCCTATGCAATAACTATTCATAAATCACAAGGGTTGGCTTTAGAAGCAGCACTTATTGACATTGGTCATACAGTGTTTAAACAAGGAAGGTCATATGGCACTTTGTCACATGTGAAAAATGTAGAAGGTTTATTTTTAATAAACTTTGATGAAAGAAAAGAGACAGCTGACATTTCTTGCATCGAAGAATATAATTGGTATGGTTCTCACATGAACCTTATACAATCATTGCAGCTTTAGTAATGAAACAGGAGTTGTATGCTATTCTAATGCAGCTTTGAGGATCTTGTTTCAAATTACTCCATTGATGCAAGAAATAGCTTTGACAGCAGAAAAGCAGTTATGTGTTTAATTTTCATTTCTCAAAATGTCTGTAGATGGAAATCCATACAGTTTACATTCAGCAATGTCAATCCGAAATGTAGTAGCTGTTGCAAGTTGAAATGAGCAATTTCCTCAAAATACACGGGAGGATAGTCAAAATTTTGTAATGAACGTCTTTGAGATATTAGTGAAAGAAACTGTTAATGTAGATAAGTATGTTGGAATTAATTATGAGTGAAAGATTTGTGAAGGATTTGTGTAGCTGCATGTGCCTGATCGGAAAAGTGTAAAATGTTCTGATCTTGTACCTAAAGCATTGCATGACATGCAGTGTCTGCGGCTGTAATTTACAATGAACACTGCAACACCTAGTTTTTAATAAGTATTTATTGCTTATGTTTCAAAGATACAATGTATATGGTAGGAAAATTAACAGTTCAATATTACATTTTGTAAATAGTCAAGTTTCTGTTAGTAAGAAAACTTTTCAAACTTTGTAATTATTTCTCAGGAGGGGGCATCCATTTAATATGGAGATTTAATGACATGGGTGCGTACAGAAATATATTGGCTTGTTTGTAATGAATCTATACTCACACACCAAGCTAGATTGCCAAAGGGTTTAAAGAATGCTTACTTAATTTTGTTAGAAGCAAAATATATGTGTAATATTCTTTGTGAATATAAACATGCAAAATTAAAATGTGAAATAGAAAAATAGGCTAATAAGTGGTTTATGTAAAGTATGGCATGGTTTGCTATTAGGATGTTTTTTTTCAAAACAGTACTAAATAAATGTAGAAGTAGTATTGTGAAGATTATATCATTTAGAAGAGAAAATAGCATTCTGCAATCTTCTACTTCTGTTTTATTGTGTAAAACACTGTGGGGGTAATTCATAGAATTCGGCGCACAAGTGCCGCACGCAGCTGGCGCACAGAGTGCATGTGCGGCAGTCTGCACCAGCCGCGTGCGCCGAAACCCATTTAGGCGCACAGTGTATCCATGGATTTATACATCCATAAACAGCTGTGGCGCGAGAGTGGCGCAGCGACCCTGCAGCAGTGCCAGTTATGCCCCCAATCCCGCCCTGTGCACCAAAAACATCGCACAAATCCAGTACATGGCGCAAAGGCCAGTGGACCAGCATACAGCTCCCCAACCACGAAAACGTGTGTGAAACTCCCCACGCACCCCTCGCATACACGTCCCCAGCTCGTGCCAGCCCTATCGCGTGTGAAACGCCATGCGCACCCCGGGAATACACGTACCCCGCTCGCGCCAGGCTAATCGCGTGTAAAACTTCACACGCACCCCTCGGAATACACGTACCCTGCTCGCACCAGGCCTATCACGTGTGAAACTCCACACGCCACCCCCAGAATACACATACCATGCTTGCACCAGGCCTATCGCGTGTAAAACTTCACTAGCACCCCTCGGAAATACACGTACCCGGCTTGCGCCAGGCCTATCGCGTGTGAAACTCCACGCGAACCCCCGGAATACGTGTACTCCACTCGTGCCAGGCCTATCGCGTATAAAACTCCCCACGCACCCTTAGGATTACACGTACCCTGTTTGCGCCAGGCCTATCGCATGTGAAACTCCACGCACACCCCTGGAATACACGTACCCCACTCGCGCCCGGCCAATCGCATGTAAAACTCCCTGCGCACCTCTAGGATTACATATTCTCCACTCGCACCAGGCCTGTCGCATGTGGAATTGCACGCGCACCCCCGGAATACACGCAGGCTCATCATTGAACACCATGTTGATGTTCCGGAGGCGGGCTGTTCCCTGGACTCGAGGTCTCACAGCCATGGAATCCCTCAACTCCCTGCGAGTATCCTCGAGTCCCTATGCCCGTCTCAAAGCCCGGTGCATGGAGTTCTCCACCCTGACCATCCTGAGCCATGCCCTCTCCGCCCGCCGCCTCTCTGCATCTATTTGCCGGCCAAACCGCTGCCACACGGAAGACACTCCCAATCCGGGGTCCTCCTGCCCCTCGGCCGATGCCTGCCCCCGGGGTGTTGATGGCCCGAGCCATGATGCCTCCCACGCTGAGCCTGCTGCTGCCTCCAATGCATCTGCCTCTGCCACCACGATGGCATCCAGGCTGATGGAATCCCATGGTGCCGTCGTGCACGTGCCCTGCCCGATGATGCTGGAACATCCTCCATCCGCTGGGGTCCAGTTGGTGGGGTGGCCACGCCTGCTGGACCTCCGACTCCCGATTGGAGCAGGGATGGGATCTCCACCTGGCTGGCTGCATTGGTTGGGGCAGATACACAGGGGGCCCTGGTGGCATCTGGGCTGGAAGACGTAACGGAGAACGACTGGCGTATAGTGTGCACAGAGGAGGAGAGGGCCGCCAGACTGGCCGACACATGGAGGAAACCCCTGACCATGGACCCTCCCAACTAGACCACGTTGGCACACAGCTCTTCGTGATGACATGCGTGGTCCCCCCGGGAAGCATGCACGTCATCACGAATGTCAGGTGTGCGCAACGCAACACCAATGAGGACGGACTCCATCCGGTCACTGGTCCCCTCATCCGCAGGTAGAGGAGTGCCAGAGGACGTGGACCTCCCCCCTATTGGTGCATGGTGGTGCAGTCACAGTGTCAGGGACAGAGACATGCACAGGCATCTCTGTGGCGACCTGTGCTGCCTCCTGCCCCTGGACTGCACCACTTGCACCAGTGGTACCACCCCCACCAGGCCCCATGTGCGGCTCTGTAGCGGCCTCCTTCTCCTTTATAGATACCACCAACCTGGATGGCTCTGCACCATCTCCCACCATTGCAAGCCCCTGTGGGGGCTCATCCGCCCCTTCCGCTGCAGCCATAGTGGCAGACGCGGCACCAGTCCCCTCGCTCCCAGATGATGGAATTTCCTGGGAGCGTGACTGGGCCTTGCTCGCCGGCCGGTTGAGGCATCACTGCCGCTTTCCTCCACAGTGCCATCCCCGCCCTCTTCTTCACTCGCCACTGTGTAAAGGGAGACATTGAACACAAGCATCAGGGTACTGTACAATAGTCCCCTAGACAGAAAGCAATAGCACATGAGTGGCACTGTCAAATGTCACTTCCATCATGTCTCACAACAACACATGTGTCAGTGCAGGCAAGACACATGCAGGAACCGGCATGGCACATGAAACAAACATTTGCATCCATGTCCATGCACACACATCACCTGAGGGTCATGCACCTGGCCCTGTATGCCCACAGACACAGTGGATACAAGGATGAGTAGGCTGTATCAGTGATTCAACACATCATCACAGACATGTGTCATGCATCCATGGCGCACACACTACTTAGAAACAGGGACATGTACATCATGCATGTCCATGACAGCAGCACACATCTCTTACACCCCAAACATGTCAAAGTACACACACAGGCATGCATACATGTGTACATTCTGCATGCTGCTCCGCATGATGCATTGTAACACATACACCATCCATGTGGGACACGTCTGACTGGACTCACATGCTGCACCATAATGTCCCTGCAGACACATCCATACATGACCCATGTCACACATGCAGCCAAGTAGCTAACTACCACCACACTTCAACATGCACTGTTTCAAACGTGAATGCATGGGCACTTACCGCTTGACTGGTGGTGAAGCACTGGGTGAAGGCACTCCAGGACCCTCATCTGCTGGGTGGTAAGCTGGGTCCGGTGACCCTCTGCATCTGCTGCTTCCAAGAGGCACCGAGCCTTCTTGAGGGTCCTGGATTTGTAGTCCTCCCAGCGCTTCCGGACGTGTTTGATGTCACGGGGTGCCACCCCCTCCACGTTGACGGCAGCCACTATGTCCTCCCTACGTGCACCACCAGGATACCAACTTCCTTATCACTGAAGCTGGTAGCCCTCTGCCTCTCTGGCTGGGGGTCGCCAGTGGTCTCTGATGGTGTTTGCCCCGACATGGTAACCCCCAAGGCAGGTGTGGGTGGGCAACTGGGTCCTGGGGCTGGGCTGTGGAGCGATGGAACTTCAGTCAGGAGTCCTCTGTTTCAGCAGGGGTGGTCACAGCAACTGGATCCCTGTAGATGTCAGATGTGCAGGCACCAAATGGCAGGGCACGGTGGCAGCAGGCAGGCAGGCAGGCAGGCAACAGCAGATGGCTGGTGAGAGGCTGCTTGGGGCTCTGGGGGGCAGTAATTTGGCCTTCTGGGCAGGAGCGTGATCTTCCGTGTGTTGTCGCGTGGCCAGCTTTATACATTTGGCACGTGAAAAAACTGCACATCAGTGTGTAATTCAAGGAAAGGCCCTTAGCGCGTAAGCGCATCTGTGACATAACACGCGTGGGCGTTTACCTCGGCACGGGTTATATGTCCCACGTGGATTTCCATCGCTCTGTATGTGCTTTTCGTGGAGAGTGTTGCGTGTGTTATCCAGGCGTTGGGGTACACACACGATTACTTCACAGCGGCCACAGTGCGTACTTCTTCTTTTGGCGGGGGTGTTGCCTACGTGTTCTTCTTCTACATGCAAATCAGACAGTGATTCGCGCATGCTCTTTTTCCTACTGCGCGTGTCAATGTTAGTCGCGTACCCTTTTTTACGGGCATACTAGCCTGCGTGTTGACCACGTATGCATTTTATGTGTTCCTGCCTTCTGCGTGTCTTTTTTTACACACACGTGGGATGCAGGGGTCGTGTATCTCTTTTCTTGCTTTTTGGGGATGCCTGAACATTGCGTGATACATCATTTCTCCTTGGAGGCCACAGAATGGGACATTCATCATAGCTGTATATACATGTTTGTTGTTTGCGCACACTTTTATAATGCGCAGGGACGCTACCGCCTGCCTTTGTGTGGCGGACGTGTTTAAGCCTGTGCGTGTCTTTGGCCGTGTGCAGGTTTCCGTTATTCGATTCCATGAATATGTGTAGTTCGTGTGCATGTGGGCGTTCCGTGTACTTCCCAGCAGTACATCCCCAGTTATGCCTTTATTTTCATGCGTTGTTCCCGCACGTTCCGCCCCGTGTTCTGCCCCGTTTTGGTGTGTGCGCTACACGTTGTGCGCTTTCCCTGTGCGTGTCGCGCACGGCTTTCGGGATGTTGCAGTGACGTGGGTGCCCCTTCTGCGCCACCCACGGATTTGGCGCACATCCCAGGGTAAACATGCGCAGGGCCTTCCATGAATCACATGCGTGCGCATGCGCTTGCTTTTCCATCCTTGCGCCAGCTTGCCTCACGATTTTAGGCGCACATTTGTTCCATGAATCGGCCCCTGTATAGTCAAATATGTACAAGTGTTCCGTTTAAGTGCAAGGTTACATAAATGGTTCCATGTACATTATTTTGAGTGTGAGGGAGTGTAGAAGCTTATGACTGTTTACATATGGAACAAGTAAACAATAGATTGTAGATACAAAAGCATATAGTACAATTAAAATACAAAATCAAAATAACTGACTGAAAAGGTAACTTTTTAAATTGTATAAATATGTTGTATGTGCAGTGTGGAGTTTTTAGAAAAGTCAATCTATTCAGTCATTAAACTGTGCATATTCTTTCATTTTGTCTGGTAGATTTAAGATAATTGTGATTCGCTTCCAAGGTGTGCAGGTGGCCAGAAAAATGTATTTCTTTGTAAAACTGAAGACATAGTTACGTTATATGTCTTGGTTTTCTGGTGAAAGTTGCATAAAGTAATTTGTAAATTAGTCATCGTGTAGCATTAAGTAATCTTTGTATAGTATTGTTACATCTGTGCATTGTATTGAAATGCATTTATTTGGTGTATGAACTATGGATGTTGTAGGCAATTCTTTTTCGAATTTGCTGATGCAGAAAGTAGTTTGTAATAACTTAAATGTTAAGTATTTTAAATAACAGAACAGGTTTTTTTGTTCTCAATTGAAAATTGTTTTCCCCTCTATAGCATGATTAATGACCACAGCTTGGTATGGTTGTATACGTGGAATACAATCAGTATTCTTTTACTATCATTATGAGAAAAAAACATAAATAATCTTGTATTTATTTTGTTATAATGAACACCATAGTACCAATGCAGTGGTGATAGTGCATAGTATACATTGCGTTTACCATTAATATTAAGTACATTTTTTTCCAGAGTTCATATATGGAAGAAATAGGCAAGGACATAGAAGGTATTTGGGAAGACTTTGGATAAATATCACACAGCCTGCGGTAGCGGCCATGTAGTTATGGTTAAGTTTCTAAACCAATAGGAAGAGCACTTTTTTGGGTGGCTTATAACTTCGCTCCTCCTGGACGAATCCTCATCAAACTTTGCAAAAGAAGTATATGGCCCACTCTGAATTTTTCTGGCACGTTTTTGTAAAGGGGGGCAAAGTTATAGGTGGGGTCCTAAAATATTTTAGACTGAATGGAAAAAAACTTTGCTCACGCCTACAGCCCAAACCGCTGGACGGATTTTCACCAAATGTGTTGCAGGAGCGCCGGCTTTGTCCCAAAAGCGTGCTTTTGTAATGTTGGTGAAAATCCGTCAAGTATTTTTTTTTTAAAACAGGCAAAATGTAGGTCAAAAGAATTAGTGATATCTGGCTCCGCTCGGCAGGCATACGATTGGTCTAGAGGGTGACGTGATGTCCGCGGACATCGGACGCGCCCCCTGATTTGATGGTGAAAAGCAGGGAAGTGCGTCAGATTTTTGGAAACGCCTGCCATGTTGGATTCGCGGACATCCGCTGGTGTCCGCGGACATCGCAGTACAAACATATAAAAAAACACAACAGTGCACTTGTCAAACTTATCAAACAATATCTTGGGAGGTAAAGTGTGATGAGGATGGGATATGGCCATAAGAAGCCAAAAAACTGGTGTTTTTCACAACGAAAGTCTGCAACCAGTCTGGATGTTCAGTAGCAGTCATGTGAAGTTTGCAGACACTTCAGGTGTTCTGGGGCATCTGTGCCTATTTCTGCATTACAGGGTTGGTGAAAAGCAGTTCTTGGATGGCTTATAACTTTGGTGCCACTCAATGAAACTGCATGACATTTTTTAATGTTATTCTAGACCTGATTCTGAATGGTTTTGGAAAGTGTGGAGCTGTGTTGTCAAGAGGGAAATCATTTAGCGGGGAGGTCCCACAATATTTTAAAGGCTTATAAATGTGGTGCCATTTGACAAATCTACACAAAAGTTTGCAAAAAGATTTTAAATCTAGATATAAATGTTTTTTTTTTAAAGTTTGGTGGGATTTTGTCAGGTGGGGCCTAAATTAGAGGGGGTGTTCTCAACATTTTTAGATGGCTTATAACTTTGTTTCCGTTTTACTAATGTGGACAAAGGCTTTCAGAAAGATCATAGACCTAACCTTCAATGTGTCTGTGTAAAGTCTGAATGGATTTTGTCAAGTGGGGTCTAAGTTATATGACTATTGTGTGTACATACATTAGGACACTTTTCATGGGCTGATTTCAAACAAACTCGTGTAAGGAGCATTGGCAAGGACCTTAAAGCATGGTTTTGCAAATGTGCCTGTGTTTTATTTTTTGACAAGTGTCATAATGTAAGTACAAAAAATAGTGATATACCTTTGGTGACTGATTTATAGCCTGTGGCCATGGGCAGTAGGCAAATTGTCCGGGTCATGGTATAAGGTCATGACCCGGACAATCTGGCTACTGGCCCTGACTGCAAGGGACAAAAAATGGGGTTAAAGTGGCCATATCCACCCTGGACCGGCTATGTGGTAAAGTTATTTGAAAGTGGGATAGGTTCGAAAGGGAGAAAAGTTTTCTTGTGGTAATATGGTCATAGGGTTCTGTCTTAGCCTTCTGCAGGCTGCCATGGAAAGGGAAGATGGGCTACGTCCCTTTCCATGGTGGCCATTTTGGAAAAGGATTTTCCTTCGGCGTCCCGCTGTAGGAAGAGAAATCTATTAGTTAGCACCCCTGGTTCCTGCATTGGGAACCAGGGGTGCTAATGGCCTTTATCCCCCATTGCAGGGGCTGCAATGGATGATAATGGTCTGGAGCCCTCATTATTTATTTATTTATTTATAACGCACCGAAGCCCGCAGGCATCAGGGCCCACACAGACAAACTTCGTTTGGGCTGATAACTTGGGCTGCAGGCCCGTTATCCACCGTTCCAGTCTCTGGAACGGGGATGAACGCGACATTATTCCCATTAGCATAACACAAAATGCTAATGGAAATGTTGGAAAAACATATTGAGTCTGTGTACTTTACTAAGAAATGTAAAGACTGCTAAGACTAACACCCAGGACATCAAAGATGACATCACAAATGTCATTGATGACATCACCGATGACATCACATGTGAAATATAGCTTTATGAAAAGTCCCTACAAGGGGTAGTGTTTATAATGTTGGTAACAAGATGTCAGGGGTGATTGTGTAATGTTAAACATGTAATAAGTAGCTAACAATTCAAGAGTTAAAACACACTTCTACTAGTACAAACAATACATATGAAGACCCACAATGCATACAAATCAGAGGCACATACAGGGAAACTAAAGCAAGGAAGAAAGAAACAGCATCATCAGAGAATGTTAATAGCATTAAAGTTTATCTTCATGAATACAAATAAATTGTGTGTTTGAGGCCTGCCTATTGCCCCATGTACATGCACCATGTGCTGAGACCAAACCCTAGGAAAAGTACTTTAAGAACATAGGACACGGTAACATGACCAGCACCCATTCATGTGTTAAAATATATTTGGCCATGCACACTGACCATGGCTGAAGGCCATGCTTAAGGCCAGTTATTGTTGTAATGCCCATACCATCTCCACCAGAAGAGAACTGCACTGGCTGCCCGTAATGCATCGCATCAATCACAGAATTCAAACACTGAGCCATAAGTGTCTAAGCCTTGAGGCCCCCAAATATCTGACCGACCGCCTAAAGGCATATGTGCCCACACGCAACCTTCGATTGAAGGATCAATCCAGACTGGCGCAGACTAGATACAAGCTTGACAAATTCGGAGGTTCCTGTTTTGATGTCCTAGTACCCGCAACCTGGAACGCCCTCCCCCTGGCTTTAAAAAGACCCAGAATGACATCCGATTTCAAGAAAAGGCTGAAGACCTTCCTTTTCAACAACCTTCCTGTCCTCACAAGCCATCCCCAACCCCTCTGGTCCCCCTGTGATGATCCCTTGTGCCCCCCCCTTCTTGCACACAGGTGTTGCCTGTTTTGCTTGATTCTTCTACCCTGCTCCCCCTCAACCTCCTCCAGCCTACTTCTGCAGATGTCTGTCCTGATACATTCTGGTTTCACCATCACCGTCTTGTGGCCAATGCTGGATTTGACTTTTATGGACTTCATTCATTCACGGTGCGTCACCCTTTCTCAACCCTCATGCTGGACTTCCTTTGCATCTTGTACTCATGGTGGCCCTGAATCATGCTGTTCCCATCTTCATCTTGTATCCTGGCTTGCAACATTATGTGTTACTACTGACTTCTGCAATTGTATTCGCTCTCCACTCTTGCTTCTCCACTCTTTTTTTGACTGCTTACTCTCTGTTCTCTCCTCCTTTCCCTTCTTCCTTTTCCTCTCCTTCCCTTACTTTCGTATATGCACTTACTCTATCAGAATTGTCCCTGGACCTAATATGATAGCAACCTCGTCTTTTTCCTCCACCCTCCCATTACTGTTCCCCCTCCTCCAGCAGTATCTGAAATGTCGTCAACCCTAGTATGGTAGTCGCTTGTTTTGTTCCTCCCCTCCCTTTCTGCACCCCTTTCCCTCACTTTTTATATTCTCCGGGTCTACCATAAATGTCGTCAGGCCTAGTATGGTAGTCGCCTGTCTGTTTCCATTTCCTTCCCACTCTCCTCCTCCCTTCCTTATCTATGTTTTAGCTCTTGCACTATCTGAAATGTCATCAGGTCGAGTACGATAGTTAATTTCACATCCTTTCTGTTCATGGCCTGTAAGAATGTCATTGTATTTTCCCTTGTTCCCTCCCTTGCCTTGAAGCGCTTTGAAACACATTGTGTACAGGCGCTATATAAATAAACTATCATATCATATCATACCCCTCCTGAGTAATCCCCCCGGCACCCACCCTGATTCCTGCACCTTTGTTGTTTTGTCTTGTCTGCTTGTGTGTGCTCTCAGGGCGTCGGGCATGCAGCGCTTATAAACATTTAAATAAATAAATAAACAGTCCTGGTGAAGTAATGTGTTCAGCATCTGATACAGCCTGCAAGATAGAAAGTTCAAGTTTGCTCCCACTCACTCCCTTACACTCACTTATTCGCTACCTTCTTACAGCGAGTTGTGCTCTGCTGTTCGCCAGCACTGGGTTGGATGCACGTTTGCAGTTTCATGCTACTGGTGAACCTTGTGGAGGATTAATTTCCAAAGTGTGGACAATGTTCCTTTGCAGACGGTAAAACCTTGAAGATCAGCATTTTAAGGGCTCTTTCCAATTCACTCTTTGGGCATAAATGGCTACTTTCTTCTTCCCTAATTGAAAGACAGCCATTACAGCCAAATACACAACGTGATGGAAACATTAAGGAGTTTCCATATTTCCATTTAGAACTGAACTGTACAGACGCTCTGGGATTTAATTAAACATGTGTTTTCAGCCGTGCTAATTATAGCCATGCTCCAGAGGAAAAGGTGCGTGGTGGGTGCACTGTAATCATTGTAGTTTTTCATTTGCAATATAAAGCAGGAAGTGGTTCTGATTGAACTCTTAACGAGTTGTTTATCCTGATCCTGAATTTTAAAGGAACGTCGAGGACAAAATGGCTTGCTGCCAGTGCTGTACTTTAGGCCTGAATGCGTCATGATTGTCTTTTTCAGGCACCCCTGGCTGTCGGTGAATGTCACGGCACTTATATGTGAGCTCTTTAGAATGGTATCTTGGTCATGGGCATGTATACATCTCCATAGGCTCGAGCTAAAAAGTCAACGTTATTTCCTCGCTACGCCAAGACTGACGTGTTTCCACGCTCTAACTTTATTGGGAAAATGTTTTCCAGGAGACGTTTGCGGAAAATACTTGTGTTCATATATTTAGAAACGTTGCCGTGCTGTAAAATTCAGTCTAAATTACGCCACGAGAACAATAGCGAACGAGAACAAGGTCTAACCAATCTCAAACGTGACAGCGGGATTTCAGTCAGAAATTATCTACACAGAAAACACGGCGTTGGCCTCCAAGGGGTTGTTTTCCTGCGACATAAAACTGTTATCTACGCAGGAGCCCAGAGCTCTACAGTTACTTTACCGATAAGGGCTGATTTGCAAGCGCAATCTTTGATCCGGAGGTGCAGTAGATGGACAAGTATAATTCATTGCATGCTTCCAGCTCAGAGCACTAATGCAAATCAGATTAGACAGCAGTTCTTTTTCAAATGGATTAAAATCTGCTAGAGCCATAAGAAAAGGGGTGCCCATCTATCAGCAGATTTTGCTGCCCACTGCTACAGATGGACCAATGGATTATGTGTCATAAAGAAGAGTCTGCAGCACCAGCAACTGGATGAGCGCTGGCAGAAGGTGGGGGCCAGAGGTGACCTCAGCACAACGGACTGCTGCCCGGCCTTCAGAAGCAGAGGCTGAGGACTGCCTGGTAATGATAGTCTTGTGGCTGCAAAAGCGGAAGACTTGCACTTATGGAAACGAAGAATAATGTATTTAAATGGGCTCATGTTGCAAGAAATAACTGACAATTCCTTAATTGTGTACTTAGTATATTCATTTAAGAGTCCGGTCCACGTGTTGATATTGATATTGATATTGATATTTCATTTCTATCGTGCTTGTACACAAGTGTTTCAGAGCGCGACAAGGCAAGGGAGGGGAACAGGGGAGAAACAAAACAGCAGGTTTGCATTGCATGTCTTTTAAATATTGGATTGACTTATGTTACTGTGCTCTAGCACCTTGAAGCGTATCTTGTGCTGGATGGAATTGCCATTAAAGATCTTAGACCAAATAACCGAACAGACTCAAGGAATATGGCAAAGTAATACTTTATTCTCAGGTTAAATAAAGCAGGGTCAACTGACAAACATCAAACAGATGCTTGCATAATCACACATAAACTTGATTATGCAGAGGTCTTATACCCCAATATGCGTCATCTATGACATCAACCTACGTGGCAAACCATAAAACGTATTAGTGGGAGGGAATGTATTGGGGGAACATATCCACTTATAGAATATATACGAGTTAGTACTTCATTGGATGTATCTTATTGGTAAAACAACCCTCAAACTTCTTCTAAATATGTATAATACTGATTATAGCGAACAAAATGACAGGTGATTGGTCTCTGCAACATTGTATAACAGGTTGCCCCATAGACCCACTGATTGGTTGGCATTCTCACCCAACCTTGTACTTTCGACTCGGCTAGCAGCACATTAGGAAACCGAAACCCAGGTGCTTGGATCACATCCGATTACTCCCCACTTTCCCAAGTAGTCCATCATCTCTCATCAGACAGGCCATTGGCCAAAGTTTCCTGTCTATAATTGACCTTACAGCCTGTTCTCTGATCTAGGACATTCAAGGGAGTGAGAGCACATCACTTTATTCATTCGAGGCTTAATGAATAGCCTTTGTTTTCCACTACTCTGAGTCACATGTGAAGAGATTATGAATTTGTCCATTTAAGCCTCTTATTTACTGCTATTTGATTTAATTATACAGGGTGTTGTTGCTCCTCTTGGCCTCTAGAGACTTGCTCACTCTACCCTGTATAGAATTTCTACACTTTTAATTGTCAAATACTTGGCTTGTGCAACTGTTTTCTTCTCTTTTAATCTAAGAGAACTATGTCTCCTTTATTGCTTATCAGCCTGCCTCCCTTGGTGCTTTGCAATTATTCTTTAAAAATAGCATCCTTGATCCCCAGCCAATATTGACTCCTCTTTACTTTGCACATGAATCTGTTCTTCCAGTGTCTCCAAACTCTGGAACCCTGATCAGCTTCTGAGGATGTTAAATTGAATATTTACACAAGCCGGCATCCATTTTCCAATAATGGCTGCCCTTGTCATGTTATATATTTCTCTATAGCAAGCTTCTATATATCTCTTCTATCTTGCGTTACTGCAAAATTACACTTATTGGCCAGCAAGTTAATGTATCTTCTTTAAATCTATGACTATAAAATACTTGGCCTTAGATGGGATGTTTTGCAATATTGTCGCAGGATTTGGAACTAAAGGAAACTCAGCTTTGACTATATTGTTTAGAGGGCGAAGGTCCTGAATAATCACCACACAACCCCTGTTGATTTTCTCACTGGGTACCCAGCCGTGTTACATGGGGAGTTGGATGGTACCAATATTCCTTGCTTCATCAAAGCCAAAATGGCCTCAAATATACCTTCATCCGCCTCTCTGGACATGGGATATTGCTTTGCAGGTAGCAAAAGTGCTCCTGGTTTAAGCTACTTCTTTCAATAGACTCACGTCATATGGGCTTGTGGTCCATAAAATCTTTGGCACTTTCTCTAAATCTTCATGGAAAAATGATAGTGTCTTTTTTACCAATGTTGTTCTTTGCAGTATTTTCCTATTCTCTACCTTTATCCAATAAGTAAGACTTATGAAAAGTACTAATTCATCATCTGAGTACTCATCTTTAACCAACTTCTTGTCTGCAAAATCGGTCAGCCTGTATCCTTCACTGGGGACTATCAAGCCTATTCCCTAATCATCTGTCCCATGAAGAACCACCATTCCTCTCTGACCAATGCTGCCTCTAACTCCAACATGATAATCTGCTCTTCTTTATCCTCCATGGGGATTTCTGGTATGAACAAAAACTCATCAGGTATTCTTAATAGTTTACCTATCAATCTGGGCAACCACGATAATAAAACAGGCACTCCATACAAAAATACTTCTGGGTCCAAAGGGACCCCTTGTAATGCTTTCTGGCCTGTGAAGGCTATTATAAACTCTCACACATTCATATAATGTATCCATGGAGTGGAACACACTTTTCCTTCATCAGTAAAAGATATCGTCATGTTACGTTTCATCATTAAGTCACACCCTAATATGTTAACTGCTGTTTGCCTAGAATGCAATAATGGCATTGAGATGTCGTGTTCTCTTATAGAGATTGGTAATTCGTCTGTAAAAGGAACTAAACTCATCGCCCCAGAGAATCCCAGCGCATTCATTGCAATGCCTAGCATTGGATTTTTTCCCTCACTGACACAAGAAGGAGTTGCTCCAGTGTCTAAAAGAAATGAAAATGTCTTGCCTCCTATCATCACCTTGACCTTTGGACCGGATTCACTGATAGTACTGAATACATCAGGTCACTCTATGGGCAGTCCTATTGTGGAAATAAGTTCACTCCTGTACCCATGAAAGGATTTCCTCCTACCACACTCACACTCCCTAATTTAGGTGCAGGTGCTTGCTGAGCTCCTGTTTTCATATTGCATTGTGGTGCCATATCCATTTGTGTCTGTGCTTGCTGCATTTGTAACTTTTGTGCGTGCATGGGTATTTGCTGTGATTGCCCTTGTGGCAATTGTATTTGTAATGGCTCTTGCTACATGTGCTGTGGTTGCAGCGCATATGTCTGAACCTTCGTGTGATCTTGGGCATAATATTCCTGTGCTACTGTGGAGCATAACACATCCACTTCTTGGAACCTGCCAATTTTGCTGCATGCCTCCTCTGCTTCTACATGTTCTAGCGATGCGTCCAATTATTTCGCAATTCCAGCATTGCTGTGGTTGTTCACCATTAAATCCTGCTCTTCTCAGAAGGTTTTGAAATCAAACTCATCCTCCTCCTCTCGGCCCATTTCCTCTTCCTCTTGGCCAAACATTGTATCCACCCTGATATGTGGTATACCCTACGTTATTTTGCTGCACTGATTGAATCTTCTCTGTCACCCCACCTTCATTACTTGTCAATACCGCTCCCTCTATGGCTATTTTTGACAATTTCTTCTGGACTAACTTCGCTTCCTCCTGCTTTCTATTCTCGGCTTTCGTCTTATTCTTCTCCTGCATTAATTGGCAGTGAAACAGGATGGTCAATTGTATTTCTGGCTATGCCTTTGATTCCTTTCCCACCTGTTTCTTCAATTGCCATTGAACTAGCTTGGGCAGTCCCTGACACAAAATATGTTAAGATAATGCTACAGTTTTATTCCATGGTTTGCGCATCTCCTGGTGCCATTTCTCTTGAATATCTTGATTGTAAACAACAAGGTCTTCATCCTCCCACATCTTCCTAGTCATAATTGCAACCATGTCTGATGTATCGGCGTATTACATCTGCTCGGCAATTATTAAATGACGCTGCATCATGTGTCATGTTTTGTGCAGTCACACCTGCTTATACTGCTCGCTTACAAATGTCATCAGCTCTCTCCCCTGTGATAGCTGCTAGCAAGCCTTTTATGTCACCTATGGCTAACGTCCTTCCTGATGTCATCCTCCCTAACTCATGAATCAATTCGATTATCCTTCTGATTGACGTCAATATTTTGATTATAAAAATCTAAAAATCACCTTCATTTTTTTACTATCATGTTATGTCCACTAGTTTAAACACAACAAAAACTTTATACTGACATATTTATAACCCCACACATGTGCACTTTAATACATTTTCTCCTATGTACACCTTCCTTTACTATTTTTAGTAAGTATATCTCATCTATTTTTTGACCCATTTTGGAGCTTGATATGCACTCTTCTTGTTGGCTTTGCCTCAGGTATCCTTAACACCCCTATTTGGAGTCTTTTTAGTGCATACCCTTCGAGCCGAATGGAATCGGGAATCAAGGTATCTGCTTCTCTTATTTATAATCCTCAAAAAATCCTGTTTTATTTATACATATATATTATTTACAACAAAGTCCTTCCCCCTTATTTTTGCCACTTTTGCTGTTCTTCTTACACCCGTGGCTCAGCTGAAGTCCCTCGGCATTGATGCTCCCTCAATTGACCAGTTCACTTTCTGTCCACGGGGCACATGTGGGGACCGGACAGGAATTTCATAAAAATGGGAACCTGCTAACCATAGCTTTTTCACGTGATTTGTTGCGTGCCTTTCTCCACAGGAAGCTCCAAGGACTTCTCGCTAATGGCAGGAGTAGCCAAAAGTCTGAGGCTCTGGGTCTGGGCCTAGGTCAATTAGACCTGAACCATCCTCTGCTACCAACATGCATCTCTTGTGCTAGATGGAATTACCAATAAAGATCTCAGGCCAAATAACCGGACAGACTCAAGGAATATGGCAAAGTACTATTTTATTCTCAGGTTAAATAAAGCAGGGCGAACTGACAAACATCAAACGGATGCTTTCACACTCACACATAAACTTAATTACACAGAGGTCTTATACCCCAATATGCGTCATTTATGATGTCATCCTGCGTGGCAAACCATAAAATGTATTAGCGGGAGGGATTGGATTAGGGGAACATATACACTTATAGAATATATCGGGTTAGTACTTCATTGGCTGTCTCTTATCTGTAAGACAACCCTCAAACCACCACTAAATACATATAATACTGATTATAGCAAACAAAATGGCAACGGATTGGTCTCTGCAACATTGTATAGCAGGTTGTCCCATAGACCCACTGGTTGGTTGACATTCTCAGCCAACCTTGGACTTTCAACTCAGCTAGCAGCACGTTAGGAAACCAAAAACCAGCTGCTTCGATCACATCAGGTTACTCCTCACTTTCCCAACTAAGCCAACATCTCTCATCATCCCTGCCATGAGCCAAAGTTTCCCATCTGTAGTTGACCTTGCAGCCTGTTCTTTGTTCTAAGATATTCAAGGGAGTGAAAGCACATCACTATCTTCATTCGAGGCTTAATGAACAGCCCTTGTTTTTTGCTTCTGAGTCACATGTCACAGCCTCTTATTTACTGGTATTTGATTTCATTATACTGGGTGTTGTTGATCCTCTTGGCCTCTCGAGATTTGCTCACTCTCCCATATATAGATTTCATACACTTTTAATTGTCCAATACATGGCTCTTGCAAATGTTTTATTCTCTTTTAATTTAAGAGAAATATGTCTTGTGCATTGCTTATCCGCCTGCCTCCTTTCGTGCAGCTATTCTTTAGAAATAGCATCCTTGATCCCCAACCAACAATAGCTCCTCTTTACTTTGCATATGAAGCTGTTCTTCCAGCATCTCCAAACATCTCCAAACTCTGCTGCAACCCCAATCGGCCTCTGCGGGTTCCATGTAATAATGTCCCCTCAAAAAATAACACCATGCAAAAAAATCGCCAAAAAATGGCTGCTTTTTGCTGGGACATTATTAGATGGAACATGTGGGGGACACCCTTGCAACCTCCAAACCCATTATTTTTTCAAGGGCGCTGGGGGACACCCAAGCAACTCCTGCTTCCTTTTTCCCTATATATATGGTCACATATAATGTCGCCATGACCTTTTTGCAGCGACATTATATACGGCGACCATATACATAGGGATATTATTACCTTATACCCTTCTGAGGTGGTTGATTGAATATTTACATCAGGCGGCATCCTTTTTCCAATAATGGCTGTCCTTTCCACATTATATATTCCTCTATAGCAAGCTTCTATATATCTCGTATACCTTGTGTTACTGCGTACTTATACTTATTGGCCAGCAAGTTACTTTATCTTCTTTCACATTCCTGATTACTTTATCGTTTTGTACATGTTTCTCTTATCGCTTCACTTATATCACCACTCTTCAGTATTTTCATATTGTTTCAGCATGGCTTCATACATCTTTTCCATGCCATCACTCTGTCCTCGTCAGATTTCACTCAGCGCTCCATGATGACCAATGGTACTGTTAAGTGACTTCAATTCAGCACTCCAACTAAGTCAATGCCTAGTCTGGGATGCCCAAGGGAAGCCCTTATTTATATAGTTTTATGACAAGTTCATAGATCTGGATGATAAACCCTTGTATAACGCCCCTCTCTTTGAATCCCCCTGACCTCACTGAGCCAAGAAGTAGGTTTGTGTGCAAATTAAAAGATTTATTTCAAAAATTAAACAATATATATATATATCACACTTTTATGAATAAATTAATATTTGATAGCACACTTATGAATATGACAGTGATCAACAATGGATAATATTACACTAGCACACTTTTTTAATCATTTAGGAGTTGGTATAGAAAGGATAAGATAGCTGAGAATACTTTATGGTTTCAAGGAAATGTAATGATGGAAAAGAATGCAGCACACGGATAAACTGATATGGTTTCAACAAGAGATAATATAATCACTTTTCCCCTTGTGGCAATTCACTCCCACCTATGCAATATAAAGAGATGGAAGAAGAGCACACAATTTTCAGGAATATAATCAAATACAATACAAATTCCAGTTCCCCCCTAGCAAGCTTGGAGCAACCGGTATGCTTTTAAAACAAGCAGAAATACTTTTAATGTGATTTACAATGAAGTGAAAATATGCTAAAAATGATTTTAATTCCCTATAGGAAGTTCAGGGTGGGTGACAGCTATTTTGAATTAGTTCCAGCAACACTAGCAATCATTCATAAGGGATTATCAGGTTGAAAACGAATTTCAGCAATGGAAGCAAAAGACAGCGATTTTTGACAGGTGGAGAAATTGAGTCAAATTGCAATTCGCGGCACTTTTTCCGAGTACGTCCAGCGCGATTACGGAAAAACGTGCGGTTCAAAAGATACAGACGATTTTGTGGAGGTAGATTTTCAGAAATAAAGTAAGATTCAAATGACAAATGACACTTTCACAGGTTTGAAATCACAGAATGGACACATGATTTCTATGCAGTTCTAAATAGGTGGAAATGGTTTGAATTAGATTATTTTAAACTAAGAGATTGGCTTGCACAGTTCTGGCTGGATACTCACACTATAAATTTGAAATAGGCCGTGAAGATCTGGTCAGGTTTGGGCTTCACTCGCCACGGACGGTCTCTGGTACCGGTTCTGCTCACAGTGATCTGGTCGAGGTATAGTCTGTGGTTCTGGATCTCTGGTTCTGATCTCGGCACTGCACAGCGGTCTGGTTCTCTGGTTCTGGCAACAGTTCTTGGCACAGAAGCGAACAGCACAGCCCGGCTGTTGAATAGTTTGTTTATGTTGCTGGATTCTGAGGCCTCTGGAAAGGATTCAGCTTGTGGGCTAGGCCTTTCTGCTACAAAGTTCTGGAATCTGGAGTCCGGTTTTCTAAGTTCTGGTCTCTGAATATTGTCTGGATTTGAAGTCGTCCAGCAAAGTGCTTCGCAAGAAAGTGGAAGGAGCAGTCCCTACCAGGGTTTCAGTGGGTCTTTTTTATGTCTTTTGAAAGAGGGTGGGAAGGCTGACTTTCTATGCCCAACCCTCTGAGGATCCTGATAGGCTATAGGATTCTCTGTCGCCTGACTGGGGAACTGAATTGTGAGTCATCCGGCATCCTTTTTATGGCATACAGACAGAACACTCCCCTTGTCACTTTGCACACAAATCTATTTTTGACTTAAATGCATATTTATCTATGTACAATTTTTCTAATATTATATGTCCAGTTAACATATTTTCTGTAGCACCAAACCATCCAATCCCTGTCTTTGTAAGATGTTGTGTTCACTTCTGACAGAATTCTGCCCTTTTCATCCAGAACACAACCTCTAAACGTTTCCAAAATGTTCACAAATGTGCGCAAGGAATATGGGCATCAGATGATGAAGTGTCAGATTTTTAACATATATACATTTGGAGTAATACCCTATTTTCCGCTACTACCCCACAGAACATACCACCGTGTCCTAACACCTCTTAAAATGTTCACAGAAAAATCACAGGAATCATGATATTACTGATATAATTTTGACAATTGTGTACTATGAATTATCCATCTTTCTAAAATTATGCTCTGGCCCAGAGGGGTGTGGTTTCCCAAAGCACATGGGGGAATTTCTGGTTTGTCCACTTCCTCCAAGCTCAGCTGGCTCACAGAGGCAGTGCCCCTCCCATTTCCTTCCAAGAGGAAGCCATTTACGACCCCCTGATTTAACATTTGCCTGAGCCAAGGAAAGTTCATTGTTCTGTTTCCTGCAGTCCGAGGTACTCCTCCCCTAATTCAATCAGAGAGGTGTGATCTCCTTTTGGTGGGGGCAGCAGAATGCAGCCAGGCCTGTGAATGCAGTTGCTGGGCAAGTTTCAACTCCTGTCGGGGGTAGTTGCCGGGCAGAAGTCAATCCCTTTAAGCCAGGCTTCAGCCAAATGTCACTTTTGTTCCCATTTTTCTTCATTCAAATCAAACTTACAATTTTGACACATGCAGCTAGAACGCTGATTCTAAGTTCAAAACTATGACATTTAAACAGTTGCAACCTATGTGACACTCAAAAGTAGGTCTCATTTATTTTAAACATTTCGATTTTAATGGCTTTAAATCCCATTTCACTTAAGCTGCTGACATCCACAGCTCAGCCAGTTTTGTTATGAACATTATTTTAGGCTCTTCATCTTTCCAGATTTGGTATGCACACAAGACTTCATTCTACCAGACGTCTGCTGGTGTTCAGTAAGATTTTTGAATATCTTGCAATGTTTGAAATAGGCATTTTGAGCTTGCATTTCAGAGAAACAAATGTGATTTCAAAGTGCTTTTTAAGCTAACAGACACTGCTGTTTTTCCTTTGGCACCACATTTCACTCATGGCGCTTCTGGCCCATCACGCTCACACTGGTGGGTGGCAGGTCAGGCGACCATTTTGGTGTGCGCAAAAACTGCACGGTTTTCCTGGATTCTGGTGCAAATGTGGGTTTTTCGGCCATCTTGGATTTTCTAAGCCCACAGCACCAAATGTTGTAGCATAATAATTCAAACGTGGGTCAAGACACCTGACAAGCCCCCCCGCCCGACTGCACTTTGATTTCGAGTCGAGGGGGAGTCGGGTGCAAACGATGTTTTGATCCATGCACTGGGATGTCCGCATCATCTTCTTCCGATTCCGCAGATGGCACAGTTCAGCATCTTTTCCTCCATCAGGGTGGATCGATCGGTTCTCGTCGCCGGTCCTGATGGGAGTTTCGGGCGGTACCCCGGGCCCCTCGGATCTTTGCTCCCGGTCCCCAGGTCGTCCTCCTTGGTCAGTCTCCATGGTTTCATCTCTCCTAGGATGACAAAGCAAAAGCGGCAGAAACATATTTGTAGACATTTCCCCACCACTATTAATGGTGGGGTGAACATATACATTTTATACATAAGGAGACATTTGCAGTCAAGAATCATTGGATTTTATAGGCTGTGGAATATTTTAGGGTTGGACCTGTATTACTCTGGAGCGGCCCCCTCTGGTATTGCAGAGGACTCCTCCAGTTGCTGCAGAGTGTGCCTGGGATGGCAACACTTTAGCTGATTTATATGGACCCATTTGTCTTCCCCTTCCGCCAAACTACCCTTGGGAATGCAGATCTTGTAGGCGACTGGTGAGATCTTGTCTACAATTTCAAAAGGTCCCTTCCATGTAGGCAGAAATTTCCGCTGTTTGGCCTGGTTCCTTTGGAAATTGTATAGATAAACCCGTTCCCCTACATTGTATTCTTTCCTAGTAGTCTTCAAATCATAGTGAGTCTTCATGCTATCGGCTGATCTTTCTAGGTTTCGCTGAGAATATGCAAAAGCATGTTGGAGGTGTTTCCTTAAATGTTCAACATACTCATGCGTTGTGGAGGCATTGATCAAGGTTTGCTCTTGGGTCCTGTAGAGCAAATGCTGGGGAAGCACCATCCTGCGTCCAGTCATCAGCTCAAACAGAGACATTTTAGTTGCAGATGAAGGGGTACATCTGATGGCCATTAGGACCAGAGGTAATCGGATATCCCAACTTGGCCCAGAATCTGCCACAAACTTTTTTAAGATGCTCACAATGGTTCGGTTGTAACGTTCTACTGCACCAGAAGAGGCTGGCCGGTAAGCAATGTGTAGCTTCCTTTTTAACCCCAAGTATCTCCCACATCTTTGTCACTACTTCGCTGGTGAAATGGCTGCCTCTGTCTGGCTCAATCCTTTGGGGTAGACCAAAACGGGAAAAGATGTGGTTGATCATCAGGGCAGCTGCTGTTTCTGCCTTGCAGTTTGGGGCCGGGAGACATCCCAACCATTTAGTAAATAAGCATGTCACCGTCAACATGTACTTATTTCCCCTAGAGGAGCGAATCACTGGGCCTATGAAGTCGACTTGCAAATCTGACCATTGCAGTGTCATCCCCCTCTTTTGGAGAGGCGCACGGTGTGTGAGGGATGTTGGCTGAAATTGTGCACACACAAGACACCCCTTCAAGTATTGGTCAAGGTCCTGCCCCATGTTTGGCCAGTAAGCAACCTCTCTTAAGATCTCAATTGTTGCATGAAACCCCCTATGACCAGCGGTGGCCGCATCATGGGCGTGACTTAACATCAGGCTTCGGAATGAGGTAGGAACCACCCACTAATCAAGGCCAGCTTGGGATTTCCTTACCAACAAACCGTCTTGGATTCGGAACATTTTTGGACATTTCATCAACACTCTAAGGTCCTCTTTCCCAATGTAATCGGTATCTGTCAGGGGAAAGTTCTCAGGGTCCTCAATGTGTTGATAAAACTTACCAATTATTGGATCCCCCTTCTGAGCCATAATCAAATCAGCATCTGGGGTCTCCTTACTCCATTGTGCAGTTGAAAGATCATTGTGAGCATTTGTCTGGGACCTAGTGATAGCAGTGACCTGGATTTCCCGCAACAGGGACTCAATCTCTATTAGATTCCCTTGGATGGCCCCAGTTTTGGCCAGCTGATCAGCTAAGTCATTTCCAGTTTTGTCTGGTCCCTCTACATTGGAATGCCCCTTGATCTTTTTCCAGTAGACGGTCATCCCATTCGAGGTGACCAGATCATCAATATTTTGGATTAACTTCCCATGTTTCAAGGGTTTGTTATTAGCACATAACATGCCTCTGGTTTTCCAATTAACCAGGTGCTCCACGAACCCGTTCCGTACATAGTCTGAATCTATGATTATGACCAGTTCGTGGAGTTGATGTTGGACAGCAATGAGGATGGCTTGATACACAGCCATCAACTCTGCCACCTGACTACTTTGGGGACCAATCTTGTATCCAGCGGAGGTTTCTGGGGACTCATTCACCCATGCATTCCCTACGCCGGCCACCAGTTCTTTCTCCCCGTTGTTGTCAACATGGTAAGAGCATCCGTCCACATAGACAGTGGGCATTCCCTCACACTTGTCTTCTTCATAGACTTTGTGTCGGGAATTAAGGTATGCCTCCATGTTGTCCTTGATCTTTAGACTTTTCGTCCTCGAGACAGTTTTCTCTGGCACAATCATGCAAGTCAGCCAGACCTTGCACGAGGGGACTCTTCTTGTTTTGGCCATATCTGATCTCCACAGGAAAGCCTTGCATTGACAGAATCCAGGAAGTAATTCGGGAATTACTCACATTTCCGGCCTGGATTCTGTCACTTTGGAGATATTGCAGAGGCTGGTGTGGAGTCTCCACTATGATGTGTCCCCCCTGGATAAACGGGTGGTAATTCTTCAATGCCCACACCGTTGCCAGGAGTGCCTTCTCACAATCGTTGAATTTTTCCTCCACAGAGGATAAGGTTTTGCTCACATAGGAGATTACTTTAATGACCTTGTCATGCTTTTGATATAATACTGCAGTCAAGCATGGATTAGAGAACCCTGTCTCCAAGAAAAACTCCTTGTTTCTGACAGGGTAAGCTAGGCAAGGTGCTTGTGAGAGGCTTCTTTTGAGCTGTCTTACTGCCTCGGATTGTTCTGGACCCCATTCCCACTTGACTCCCCCTTCAAGAGATGAATCAGGGATCTGGTGTTCTCTGCGTAGCCCTCAATGAACTTTCTGCTGTAATTAGTCAGTCCAAGGAGGCTCCTTAGTTCCCGCAGAGTTGTGGGGTCTTTCAGATTCTGAAGTGCTTCCACTTTCTTTTCCTGGGGACAGAGACCCTGAGGAGTAATCTCATGCCCCAAGAAATTAACACGGGTTCTACACCACTGTGCTTTCTGAAAAGGAAAGGTTTGCTCCGGCGGCCCTCAACTGTGTCCGAATATAACGGATCTCCACTATGTGTTCTTCCACAGATGAACTTTTGATGAGGACATCATCTACATAAGCCAGGTTACCCCTCGCACCCAGGTCGGGCATGGCCTTGTGTAGGAAAATGTTGAATTCATTGCCGGAGTTGAGGCATCCAAAGGGAGTCCGGGTCCATGTGTACTGCTGGCCCCCAAAGGTAAAAGCCAGCTTGTATTGGTCCTCCCTACTGACAGGCACAGTCCAGTATCCATTGTTAAGGTCTATTGCAGTGAATATCTGTGACCCCTGGATCTGGACCAGCCCTTGGTCAATGTAGGGAAGAGGCCATCGGGAAGTATGGACCCTGTAAGAGGATTCAATTCAACACTACAGCTAAGTCAATGCCTAGTCTGGGATACTGAATGGAAACCCTTATTAATATATCTTTATGTCCAGTTCATGCGTTCTGGATGACTACCCCTATATAACACCCCTCTCTTGGAATCCTCCTGACCCCGCTGAGCCAAGAAGTAGTTCTGTTTTGCAAGTTTAAAAGGTTTATTTGATAATTTAAACAATAGATATATATATATCACACTTTATAATAAATTAATAATTGAATATCGCACTGAATCTGAGCAGTAATCAATAATGGATAGTCTGGCACTAGCACACTTCTTTATAATCAATGATGAGTGGTTATAGGATGGATAAGATAGCAACACTGGTAAATAGGGACAGAAGAATAATGTGGTAGAGAATGCTTTATAGGGTTCGAATGGATGCAATGTTGAATGAAAATGCAATACAGAAAATACTCAATATGATTTCAACAAAACAATGTAATCACTTTTCTCTGGCAATCCCCTCCCCCCTTTATGCAATGCAAGGAAATGGAAGGAAAGCACACAGTTCTCAGAAATGCAATCAAATGTAATTCAGTTCACCCCAGCAAGCTTAGACCACAGAAGTAGGAAACACAGGCCCAAAATGCTTTTATATGTGCTGGCAATGAAGTGAAAAATACGCTAAAATGCTTTTAATTCCCTCTAGAGGTTCAGGGTGAGTGGTATCAAGTTAATATTAGTCCAGGCTCACTTTAGCAAGGATCTAGGAGTAACTAGCAGGTTAAACGAATTTTTGGCAACTGAAAGCAAGAAAACTGCTGTTTTCACACGTTGAGAAATTTGCAAATCGCGGCAAATTCGCGAGTGCGTTTTTCGCGATTGCGGCAAAAGTATCGGGGGTAGGAATGCGGTTCTAGGTTCGTCGAAAAGCCACGATTCTAAGCTTTCTGAGGAAAGTTACTGCAAGTCTCTAGCACAAACGGTTACGGAGATATGAACGATTAAATAAAGGTAGTTTTTCGGATTTGGAATGTTAAAATTCAAAGTGACAAGTGCAGCTTGCAACTAGAAAATGACAGGTGACAGTTAGGAGGCAGTTCTACTTAGATTAAAATAGATTGAATTATATTATTTTAACTAAGAGATTGGTTCTGCACATTCTGCTAGGTACTCACACTATATTCTTGAATTAAATGGGCCTCGCCACGGATCTGGTCAGGTTTTCTTCACTCGCCACGGACGGTCTCTGCGCACAGCGTCTGGGTCAGCTCTACTCTGCTGGTCTGGTCTGGGTCTGGATAGATTTGAAGTCTCGATGTTGGCTCTCTGAAGGTTGATGGAGGTAAAGTATGGATTTTCCCGGCAGAGCGTCCCGCAGCAAATGGATTTGAATGTCCCTATCTGTCCTGTCTGTCTGCTTTTATGTGTTTTGAAAATGGGTGTGTGTGCAGCATCACTAGGCTCTACCCCTCTCCACTTGTCATTGGCCAAGCTTTCATTTCTCCCCTGATTGGGGGAGCTAAGTTGTGTCAGAGTGATGTCATTTTACAGCCTGCAGAAAGTCCACTCCTCCTGTCAACTTGCAAACAAATCTAGATTTGAACCAAATACATATTTGCAGAGGTACATATTGTTTTCAAATCATATGCACCCATCACATATCACAGGAGGTATACCCTGTCCAAATCTGCTCTTTCTGGGAGCTTGCATTCAGAAATGGCGACATTTGCACTTTTTAACTGGTTTCGCAATATCGGACATTACCCCAAATTTACACACATGTGCGCAAGGAGTATGGACATTAGTTGATGAAGTGTCCGATTTTTCACATGCACACATTTTGAGTAATATCCTCTTTTCCGCTAAAACCCCCCTGAACATACCACCGGGTCCTAACACGTCTTAAAATGTGGGCAGAAAAATCACAAGAATTATGGTATCATTTAAATAATTTTCACAAGTCCGCTCTATGAATGATCCATCTTTTTCTAAAACCATATTCTGACTACAGGGGTGTGTCTTTTCAGGTCACATGGTACAGAAACCAGTCTTTCCAGTTTCTGCCAAGCTCAGAGACCCTGCCCCTCCCAGCTTCTGCCAAGAGGAAGCTGTTTTACGACATCTGCAATAAACCATCTGCCTGGGTGAAGGGGGTTGCATTGTTCAGAGCTCCTGTATTCTGTGGGGGCTCCCCTTAATTCAATTATCAGAGAGATGGCATATCCTTAGTGTGGCCAGCAGGAAACAGCCAGGCCTGGGAAGGTACTTGTGAATCAAGTTTCACTCCTGATGGGGTAGTTGCCAGGCAAAATTGGAATCTCTTTAAGCCAGTTTTTAGCCACATGTCATTTCTGTTCCCCAGTTTTCTGCATTCAAATAACTAACAATTTTTTTACATATGCAGCTAGAATGCTGATTCTAAGTTTAAAACTATGACATTTAAACAATTGCAGCCTATGTGACACTCAGAAGTAGGTCACTCATTTCTTTTAAACATTTAGATTTTTAGTGTCTTTCAAGCCAAATTTACTTAAACTGCTGAAATCCACAGCTCAGCCAGTCTTGTTATAAACCTTCAAGTCCCTTCAGAATATAACTTTTCATCCTCTTTCCAGATTTTGTATGCCCACAAGACTTTATTCTGCCAGATGTCCGCTGGTGTTCAGTGAGATTTTTGGATGTGTTGCAAATAGGCATTTTGAGCTGGCATTCAGAAAAACAAAAGGTGATTTTAAAGTGCGGTTTTTCCTTTGGCACACATTTCACTCATGGCACCCCGGCCCATCCTGCTTGCATTGGTGGGTGGCAAGTTAGGCAACCATTTTAGTGTGCACAACTGCACGGTTTTCATAGATTCTGGCGCACATGTGGGCTTTTTCGGCCATCTTGGATTTCCTAAGCCCACAGCACCAAATGTTGTAGTCTAATAGTCCAAACGTGGGTCAGAACACCCAACAACCCGTTTGTTGAGCTCCCTAAGGTTGGCCCAGAGTCTCCACTGGCTGTTTGGCTTCAATATTCCCAGCACTGGATTATTGAAGTTGCTGTGAACTGGACGGATTATTTCAGTAAGGGACTCCATGGATGCGAGAGGCAAGCGATATTGCTTCACAAACACTGGAGTCATGCCAGGGTCAGTGGGAATTGTTGTTGTGTGGATGTCGGTGCGACCACAGTCATATGAGTCTATCGCAAAGAGATCTTGGAAATCCAAGAAAACTTGTTTCAACTTTTGCTTCTGTTCCGGAGTCACACAGGCATCAGCTAGGTTGACTCTCTCTTCCACCATCTGCCTGAAGCCTGGAAAGACTTCTGGTTTTGCTATCTCAGCGGCCTCCTCCAGCTGGGTGGAGAAGTCACTGGTAAGAGTGCTGATTTGGACTGGAGGCTTCATGTGGGAAAGGCAGCCCTCATGGACCAGGAAAATCACCTCATCCCTTCTGAAGTCACAAGTCACATTTTCCTTACCATAAGGGCAGGAAGTGTACACCAGGAAGTTCCCCCCATGCCGGGTAAAGATCCTGTCTGGTGTTGTATTGTCATCACTGTCACTGTCAAAACAGTCCTCGGGGATTGGTCCTAACAGTTCATTTCCTAAATCAATGGAGAAATGTCGGTCATCAACCGCCATTCCAATAATGGTGCCTGCGGCTAGAGTAATACTCTTTAAGTCGCTGTTATCCACCTCTATTGGAATGGTGTCATGTTCTATGTTGACTAATGGTGTTGGGTTTACCCCTAACCCTTGCTGTTGGAGAAAAGCATTTAGATGAATATAAGCATCAGGGTTTTTCAATTTTTGTCCTCTTTAACTTTCACTTCCAGGGAGAATTGTCGAGTCCTTACTGGGATGGTGACTCCCTCTTTAATCTGAATTTCAACTGCATAAGGTAGCAATTGAGCCAACCTAAATGCTTTCTCTGGATCATCAAAGCCCATGGGATTATCCGCTAATCGGGACCAAGCTTTGAAGTTTATTAGGTCCAAACCAATGGCAAAGCGATTCAGAATATCACTGTCTAAGTAAAAGGCGGCAGTGACGTCTCGCACGACCCAACAATTATGGACTATGCTCTTGTTGCCAATGGAGATTTTGAGCATACTCCTGCTTGGCATGAGATGTTTGGAATTGGGTGTTTCCAGATCCATTTCCCATTTGTCTATCAGTTTGAATGTGGGAATGGCTGGATCTTTTGGGTGTTGGCAGAACATGGCTTCGCTGATGAAGCTCTTACCATTGTTCACACACACACGGGCGAGAACAGGGTCCTTCCCATCATTTAACTGAACAGGGATTAACAACTGCTCTCCAATTTGCTTAATATTAGCCAGGCTCTGAGCTGATTTTACATCTTTCTGGACTATTGGAGTGGGAATGTCTGATTGTGGATTAGTAAAGAATTTCAGAGTGTTTCCTTCCAGTGTGGAATACCACCTTAAACTGGAGGGAAGGTTGATTTTCAGAAATAGAGAGGACCCCCCATCACCGGTCTGTTGTCCTACTGTAATTACTGTCACGTCTGGAATTTGGTTGTCCTGGAAGTGAAATTCTACTTGGTCAGATTTTTGTTCAACCATGTGGCATGTGCCGTTTAAACTAACATGGTTGACACTCTGTTTTAATTTTATTGGTCGGCTAGTCTGGGTCCAGAGGACCTTGTTTATGCAATCTATTAGGGGTGACAACCTTCTCAGGAGGTAATTCCCTAGTAAACAAGTGGTGCCCTCTGGAGTCACTACTATGACCGGGTGTTTCACCTTGAGTCGCCCAATTTGAATGTCCAAATCTGCAGTCCCCTCGACGGGAATTTCCTTCCCGTCAAAGTTCTGAAGTTGTCCAGGAAGAGAGGTGAGAGGAATACGGTAATTCCACCCCCTTCCTGCATTTAGTTCATCAAAGGCCTTTTCTGGACAGAAGAGTAGCTTGGGATCCAGTGTGCACCAGTGCCAAAATTGTACCCTGCCCCTGCACTTGTACCGGGGCATAGTATCTTCCCTCCTTCTCCTCAAGGGGGCACAGATAATGCACATTTTTGGACAACTGGTGGGCTAATTTTTTAGTTTTGGACATTGCGAGAGAAGAGATTTGGGCAGAATTCTGTGGAGAGTCATGAGAATATGCAAGAAAAAGTTAGCAACTGGAAATCAGAGTCATTGTGGGTTCCCCTGGTTCCGGGTCTGGGCCGCCACACCCTTTTTGGAGGCAGTCACCAGGATGGGTTTGAACCAGGGAATTTTGATGCTGTTGGTTCTGGGATGAGATGATGGGCGGCGCTAGCTCAGTCCCCACATCTACCCAGTCTGGATTTGGATCCCTTGGGACCCATTTTTCTTTGGGAGGAGTTCCCCCATCTCTGAAGGAGAAGATCCTTTTCCCAGGATCCTCTGAGGATCCCTCTCCCTCAAATTGGAAGATCTGTACCTCCTCCACAAACTGGGTCTGTTTGGGTCCTTTGTTTCTCCTACCTCCTCTCTGCTCCTTGGGTGGCAGACTTTCAGGGGTAGGAGATTTTGTTTCCGGTTCCTGGGTTTCCAGGGGCTGTTTACAAGTGGGGAAGGAAGCTTCCTCCAAGGCTTTACACCCCCTTCCCCTTGTGCCTCCTCCCTGGGAACCAGTGGGTTATCGGGGTGCTGCCCCGTCATTGTTCTGGAGCACCAGGTCCAGAGTTTGGGGCATTCTGCGCTGGCATGCTCATCTGAGGGTTCTGTTGTGCCCTCAGCATGTGACCCAGATCCCGTGCCATACTTTGGACCTGGCGTTCTAACTGTGAAACCCGCTCAGGCTGATACGGGGTTCTATTTTCTCCCCTGGGCTGATCCCGGGAAGGGTAGCTATCCCTTCTCTGGTAGTACCCCGGGTTGGAAAGATTTGGGTACCCCTCCACCCTTGACCTCCCCTCTCCCAGATTAAGTGGTCTGGGCTCAGGGAATTGGGGAAAGAAGGATGGATGATTTTGGTGCTGGAAATTGGGTGGATACCTGGGAAAAAAGTTCTGCCCAGTATTTGGGGAATTTCTGCCCTCCTGTGGGAAGTTAGGAGGGAAGTTCCCTGGGTTGGGTGCCTGGTTGGATCCCCCCCCCTTCGGCTGGAGGAGTCCACACATACCCCAGGATGGGTCGGTTTCCCTTGTAGCGGGGACTTACACAGTCAGGGGAGCGAGGGACCCCATTTGTTTGACTACCTCCTTGACTCCCTGTCTGTGACTGGCCTGAGGGCCTTCAGGGCTGAGAGTTATTCTGCGCAGGCAGGTTTTTAGGCCCCCCCCATATGCAGCAGCAGGGGTGCTGGTTGATTTGGGTCTTTTCTGGGCGTTATTTTTATTTTCTATGGGCTTCTGCACCTCATAGATCCGGGTAGCCTGTTCAATGACCCAGTCCAGTGACTTTTTCTCGTGAAAATCTCTCACTAGCTGGGTCATTATGTATTTGAGTAAGGCATGGAAAAATGTATTTACCAACTCTTTGCTGTCTGTGCGCACCCTTCTGGTAGTCTGCGCAAAGGCACGCTTCAATTCCTGCACAAATTCTTGTGGGGTCTGATTCTCCCCACATTGCAAATTGTAGGCTGCCTTGCCAGCCTCTTGGGGATTTATGTGAACAGAAAAATGTTTCAAGATGGCCGCCCTATACGTGGACCATCTTGAATGGTTTTGGTCTTCCAGCCCTGCAAAGAAACTGGAGTATTCTGGGGAGAATGTCGATTTTACATACTGAACGCAGCTCCTGCTGTCTTTCAAATGGAAAGTCTCCATCATTTGCTCGTAAAGCTCCAAGTGTTCCCAAACAGAATACTTGGCATTCTTGTGATAAGGGGTGATGGCAGAATGTGGGGACCTGGTCTCCTGTGTCCTATGACGGTCAGAGGAGTCTTCAGATTCCTCCTTGCTGCCAGGATTTGATGGGCACCCCCCCCCCACTGACCTAACTGTGCAGAGGTTTTCAGAATGCTCTTAGAGGGCCTACTTTCCCGGGGTTCCCCACTAAATTCCGCTGTACTTGGGTGCCCATACCCAGATGCCCGCCCAACCATTCCTGGGTGGTACTGGCCTATGAGCCCCATACTTTTGGCTGGATAGCAATCTGCCATCCCTGTGCTCATGTGCGCCAGGGGACATGGGGGTGGCAGAGTCCAGGGACTGGGAGAGGTGAAGGCCTCTGGTACTAGGGCTCCTGAGGTTATGCTCAGGTGTTTCCCTTTCCCAGCGAACCTCATCTCTATCAGCCCCTGCTCCCTGTTGCCATGCAAGAGCCTGTGCTTTCAGTTCCTCAGTTAAGGCCTTACTAGACTCTATCAGTCTCTCCTGCATGGCTACCTGTTGCTGGAGCCTATCATTGTGCTGACAGAGAGCCTCATTTTCTCTCTTTGCCTCCTGGTTGGTCCTGGAGTACTGGGCAAGTCTTTGCTGCAGGAGGGTTACCTCCTGGGTCCCATCCCTACTGGCCTGTTCCTTTCTTGCCAGAGCATCTTCCACCCTCTTGGTGTGCTCTAACAAGTTCTGATGCTCTTGTTGGAGGTCACCCAGTCCCCGGAGGGCCAAGTGATTTTCTTCAATTTTTCCTTTTAATTGACAGACTTCCTGGCCTAAGGTGTCCCTTTCCTGACTAAGAGCTTGCATCTGTGCCGCCAGGTCGTCCCTCTGCCTTTTAAGGGCACCAGCTTTCTGGCGCTCTTCCTCAAATTCTGTCTGGGTATCCAGGTCTTTCAGAATCAGTGTGTTGCTCTCTGCCTTCTCCCTATCTAGGTGGCTTTGCAGGGTGACTACCTGCTCTGCGCATGCCCTATTGAAGTCCAGTTGTTGCTCCAGCTTTTTCTGGCTCTGCAGTAGGGCGTCCAAACCTTCTTGGTACTCCTTCTGCAAGGCCAGAAATCTGGTATCCTGTCAGACTTTTCCTGTTGCAGGATACTCATATCCTCTTTTATTTTAATGATATACTGCCTACTATCATTTTCTGACTCCTGGCTCCTCTGCATCCTCTGCTCGGAAGAGACCAGGTCAGATTGGGCCTTCTCTAATGCCATCTATTGCCTATTTGCCAGATCTTGGCCTTCAGCGCATTTGTCCTGTATGGCTCCCATATATAAATATAAATATGCCGCTATCCTGACAATCTTGTCGTGCTCATCTTTGGCTTTAGGGGCCATATATAGTTCACTCAGGGCCACATGTAATGGACCCTGATCTCTCCATATGTCTGACCCTGTTGCAGTGATCTGGAGTGAGATTGCCTGCAACCACACCGTCTGGTCCTGTTCCATCCATTCGCCTCTCACAAATAGCTTATGTAAGAGGTGCTCTCTGGCTATTTTGATATCTACCAAGGTCTTCATTCTGGAAATTGGTTTCCTTCCTGATTTACAGAAGTTAGTAATTTATTTTGCAAAACAGACCGTCTCCTTAGGGCGTCCTTCTTTTGAGGGATGCTTTTACAGTGTAACACAGCGTGGTGATCCAACAGGATTTATGTATCCTGTCAGTTAGCACACTGTATTAAGCTGCACAAGTGGTAGATCTAATCCAGAGACCCAGCTCGAGCCCCCACTCTGTTACGTGACTTCAATTCAGCACTCCAACTAAGTCAATGCCTAGTCTGGGATGCCCAAGGGAAGCCCTTATTTATATATTTTTATGACAAGTTCATAGATCTGGATGATAAACCCTTGTATAACACCCCTCTCTTTGAATCCCCCTGACCTCACTGAGCCAAGAAGTAGGTTTGTTTGAAAATTAAAAGATTTATTTGAAAAATTAAACAATATATATATCACACTTTTATGAATAAATTAATATTTGATAGCACACTTATGAATATGACAGTGATCAACAATGGATAATATTACACTAGCACACTTTTTTAATCATTTAGGAGTTGGTATAAAAAGGATAAGGTAGCTGAGAATACTTTATGGTTTCAAGGAAATGCAATGATGGAAAAGAATGCAGCACACGGATAAACTGATATGGTTTCAACAAGAGATAATATAATCACTTTTCCCCTTGTGGCAATTCACTTCCCCCCTATGCAATATAAAGAGATGGAAGGAGAGCACACCATTTTCAAGAATAGAATCAAATGCAATACAAATTCTAATTCCCCCCTAGCAAGCTTGTAGCAACCGGTATGCTTTTAAAACATGCAGAAATACTTTTAATGTGATTTACAATGAAGTGCAAATATGCAAAAAAAAATTTAATTCCCTATAGGAGGTTCAGGGTGGGTGACAGCTACTTTGAATTAGTTCCGGTCAACACTAGCAATCATTCATAGGGGATTATCAGGTTGAAAACGAATTTCAGCAAAAGACAACGATTTTTGACAGGTGGAGAAATTGAGTCAAATTGCAATTTGTAGCACTTTTTCCGAGTGCTTCGAGCGCGATTACGGAAAAACTACAAGTTTTGGGCTTGTTGGAAATATTAGATTCTTAGCTTTAAAATGAAAGTTAAATCTCGCTCCTAGGACGTGCAGTTCAAAAGATACGGATGATTTTGTGGAGGTAGATTTTCAGAAATAAAGTAAGATTCAAATGACAAATGACACTTTCACAGGTTTGAAATCACAGAATGGACACACAATTTCTATGGAGTTCTAAATAGGTGGAAATGGTTTGAATTAGATTATTTTAAACTAAGAGATTGGTTTGCACAGTTCTGGCTGGATACTCACACTATAAATTTGAAATAGGCCGTCAAGATCTGGTCAGGTTTGGGCTTCACTCGCCACGGACGGTCTCTGGTACTGGTTCTGCTCACAGCGATCTGGTCTGGGTATGGTCTGTGGTTCTGGATCTCTGGTTCTGGTCTCAGCACTGCACAGCGGTCTGGTTCTCTGGTTCTGGCAACAGTTCTTGGCACAGAAGCAAACAGCACAGCCCGGCTGTTGAATAGTTTGGTTATGTTGCTGGATTCTGAGGCCTCTGGAAAGGATTCAGCTTGTGGACTAGGCCTTTCTGCTACAAAGTTCTGGAATCTGGAGTCCGGTTTTCTAAGTTCTGGTCTCTGAATATTTTCTGGATTTGAAGTCATCCGGCAAAGTGCTTCGCAAGAAAGTGGAAGGAGCAGTCCCTACCAGGGTTTCAGTGGGTCTTTTTATGTCTTTTGAAAGTGGGTGGGAAGGGTGACTTTCTATGCCCAACCCTCTGAGGATCCTGATAGACTATAGGATTCTCTGTCGCCTGACTGGGGAACTGAATTGTGAGTCATCCGGCATCCTTTTTAGGCATACAGAAAGGACACTCCCCTTGTCACTTTGCACACAAATCTATTTTTGACTTAAATGCATATTTATCTATGTACAATTTTTCTAATATTATATGTCCAGTTAACATATTTTCTGTAGTGCCAAACCATCCGATCCTTGTCTTTGTAAGATCCTGTGTTCACTTCTGACAGAATTCTGCCCTTTTCATCCAGAACACAACCTCTAAACTTTTCCAAAATTTACACAAATGTGCGCAAGGAATATGGGCATCAGATGATGAAGTGTCAGATTATTAACATACATACATTTGGAGTAATACCCTGTTTTCCGCTACTACCCCCCAGAACATACCACAGAGTCCTAACTCCTCTTAAAATGTACACAGAAAAATCACAGGAATCATGATATTACTGATATAATTTTGACTATTATGTACTATGAATTATCCATCTTTCTAAAATTATGCTCTGGCCCAGAGGGGTGTGGTTTCCCAAAGCACATGGGGGAATTTCTGGTTTGTCCACTTCCTCCAAGCTCAGCTGGCTCACAAAGGCAGTGCCCCTCCCATTTCCTTCCAAGAGGAAGCCATTTACGTCCCCCGGATTTAACATCTGCCTGAGCCAAGGAAAGTTCATTGTTCTGTTTCCTGCAGTCCCAGGTACTCCTCCCCTTATTCAATCAGAGAGGTGTGATCTCCTTTTGGTGGGGGCAGCAGAATGCAGCCAGGCCTGTGAATGCAGTTGCTGGGCAAGTTTCAACTCCTGTCGGGAGTAGTTGCCGGGCAGAAGTCAATCCCTTTAAGCCAGGCTTCAGCCAAATGTCACTTTTGTTCCCATTTTTCTTCATTCAAATCAAACTTACAATTTTGACACATGCCGCTAGAACGCTGATTCTAAGTTCAAAACTATGACATTTAAACTGTTGCAACCTATGTGACACTCAAAAGTAGGTCACTCATTTATTTTAAACATTTCGATTTTAGTGGCCTTAAATCCCATTTCACTTAAGCTGCTGACATCCACAGCTCAGCCAGTTTTGTTATGAACATTATTTTAGGCTCTTCATCTTTACTGGTGTTCAGTAAGATTTTTGAATATCTTGCAATGTTTTAAATAGGCCTTTTGAGCTTGCATTTCAGAGAAACAAATGTGATTTCAAAGCGCTTTTTAAGCTAACAGGCACTGCTGTTTTTCCTTTGGCACCACATTTCACTCATGGCGCTTCTGGCCCATCACGCTCGGACTGGTGGGTGGCAGGTCGGGCGACCATTTTGGTGTGCCAAAAACTGTGCGGTTTTCCTGGATTCTGGCGCAAATTTCGGCTTTTCGCCATCTTGGATTTTCTAAGCCCACAGCACCAAATGTTGTAGCATAATAATTCAAACGTGGGTCAGGACACCTGACAGTACATGCTGACATCCTTCCATATGGCATCCTTCCACACTCTCAGTGCGAGGGTACGTTCAATACGACTGTTTGAGTGCATATCAAAGCCCTTCTCCTGCTGTTCCAGTAGGCCGGTGGTGAGGAGGTAGGAGCTAGGGATAGTGCGTCAACCTGATCCTCTTAGTTAATAATTCCATTTTTGTAATGTTACAGTTCAACTGAATATTATCAGTTAGCACACCAATTCAGCCCCCAGCGATGCTGCGATTCGGTGGAAGCAATAGCCATCATAGAAATGTACCTTTCATAGGTCTCAATGCAGGTGCTGCATATTTCTCAAATGCATGTGGTGTTTTCGTTAAATGGCCTCTCCAGTGAAAGTCACATGCAAGTGCAGTTCTGCCTTTGCTCTCCTAACTCAACCCAATGAATCTGGCCATGCCTGGCTACAGGGGCAAACTAGAATCCGCTCTAACTGTACTAACTTGGTGCACTGGAAAAAGCTCTTACTGTGCCAACTTGACATCCTCGATTGTACTCTTGCTGTACTGACTAGCCTCTCGCATGTGGTCTTCCCTTTTTAACTTGGCATTTTGGAACTTACCCTTACTTCACTTACTGGGCGTTCGAAATCTGCCCTTATTGTACGAACTTGCCATCAGTAATCTGGACTCATACAGTGTGATTTACAAAGCATTTTCCTATAGCATTGCTCCACTGAAAAATACTTTTGTAAATCCGGCCCACGTGTTAACTGGTGTCACATCCCATGCCAAACCTGGTGTTGCCTATGTTCCTAAAGGTTCTTCCAGTCTCTCACCCAACCCTGCCAGTGACCCCATTGAGTATCAGACCCAATGATGATTGAGTATTCTGCACCACCATTTCCTTTCAGGGCGGCAGGTCTTAGGTCTTGCAGGGTTCTTTGTTGCACACATGGTGAAGGCACCGCAGCCTAGACAGGTGGAGATGTGACCAGTAGTGCATCTACCAAGGGGGTAGGAAGGGGCAGCTTCCACTAAACAGAACTCCACAGAGCACAAAAACAGTACATTTAAGACCGGCCTGAGACTTTTTCCCCAGCTGCTGCCTCACCAGCTGCTGCCTCACCAGGAGAGCCCTGCAGCTGGGTGAAAATGTCTGCTGTCCTGGGCAGCACAGCTTTGCAGTGCCCTGCGAATGGGCAATAGTTTAACTTAACGGCTGCATCAACCCCATCACATTTTGGGCCTTTGTTGAAAAGACCTGCTCACTTTCAGTGCCACCCTGAGCAGGAGAAAATGCAGATGACCAAAAGGCACCTTAACGGACTCTCAATGAATGATGACAATGTAGGCATACATTTGTAGGCATACGTGTTTAGCCAATTGGCAAAGTGATGAGACATTTCCAAATGAAAGAGACCGCCCTCACCTCCAGTCCCCTACTTATTAAAGTGAGTAAAGCAAGATTAATTTATATCCATGATGGCCACTATGTTTGGCATGCAAAAAGGGGTTGCTTTTATGTAGATAGTTCAATGTTCTTAACATCATGCAAACAGCAAGATGGAAGTTTATGACAAACAATCTCTATGCCGATGGGACCTTACCACACACTTTAAGTGTGAGTCTTAAAGTGCTAGAGGTACAGTTGTAGAACACCTGACTTATTTAGACTTATATTTGTTTTCTTTCCAGGACATGTAGTTTTCCATTCACAATGTGCAAACAAAGCCTGAATTATATTATTTTAGCTTAACATGTTTATTTACATATTTTCAGGATTCTTTACTATATGATGTGTGTACTTTGCAAGTAATCATACCGCAGAGTGTTTATTTTTGTTGTCCTTGAACTCCAAAACTTAAATATGTGTACCAAGTAAAGCTTGGAAAATATGTTGTCAAGTGCAAAAATCCCAGCGTTGATTAAAATCCTGGCTTCACTTCTTAACCAAAGTGTGTGATTTGAGGGAAAATATTTAATGCCACTATGAATTAAAAGCCAACATTGGAATCCTGAGAAGTGATAAAGTTCACACTGCTCGAAAAAAACCTCCCTTACAGAAGGGCGGATTGCATCATTTTTGGGAAACGTTCCTTGTGCTTCTCTGTGGTTCTTGAGACTGTGACCTAGAATTGTCATACTTACACCGGCTGTCCCTCTGCCCCATAACACTACATTGCACAGTGAGACACATGGGCCCCTTACAAAAGGTGCTTACTGTTCAGCAATTTTTGGCAACTGGCTCATTCCAGCGCATCACCGCCATAGTCGTTGGCATCTCCCAGGCAACGCAGTCACGCTGCTTACACCATGTGTTGGCTATCATAACTGCACAACCTTCTGTCTGCTCCCATATCTATATGCCCAGAACACTCGCAGAAAGGCGAGCAGTGGTCCAAGATTTTTATGGGGTGCTGCACTTCCCAAAGTGCTAGGTACCATTGATTGCACACATGTTGCTCTACGTCACAGGGGTGCACAACTGATTTTGACAGAGGGTTGAAATGACCTTACATGATGGCTATAGTGGTCCGATAAGTAAATATGGGTGGGGCGGTAAGCGCGGTGGGGCGTGGCAGGAGGCTTTTTCAACCCCAAATGTGTATTAAATACATGGAAAAAGAATATGTTTTTGAGGTGTAAGGATTTTTATTTGTATTTCAAACTTACATTTTGTACTACACATTTTCCATTGTTATCATTTATTTCTATTTAGTTATTGCATATCGTCTGTTTAATTAAATTATGTATATTTTATTGACCCTTCATTGGACATTCCATTATTTGGGTCTGCTATACTTTGCTGGTTGGGTTGCCCAAGCGGAGTATGGCCTTTGTTGAGTCAGGTTTCCACAAAAAGCAAAGGATGTACATCTAACTGTGCCTGTTTTAGCTTTATTATTGGGTTCACTCTTGGAGTGTGACACTATGCCCCATGCTCCCCACCCCGCAACCAAACACTATGCCCCATGACACCGACCTCCCAACCAAACACTATGCCCCATGACACCCACCCCCAACCAAACATTATGCCCCATGGCCCCCACCCCCAATCAAATACTATGCCCCATGACCCCCACCCCAACCAAACACTATGCCCATGGCACCCACCCATCTACCAAACAGTATGCCCCATGACACCCACCCCTCAAGCAAACACTATGAACCATGGCTCCCACCCCCAACCAAACATTATGCCCCATGGCCCCACCACTCAACCAAACACTATGCCCCAGGGCCCCCACCCAAACACTATGCCCCATGGCCCCCACCCCAAAACCAAACACTATGCCCCAAGACCCCCACCCCAACCAAACACAATGCGCCATGACACCCACCCGTCAACCAAACTGTATGCCCCATGACACCCACCCCTCAATCAAACACCCTGCCCCATGGCTCCCACCCCCAACCAAACATTATGCCCCATGGCCCCACCACTCAACCAAACACTATGCCCCATGGCCCCACCACTCAACCAAACACTATGCCCCATGGCCCCCACCCTCAAACCAAACACAATGCCCCATGGCCCATGACACCCACTCCCCAACCAAACAATATGACCCATGGCCCCCACACCTCAACCAAACACTATGCCCAATGGCTCCCACCCCTCAACCAAACACTATGCCCCATGGCACCCACCCCTCAACCTAACACTATGCCCCATGGCCCCCAACCAAACACTATGCCCCATGACCCCCACCCTCCAATCAAACACTATGCCCCATGACCCCACCCCCAACCAAACACTATTCCCCATGGCCCCCACCCCCCAACCAAACACTATACCCCATAACCCCCACCCCAACCAAACATAATGCCCCATGGCAACCACCCCTCAAGCAAACAATATGCCCCATGACCCACACCCCAACCAAACACTATGCCCCATGGCTCCGACCCCCAAACAAACACTATGCCCCATGGCCCCCACACCTCAACCAAACACTATGGCCCATGGGCCCCAACCCCCAACCAAACACTATGCCCCATGGCACCCACCCCTCAAGCAAACACTATGCCCATGGCCCCCAACCAAACGCTATGCCCCATGGCCCCCACCCCTCAACCAAATACTATGCTCCATGGAAACCACTCCTCAAGCAAACACTATGCCCCATGACACCCACCCCTCAAGCAAATACTATGCCCCATGGCTCCCACCCCTCAACCAAACACTATGCCCATGGCACCCACCCCTCAAGCAAACACTATGCCCCATGGCTCTCACCCCCAACCAAAAAATATGCCCCATGGACCCCACCACTCAACCAAACACTATGGCCCCCACCCAAACACTATGCCCCACGGCCCCCACCTCCCAACCAAACACATTGCCCCATGGGCCATGACACCCACCCCCCAACCAAACACTATGCCCCATGGCCCCCACCCTCCAACCAAACACTATGCCCCATGCCACCAAGCATGCACCAAACCCCCACCCCCAACTCAGCACACAAACTCACAAGCATACACCAATACACTATGCACCCATACTGACCCGAACTCCCCACCCCCACAACTCAGCACACAAACTCACAAGCATACACCATGCACCGATACAGACCTGAACCCCCGACCCCCAACTCAGCACACAAACTCACAAGCATACACCAATACACTATGCAACCATACAGACTCGAATCCCCCACCCTCCAACTCAGCACACACACTCACAAGCATACACCAATACACTATGCGCCCATACAGACCCAAACCCCCACCCCCAACTCAGCACACAAACTCACAAGCATACACCATGCACCCATACAGACCCCCCAACTCACCATACAAACTCACAAGCATACACCATGCAACCATACAGACCCGAACCCCCCTCCCCCCAACTCAACATACAAACTCACAAGCATGCAGCCATACAGACCAGAACCCCCCACCCCTGCATCTCAACATACACTGAACATGCACACAACAACAAACATTCGGGCAGACCCGACACCCTCCTTGCCCCCCCCAGCATCTAAACATACACTGCACTTGCACACAAACACATTCAGGCAGACCCAACACACACCCCGCCAGCATCTCAACATACACTGCACTTGCACACAAACACATTCAGGCAGACCCAACACACACACACACCCAGCATCTCAACATACACTGCACTTGCACACAAACACATTCATGCAGACCTGCACCCCCCTCTGCATCTCAACATACACTGCACTTGCAAACAAACACATTCAGGCAGACCCGACACACACACCACCCCTGCATCACTATGCCCCATGGCTCCCACCCCCAACCAAACATTATGCCCCATGGCCCCCACCCCTCAACCAAACACTATGCCCCATGGCCCCCACCCTCCACCCCCAAACAAACACTATGGCCCACGACATCCACCCCCAACCAAACACTATACCCCATGGCCACCACCCCCCAAACAAACACTATTGCCCATGCCGCCAAGCATGCACCATGCATACATACTCATAAAGACCCCAACCCTCCACCCCCACTCCTGCATTCAGAATAACAAGCATACACCATGTACCCATACAGACCCGCACCCCAACTCCCAACTCAGCATAGAAACTCGCAAGCATACACCATGCACCCATACAAACCTGAACCCTCACCCCCAACTCAGCACACAAACTCACAAGCATACACCAATACACTATGCCCCCATACAAACCCGAACCCCCACCCCCAACTCAGCACACAAACTCACAAGCATACACCAATTCACTATGCACCCATACAGACCCGAACCCCCACCACTCATGACACCCACCCCCCAACCAAACACTATGCCCCATGGCCCCCACCCTCCAACCAAACACTATGCCCCATGCCACCAAGCATGCACCAAACCCCCCACCCCCAACTCAGCACACAAACTCACAAGCATACACCAATGCTCTATGCACCCATACAGACCCAAACTCCCCACCCCCCAACTCAGCACACAAACACCACAAGCATACACCATGCACCCATACAGACCAGAACACCCCACCCGCAACTTAGCACACAAACTCACAAGCATACACCATGCACCCATATGGACCCGAATCCCCCACCCCCAACTCAGCACACAAACTCACAAGCATACACCAATACACTATGCACCCATACAGACCCAAACTCCCCACCCCCCAATTCAGCACACAAACACCACAAGCATACACCATGCATCCATACAGACCAGAACCCCCCACCCGCAACTCAGCACACAAACTCACAAGCATACTCCCATACACTATGCACTCATACAGCCCCAAATTCCCCCACCCCACAACTCAGCATACAAACTCACAAGCATACACCTTACACCCATACAGACCCCTACCCCCCAACTCACCCTACAAACTCACAAGCATGCATCCATACAGTCCCGGACCCCCCCCAACTCAACATACAAACTCACAAGCATGCAGCCATACATACCCGAACCCCCATGTCCGCATCACCACATACACTGAATGTGCACACAAAAAAAACATTCAGGCAGACCCGACACCCCCCTCACCCCCTCGCCCCCCAGCATCTCAACATACACTGCACTTACACACAAACACATTCAGGCAGACTCGACACACACACCCCCTCTGCATCTCAACATACACTGCACTTGCACACAAACACATTCAGGCAGATCCAACACACACACACCTCCGCATCTCAACATCCACTGAATGTGGACAAAACAACAAACATTCAGGCAGACCCGACACTCACCCCACCCCCGCATCTCAACATACAGTGTACTTGCACACAAAAACAAACATTCAGGCAGACCCGACACACACCCCACACCCGCATCTCAGCATACACTGAAAGTGCACACAACACCAAACATTCAGGCAGACCCAACACTCACCCACCTCTGCATCTCAACATACACTGAACTTGCACACAAAAACAAACATTCAGGCAGACATGACACACACCCGCATCTCAACACACAGTGAAAGTGCACACAAACACATTCAGGCAGACCCGACACAAACACACCCCTCCTCATCCCAACATACACTGCGCTTGCACACAAACACATTCAGCAGACCCAACACTCACCCCACCCCCGCATCTCAACATACAAGCAGCACAAAGACCCGACACACCAACATCCCCCACAAAAAGAATCTGTAATTACCGGACGTGCTGGAAGGCAGGCTAGCTGGAACACTAGCGAGGTCTGATACTAAGGCTGGCGTGGCAAGGATGAAATGCCTTCCGGCATCAAGCCTTATTGACCACAGCAGCCGTAGTGCTGGCACTGCATTGGCGCAGCACACACACACTACATGGCTTGTAGGAGCTACATGGTGCATGTGCCCTGAGCCAATAAGGGCCAGTGTTTTGTCCGACCTGCATTACAACAAAGACTTTTCCTAATGGAGGGCGGGCGATGCTGCTTGTGGGCCATCCTCCAATCTGTTAAGGATTTCAATCAGGCAATACACCCTGGTCTCAGCCTAGTATGCAGTGCACAAATTAAATACCTATATTATTATGGCTATAGGTTCAATATTATGAGTGATATACCACTCATATCACACCCCTTCTCAAAATGCTCCCAGGTCACAATGGACCAGGAATCAGGCTAGTTGGTATAGGTAATATTTATTTATTTATTTAAAATTCAAATCAAAACATATTCTTTTAATAGGGAGCAGCAATCACCAATGTGGTGACAATGACAGATAGGTAGGCATGTAAGGCAGTTAAATTCCTTAACCCACAAATAAGCAATTCTAAACAGATATAAGGAAGCAGCATGTATTCAGAAATAAAGAACAGTGAACAGAATTTAAATACCACCTTCCCTCCACAAACAAGAGAGAAAAACGGGTTTGCAATCTTACAATTTTTAAAATGACATTAAAAAATGGCTTAGCACAACAATAAAAAGTGTGCAAAAATCCTTAAATCAATATAAATTTCTATGGGAGCAACATTGAAAGGATGCTACAAATATAAGCTATAGTATGAGCAAAAGTAAATACTTTAAATCTTAATGGAAGTTTTAAAATAATTGAAAAGAAGAATCACACGTGTAAAACTTTGCAGAAATGCGATTTCCCACCTAAAATTCACTAAGCGGCTTATAAGGAAAACAGGTGAAATACACTGTTCTGGCATGGGATGTAGCTTCAGGTCTTATGTATAAGTAAGAGTTGAAATTAAGTCTCTAGCTATTAAACTGAGGAAGATATGCAAGGTTGAATGAGAGGTGTTTTTAGAAAAATCGGGCAGTGAAAACCGAAAAGAACTGTTTGGACAAGAAAATATTTACTATAGTTTTACTCTATGACTAGAGCATTCTGGCTAGAATACCAAGGAGGGACAAAGTAAGCTCTGGAGTTGATTCATGACTTCAACACCAAATCCCCAGTGTCCTCTCCTGGCGGAACCAGTCGGATCACTCGAAGTAGGATGGATTGTTTAAAATGTACACAAAATAAAAATGACTAAAGAAAAGATAGGATTGCAATAAGGATTCTGACAATGTGACAACTTCGTGAGGTAAGGATTGGATGGTTGAGAGATTGGGATGGAACAAAACAAGGTATGCTATGATTTTCTATGCTTCCTATTAATACTTACAGTCCACTTTAATTTAGGATTTGGACCATCAAAGGTTCTGGTCATCATACAGATCAGTCTAACCAAGGACAGCAGGGTACATCTGATGGGATAGGATCAGCTGGGCGGTTCTGGTCACCTGGACTGGCACCTCGGGTTACTGCACTGATCTGCGCTGGTTACTGGAGACGGGAGATCAGTTGGATGGCAAGTTTGGAGCAGGCAAGCCTTTAGTAGTAGCAAGCCAGCTGGGTCAAGATGCTTCCCTGGGGTTTTTGGGATTGCTTCAGAATTGTGAGGCCTAGCTGAAAAAGGAGTTCAGCAATGCTGAGGTCTTAGCTTTGTAATGAAATCAGGAATCAGGAACAAATATGGAGAATTCAGGAACAGGGCGCCATGCAGAAAATCAGGATGAAGTCAGGAATCTGTGTGTGTGTGCTGTGAGATTCCCTTATTTATTATGCCAAATGACATCACAAAATGTTATGACAGGGGCAGTCCTACAAACCACACCCATGATGCTATGATTGGGCAAGAGCATAGTTTCCGCCTTGCTCTTTGCTGGTTGGATGACAGAAATGTATGTCATGTTTTATGTGATGATCTTTACAATGTCTGGAAACCTCCCATAGCTTTTGGGACCAAAATATAACTTTCCCACAAATACATATTTATGTAGTTATGACCTCTAAGAAAATCAGATGCACCTGTTACACATCCCGTGGATCACATTTCAATCCAAGTCCCAAATCTGTGAGACCTGGTTTAGGCTTTCTGTGACATTTTGGCAATTTTAACCATGAAAGATTTGGCCTAAAATTTCCCAATTTTGTACATAGATGCCCATTTATCCATGAAATATGTGTACAAAATGTCATGTGCATGATTTCATACTTTCCCCAAAAATGGTTAATCATCACAACTTCTGTTCCTTATGCAGTACAGGGTTCAATCACATTTTCAAAGAAAGAGCATAAAATTAGAGTTAAAACTACCCACTTTCAGATTTCTCCTCATTCTTGTGGCAAAGTTAAATGTCTTTAAAGTTCAGCTACAAATCGACATTTGAACACCAAATGTCCTTAGCAGTCTTTTTTCTTTTCTTTCAACTGGCAGCAGCTGTCAAATTCCTTTGAACAGGACCTCTTTCCTTTGACTGAAGTTTCCTGCCTTTCACACTTGACAGGTGAGAGTCTTAGCCTGCTATTGTCTCAGCGTTAGGCAAAAATGAATGTCTGATGCACTGGGCAACCCCCCATTGTCCTGGGATTCAAAGCCCCCATGCTCGCAATTAGCATTTCCTGCTCCAGAGGTTTATGAGGTGTGACCTTTTCTCAGGGCTGACACTCTGGGATAGCAGGTATTTTTTTTCTTTGACATAGTTTGCCCTTCAGCCAGGGTTTTTGCTTTGATGTATACTTTCAAATCTTAACTTTAAACAAATAGAATTAAACAGTTTATATGTGTATTTCTCACAGTTGCACATCCTTTCACATGCTCGAATAATCAAGCCTTTACACAACAATATACTTTTTAAAATAGGCAATTTTGCTCTTCATTCAGGAAAAAGCACATTCAACTTATTTCTTTTAAATCCGGTTTTCCTCTGCAGAAAATACCCATTTTAGTCAGCTCTAGTCCTTCCCTTGAGTGCTGGAATGGTTTGCAGCATGGATAAATGTATCAAGCATTTGTTTAGAGTCTTACTCTGGACAGCAGATTCTTGATACTTGTTGCAAAGTTTTAGCCGCATTTCCCATTTAGAAATGAAAACACAGTCCCTGATTCGCTTTTCAAAGGATACTGTTGTCAGGAGCTGTCATTCAATGAGGCCCGGTTCCTCTGAGCCACAATGGATGATGCTGAGCATTTCAGGGCCTTTTTGATCATGGTGGTTTATGAGAAATGAATGGATTTAGCGCAAAACAGCACTTTGAAGGTTGAAAGATGACATTTAAAAGAGGCATTTGGGGTTTTTCAGTACAGTAATGCTGATTCTTTCTTTTGCTCCCTGTTGAATGTGGCAGAGCCCACTGGCATTCTCCTGCAGTGAGTACTCTGTTCTCTCCCCACCTGAACTGTGCGTGGCAGGGTGTGCAGCCTTTTTCTGGTTGTGACACAAACGCAGTTTTAAAGATGTTGGCGCGCATAGGAGTCAGCACAGTCATTTTGGGCTGTTTCCTTCACCATTGCAGTGAAGTGATGTAGTGAGGCACATTTGAGTGGGTCAAAATATCCCACAATTAGGAAAGACTTTGTTGCTGGTGGGTCAGACAAAACAGCATGGCGGGCCGCAACTGGCCTGCAGGCCATAAATTGTGCACCCATGCTCTACGTCAATCTGGAGCAACAGAGGACATCTACCGCAACTGGAAACATTGGCACTCCATCAATGTTCAGGTTCTGTGTGATGCCAAGGGCACTATTACTGAAGTGTATGCCAACTATCCTGGAAGCACCCATGATAGTTACATCTTCAGGATGTCCCCGCTAAACCGCCCTGGAAGATGCAAAGCATGGCAACACATGGCTCATTGGTGAGTATGAATGGACATGTGCATGCATGCATGTTGCACACAGACCAATAGATACTGGCAACAAATGACAATGACAACCATTCTCACCTCTACAGGGGACAGTGCTTACCCACTGAGCACATACATGATGACGCCCATACACAACCCCAACACACCTGCCCAGGTAAGGTACAACACTGCCCATATTGCAACTCTGGGCATAGTGGAGTGCACATTCAGAGTGCTCAAGTCACGTTTATGCTCCCTTGACCACTCTGGTGGTGTGTTGCTATATGCACCACCAATAGTCTGCCAGACTGTCCACAAGAGGGAAAGGGGCATGGCCCCATGGAGTGTGTACTGAGTGTGGGAGAGTAACAGGGTGCAGGCCTCACAATGATTTTACTTAGGATTCATTGCCATAGCAGCATCCGGATGTGAACAGTCTAGACATATGCACATTCACTCAAGGCATACCGTAAGGCATGTTGGTTGTCATTTTGGATGTTCTATGTGTTCTATGTAGAATGGAAACAGCTATGTACATGTTTAAAAAGAGAATCTATACCCTGCAGGGCATGAAATGTAACTCGTTTTTCTGACACAAGCACATGTCTAGCAGAGCAGAGTCACTGACATCAAGGATGCAACTAACAAGAGGGCATGTTTGTGTTATCATGTTGCAGATGTTGGGTGGGTTTGCTAGTGGGGGATGAGTACTGACACACGGTCATGTTCAACTGATGTACAATACATGAGTTGTATCCACTCTTATGTACACTGGACAGGGGTCAGCACACCACGACATGATTCACACAGGGCAGTCATTCAAATTCAGCCAGATGCGCACCACAATCATACATCTTGGCAATGCTTCACTACACATACTCAGGATGCACAATCTTGGTCACTTACCGGATGTGTTTTCGTAATTGCCCAGGCCTCACATGCCTTGCACCTGCTCCAACAGAATGAAATGGCTCATAGCCTCTTCAACTGGGTCAGCTCCTCCTCCTCTGGTGACCCACCTCCACTTTACAGAGATGAGGCGAGATTGGCACCCAGCTTGGAATTGGTGAGGTCATTCCAATGCTTCCCTACGTGAACAGCAGTGTGCTTCTCAAACCCTAAAACGTTGATCTCATCCGTGACATGCTGCCAATGCACAATATGATAAGTAGGTGTATGTGTGCTCCCCAGTTGCTGGTACATGTCACAGTGGTGCATGGTCATGTAGTTCATGAGGATCTGGAGTTCTTCATCATGGAAGTTCCTCTTCCTCAACGTGCCAGTGTCCTGGGCCATGCTATGGGGTTGAGCCTGTTCCTGCTGTGCAGGCTTTGCCTTCTTACCACATGGTGTTGGTGTTGACCCTGTGTATCTGGGACCACTCTGGGCGTCAGATGCCGGACCACTAGTGGCTTGGGGCATGGCATTACCCCCTGTGGGTGGGGCTGCTGCTTCCTCTGCATGTCTTTTACCCTTTCAGGATGGGACAGCTGCTTCAACTACATGTCCCTTACCCTTCTGTGCTGAGACAGTTGCTTCAGCTGCACGTCCCTTACCCTTGTGGGCTGGGACAGCTGCTTCAGCTGCACAGGTGATAAGTAGTGTACAAAAAGTGTTCTGTGCTATTACCAAGCAACAGAACTGTAACATTGACCTGAATCTGAAGCAGAAGTTTGGGGATATGAGAATCCTCCTCGTCACCCTGTTCCCCTGCTCCTGTAAAAGGTTCAAGGGGCACAGGACTTGCAGGGAAACCCTCTGGGGCAGAAAACCCTGCACATCTTCTCAGGATGGTTTCGGAGTCCTTCTAGAGGCTGGAGTACAGGAGGTTCTTGAATGCTGTGGTACCTTAGTGTCTTTGCAGCAGGGAAGTGGAGAACTGAAGAGAATGATAGGAAAATGGAGGTTACTAAATGAGTAGAAATAGGAACGCTGTGGATTCCTAGCAGGACAGAATTAAATACTTAGTAATGTGTGAATACACAATCTGGTTTGACTGGCTGCACATAGAAGACTTGGCATCTGGAAGTAGTGATGATTGGTAACAGGGTGTGCCTAAAATAGTTGAAGAAAGAGATTGAAAGCCAGAAGCGAGAGGAGAGGAGGCAGAGAGAAGAGGCACTACCTACCTGTTGCTAAGGAACATAGAGTTGTATCTATAATGGGCGCACTCCGGCTGAGTATCTTTCCATTTCGACCCATTCAAAAATGTGATATGAACTTGTCTTGAATTCAGAATCTTTGAAGCAGCGCACCAGGCGTCTGTGGAGTAAAGAGAAGAAGTTAAACTCCTGATCGAGGAGCAAAGCTGTTGCTATTTGGATGTATAGTAGCGTTCCTACCCAGAAGAGCACGGAAAGCTGAAACGGGTTGTAGAGATTGAGAAGGCTGCCACAGGAGTGCATGAGACCTAAGAGAGGGGAGATCATGAATGGCGAACACAGAATGACCAAGAGAGCTGTGGAATGCAAGGACAGAAAGGATCAAATTTACGAGCGTTCGCTATGAAACGTAGCAACGCAGAGTGCTTCAATTCGGGTAACCTTATGAGCAGTGCCCATAGCAGGGGGTGGAGCCAACAAACAATGTGCATTCTGAGTGACTGTAACTGTACAGCAGATTGCAGGCACCATTTTGGGGGTTTCTCTCAATGTACAGCCAACCTGCCTCCATCTATGCCACAATGACCATGAGAGCACATCCCTAACCCTTCTGGGCTGTGACAGCTGCTTCAGCTGCACGTACCTTACCCTTCTGATCTGGAACATCTGCTTCAGCTGCAAGTCCCTGGACCCTTGAGGCTGGGACAGCTTCTTCGGCAGGAGGCCCCTGACCTCGGCCATCTCTGCCCCCTTTCCCTCGAGGGGCCTTCCCACTCATGTTCCAGGTGTAAGAGAAAAATGGAAGGCACACCAAGCAATTGTTCGGGGCAATTAGAGTGAGGGGGCACTGTATGTGATGGAAGACGTACTTCTGTGGTCCAGCAAGGCTCAAATGTATCCATGGTGTCAAAAATATGGTATGCGTAACACACAGGGACCCCACAAAATTTAAATAATGCATACTCGACACCAGGATAGCTTCCGTAAAAAGAAAAATGTGGTACGCGATATGCAGTGGCACACAGCAACACACAAAATGCGTATGAGAACCCCGTAGAGTTACCCTAAAGGTATGAAAAGAGGTACGCGATACAGAGGGGCACCCAGAGTTGGAAAAATATGTATGCGACTCACCATTAGCCTCGTAAAATACAAATGTAGACGTGCGTATGTGTGGAGGCAAATCCCCACTGAAATAAGAAGCTTGTACGGTCCCTGAAGTGAATGGATTGCGTGGCACCCCAAAATACAAAGTACTCCACTCTTCTGTCTCCTCCCTTTCGCCTGCACATTTGGAGTTGCTTCTACATGTACTTATGTATCCACGAATATGGTGTGCACATCGCGTGTCACGTAAGTTATGCGCTGAGGGTCTTTTCTTGGATTTCATGTGTCAATGCTCATTTTTTACACGCAAAGTCCCATCACTCTGTTTTCTGCTGCCATGCGAGATATACACAGAAGACCCACACTCCTGCCTGCATGCCTTTTTACCTGCCTCCTACTGCCCTGTGCTGCCTCCTACTTAGCCATCTGCTTCTGCCTGTCCAGTGAGTGTGCCTGCTGCCCAACTGCATAGGATTTGGAGTGCCTGTTGTCCAGCCATTGCCAGTGCTGGTGTCCTTGGTCCTGTAACCACCTCAGCTGCTTCATCAGACTCCCACATGCCATACCACCACCACCACTCCACAGCCCAGCTCCAGGACCACCTTGCCCACCCACACCTTTTTTATTTTTACAGTATTATAATGTATACTAAGGCGGGCTTAGAAGAACTTAATATTGGAAAGCGAAAAATAGACCTAAGAACTTTGAACAAAATCAGATTCGACAATAATACTTCAAAGAGGGAGGAGACTCAGACTAAAAAGTAGGAATCTATAATGTTTAAGGCCGCACGATCAGCGGTTGTCCATGCAGTAGAGGTGAGGGAATTTATTCAAGAGCATGATCTGGAAATCATGTTATTGACAGAACCATGGTTTTCAGGGGGGAGCCAATCAATGTTCCACATACTGGTTCCAGATAATTACTGTATCCAGAAAATTGATCAAAAACATAAAAGAGGAGGGGGCATTGCAATCATTTATAAATCAACAGTGACCCTCTCTCATATGGTGGAGCTATACCGGGGAGGAGAGACACAAATAGGGGATTTTACCATTAGATTGTCCAATTTTACCTCTATAAAAGTGATGTTAGGTCATAGGCCTCCGGGCCCATTAGGGAACTCTTTGGAATTACTGGACCTATACCTGACGCTAACTGGGAATAAATATAATGAACTCCTTTGCCTCGGAGACTGGAATATCTGGCTGGATAGCCAACCAATCCAGACTCAGTGGCCTTGAGAGAAATCCTGGATAATCATGGATTGACAATGCTGACAACTGCGTCATCCCATAATAAAGGCCATTGTCTAGATATGTTGGCCACTAGGGGACGGGTTGCAGCCTTTAAAGAAACACACCCGATATTGTGGTCAGTCCACTATATCCAGATGTTCACACTTTCTAGTAGAGAGTTACAAAAGGGTAGAGGGAGAGAAATGCCACCGATCTGGAGGCACTCTGTGACTGATCTGGATAAAATCCCGAGGGGAGAATTACAGGAGACACTGAATGAAATTGATTGCTCACTGACCTGTGAGGAATTTTTTGATAAAGGCATGGAGATACTGGAAGAAATTTGCAATAAATATGCACCTTTGAAACAAAAAAACCGAAAGAAATCCAAATCTTGGTTTGGTCCTGAGCTTGCCCTGTTACGAAAACAACTAAAAGCTAATGATACCTGGAGACACTCAAAGACTAATAATGATGCTCATAGATCAAATGCAGTTTTAAAGACACATAAAGTTGCCCTATTTTTGGCAAAACAGGACTATCTACACAAAGAGATTAAGCAAGCTGGAAACCAGTCTAAGGCCCTATTTGAGGTGGTCTCGAGCCAGTTTGTATGGACATGAATACAGCCGCATCTCAGGAGCAAGCAGATAAATTCAACATCTTTTTCAAAGAAAAGATAGTTACCATATTAAAGAATATAGAACAAGGAGGGCCCCTAAGTCAGAGGAAAAAGTAGAGGGAGAAAAAGAACAAGAGAAGATAAAACAAGGAGAAGCAGTCTTCCAGTTCCAAATAGTGGATGAAAAGACGATCCTTACTCTCTTGAGTAAACTAAAACCCACGAATGACCTCTCATGCAGAATACCGGCATATGCTGCAAAACGCTTGGCAAGTGACCTAACACTGTTTATTAGGGCTTTTGTAAATAAGTCACTACAAGACTCCCAAGTGCCTAAAGCCCTAAAAATAGTATTAATAAAAGCCACTGTTAAAGAAAGCCACCTTAGACCCGGAAATAATGAAGAACTACTGGCCGGTGGCTAACTTGATGTGGCCGACGGAAATCCTGGAAAAAGTAGTTTGTTCCCAATTCCAAGCATTTGTAGATAAGGAGAAACTGCTGCTGGACAATCTTCAGTCGGATTCCGCCCGAATAACGGCACGGAGTTAGCTCTTCTGGCCGTACACGATGATCTGTTAGAAGCTGCGGACAGGGGGGATCAACAGTGCTGTTGATGTTATACCTGTCTGCAGCCTTTGACACTGTGAATCACCAGATAATAGCACAACAGATCAGGCAGGTGGGAAAAGCATCTAAAAAGGTGGTGAAATGGTTTGAATCATTTCTCAAAGACAGATCTCAGAGGGTTATACTGGATGGCTTCACCTCACAAATGCTTGGATGTGGGGTTCCACAGGGTTCCTCCCTAACCCCTCTAATTTTTAATCTGTACTTTCTCTCAATTTTCTAAATATTCAAAAAGTATGGCTTGCTATTTCACTCATATGTGGACGATATGAAGTCATACATTGAAGTCCAGAATAGTCAGGATGTCTTTGAGAGAATCATCCAATGCATGGAAGAACTTAAGGAGTGGATGACTAACAACCACTTACAGCTAAATGAAGACGGAAATTATATTGTTTGGCCCAAAGAATAAAATGGTATGCCAAAAAAGTTAAAAACCTAGGCTGCTGGTGGCAGGAGAATCTGGGTAGCGTGAGTCAGGTGGGAGCAAAGGTAAAAACAGGCCATTTTGCATTGCGATCACTACGAAGTATACTGCCCTATATTCCGATGGAAGATAGGGCAGTTGTGGTGGGGGCAATGACATACCCCCACCTGGATTACTGCAACAGCCTGTTAGCAGGAATCCCTCAAAAACAAATGGATGGACTCCAAAGAGCACAGAACGCAGCAGTCATAGTAATCGGGAACTTCAAAAAACAAGATCATATTACATCAATGGGGAGATCCCTCCACTGGCTGACTGTGGAGGATAGAATTAAATTCAAGATGGCATGCTTAGTTTTTAAATGCCTGAAAGGACTTGCACCCGCGTACCTGGCTGACAAAATTATGCCATATCATCCAAGAAGGAATCTACGTTCAAAGGATAAATTCCTGATTTGTACTCCACAAACAAAATGTGTCTCGAGAGGAGGCAGAAGCTTTGGAGCCTTTGGCCCTAAAGTGTGGAATCAACTTCCACTGGAAATTAGAATGTGTGAAACTCTGGACATCTTTAGGAAGTGACTTAAAACTTTTTTATTCAAATAAAAGATGAAAGTTCATAGAATCAGAACTCCTGCTACTCTTTTTTTCTGGACTATTGACCTAGCTGTCACCTGCGCCCGAATATGGTTTACTCTGTCTGGTGCACATAATAAAGCATTCAAAATCAAAAATCAAAATCAAACACCTGCCTCGGGGGTTTCCATGTTTGCACCATCATCTTCAGACCAGAGTGGCAAACCCACAGCAGCGAGGCAGAGGACTTTCAACTTCACCGCCAGGGAAGTTGGCATCCTGGTGGAAAAGGTCCTGGAGTATTACGATGCCCTCTTTAACCCTGTGAAGCAACGCGCCAAGGAAGGACGTCAGCAGATCTGGGATGGGATAACGGATGCCATCAATGCAGAGGGGGTGGCATCCCACACCTTCAAGACATGTGCACAAGGACCTGAAATCCAGGACCAACGCAAGGCCCTGTGCCACATCCTCGCCGGGGCTACTGCTGAGGTGCATGGTGCGCTGAGGTGCCGGATGTCAGCTACCAACATGAGGGTCCTGGAGAAGTTCTACCCATCGCTGCACACCCAGGTCTGCGAGTTCCGTGAAGGTCTGGAGTCAACTAGTGAGTGCACATGTTGTGCAATGCTCTATGGTGCATGTGCTCTGTGCATGTCGCAGCATGTTGGCAGTGCGCCCCTTAGGCTTCCAGCGAGTATGCTTCTGAGACGGATGACTGCGTGCATGCCCCAGACATCGCTCTCCATGTGTGCATTCAGACTACATGTATTTTGAATGAGCTACCACTGGCTTTATGTGTTGTACTGCTGCCTTTCAGACTGTGCACATGCAATGTTACTTGTGTCTGAGACGTGCCAGGGTGACAAGTGTGACAGTTGCGGTAGTGTTTCCCGCATCATGTGGATGCAAGATGTTCATGTGCATGTGCCAAAGATGGGAATGTGTGACTGGGCATCACTCACATCTGGATGCAACATGTGCATTTGGATGTCTGGCTTAGTCATGCAGAGGCATTACAGTTCATGGGACTCTGATGTTATTGATCATCACACTGCTTGGGGCCTCTCAGTTGATGTGTGTGCATGACATGTGCATGTGCAATTGATGCATGTTTGTGGAGCATACACAATTGATTGGTTGTGACACTGGCAAGTAGCCTGATGTGAATGTGTGGACTGATTGCCAGGCGTGTTTGTATTGATGTGGATTGCACATGTGTGTGGGTGTGGAGGTTAATGGTTGTTCCCTTGACTAGTCATGTCCATGTGAATGTTGGTGTTGCCACACATGAATTGGTGCACTACACTGATGTTTGTGGTCTGTATCTCCTTTTCCACAGTTGCAACTGATGAAGAGGGCAGAACCAGTGCTGTGGAGCATGGCAGCAGGGATGCCTCCTTAAACAAAAAAGAGGCCCCCACGCTAGTAGTAGGTTATAAGCACACAAATAGCTGGATACTGTTGGGATTCTCACACTGATGGAAACAGTTCAAGTGTAGAAAAAAGAAGTTCTAGGAGAATACAACCTGACTTCACCAATAATTCTGTTAAAAGGGATACATTTTAATATAAATAGTAATTGCATAAAAACAAGTACATAAAAACTAACATAAAAAACTGACAAAAGTGACAAGTGCTTCAAAAGGTGCTAAATGCTAGTCAACAAACAACTGACAATGTGCAAAATTCGCAATTATTCTGTATCTCTTCTCTGAGATACTCTAATAGCATCAAGTGTACAAGTGAACATGTAAACAGTTTCAGGTACTTGTAACCTTAGTTCTTCACTAAACAGTAAACCACACAATATATATAAATAAAGACCATCATTGTATAGTGTCTCTAGTTATGATTCCTGAGTCAACATATACCTAAAGTGCATCAAAAATGGTTGATACTAGTCCAGATACTTCTCAGTTGTATCTATGAAAACCCTACATGTTTTGTTCCTTCAGTATTTCAGACTAGTGACAGGAACGTCTTCAGGGGAACTTGTGAGCCAGGACCAGAGGGCACCCCCAGCCCGACTTTGGGTGTTATCAAGAGAACGCTTGGAGAGTTGGAGTTGACATGAAAGTGTGAGGTCTTGAGTGGTGTATCCCAATGGGCACTTAAATGGACTAAGAGTCCCAGTTCGCTTGTATTTAATACAAGGGAGTAGATCCAGTGTAAACTGTCTCTCAGTGTCGGTTAAGCTTCCTCAGAACTGCTATGAATCTCTAAGTCGCAGTTCAAAAGTATCCTATACTCGTGTCTCGAGTTTATATAAGCATGTTGTTGTTAAGACAATTGGGATGGTTCATGGGGGATGTCAAGTTAGCAGGTTAGAGGATCGACCTTATGGAAATCAGGCTCGGCAGACACTCGACCAGTAGTACCGCTCTTTGGGCTCTCTCCATAATTACTGGGAAAAAAAAGCAGGGATGCCTCCACCATGCAGAGGAGCAAGGCCCAGCCATGCCCCCATGAAAGCACACCTTTGGGGAGCGATGTGGCTGAGGCAGTGCCAGTGACATCATGCATGGCTGCTGGGGGTAAATTCAAGAAGGTGGAGGTGGGAGTGGACTCCTCAGCAGTGGTGGGGACAGGTGATGCCACACAGGGGCCATCCATGGCGGAAGACGCCCCAGAGTCATCCCGGTTGGCGGAGGAGGAGGGGCAAGGGGAGGAGGTGGTCATTGCAGCACAGCCCATGGGGTCAGGTGGGGGTGTGGAAGTGGGTGTGCCTACTGCAGTCCTGTCCCATGGGCATGAGGCTGTGCAGGCCACCGTGGAGGTGCCTGTGCAAAAGCTAGTCCCTGGGCCATCAGATGCAGCTGTATGTGCCTGCCGGGATGCCTCCACCCAGACCCACCACCTGATGTCGGCTGATGTGTCCACCCAGACTGACACCCTCTTACCATCTGGTGTTGCCTTCTGGAATCACGTGTCATCCCTGCTGGCCGGGTTGCTGAGGTGCACAGCTGTAATTTGCGATGATGTGCAGGCTACTCGTAGTCTGCTAGCACATCATCACAGTGAGCGAACTTGCCTCATCGGCTGTCTTGCAACATTCCTGTTCCGTGTTGTGCTCCATGTGATGTTTACTGCTGCAACCCCCTCCCTGTCTTCCTCATCTGTGCGCCAATCAGCCTGCAAGGTGCATTCTGGCCCAGATACCACCAGGGCACCCTGTGCACCAGTCCCAACCACATTGCCCAGTCTGGCCAACATCCCTGCCCAAGTTGGGAGTACAAGGCAAATCAGCTGATGTGGTCACCGTGATTACCCAGGCACCGACAGGGTCACCGACAATGGAGGGAAAGCAGGCACCCAGAAGCAGTGCACGTGCCATACATGCACAGGTAGTGTCATCAGCTCAGAGGGCATACACACATAGCAGGCACCGGGCACTGCGGCAGCAGGTGGCAACAAGGAGGAGGCTATCTATTTCAGGGCAGAACATCCAAGCGTGGCAGGTGCACAATGTGAGGCAGGAGGCACATGTGGACCTGAGGGACAGGATGTCTTCCATGTTCAGGGGATATGGAAAGCAGATCGGGGCAGAGAGGCAGCAGGCTTCGAAAGCGAGGGTTGTGTTGGCCAGGGCTGAGATTGCGCTGCGTCAGGTGAGGACGCGGGCTGCCATCCTGGAGGCCACTTTCAAGGAGGTTGAGGTGATAGAGACACAAATGCTGGTGAACCTGCAAGCCCTCCAGGCAAGAACGGAGGCCTGCATGAGGAGTGAGGATGTGGCATTGGACCCAGACCTGGTGGAAAGCAGAAGCGTAGGCAGGGTAGGGCCTGAGGGGCAAGGCCCACCCAAAATCTGTAAAGGCCCACTCAGCAGCGCTGTGTGGGTATTTACAGATATTTTTGTCAGTGCAGTGGGCCCAACTACATTAGCATCAGGCCCCATTTGCTAGACAATCTTGGCTATGCCTCTGGTGCTTCCCGACTCAACAACCCAATCACCCCTTCAGCCCTTCTTGCTCGTCTCACAGCACCTCCCATAAGCGAGGAATGCATCTTTTGTTGGTAGATTTCCTTCATGAGGCTTAGCTAGGCCTGCATTCCTTTTCAAAGGGCCATAGAAGAGAGCAAAAAAGGAGAAGGCATAATAGAGTGGGAAGTAGGTGGAAGACGAGTGGTCAGGGGGGTTGGCAGTAAAAGAAACAGGGCCTGGCAGAGAGTTAGAAGTTAGGGAACACAATGAGCGAAGGAGGAAGAAAGATGCCTCAGGCAAGTAGCTCTCTGACTCTTCCCCACCAAGCCTGCAGAAAGAGCCTTTCTATTCCTAGCTCTCTCCCGAATGGATACATTTGCCTGGAAAGCCCAGAACTCATTTCAGTTAGCCAGAGGGTAAACAGAGGCCAGTGAGAGGTGCACACCCCTTCATTTCACTAGGCTTCTGGGGCTTCTGGGAGGAAAAAAGGAATCAGTATTCCAACAAGATCATCGTCACCAAGGCCGCCATCACTAGGGGATTACAGAGCATGCTGTGACACTCTCCAGGGCCTGGTTGGCCAGGAGGCTTATGTTGAAGAGCACATATCCTAACCCTAAGCTACCTGGGTGGCTGCACCATAGAGGCTGCACCGGACATAGGGCTGTGGTCACGTTTGGGAGCGTTAGGGACGCATGGAGGACGCAGGGCGCAGACCTCTGCCCGTTTCCGACCAGGATTAGGCCCTCATTCTCAGTGGTGGAGCCAGCCACTCCAAAATTGTGGGTGTGAAAGACAGAAAGCAGCCCTCTCACGTCTCTCAATTCAATGGGTTTTTCCGGAATAAAATTTGCTGTAAGAAAACATGTGAAAAAAATCCCACAACGAAAGGACGTCGTACCGTCTCTAGAGCTCTTATCCTCTCCAGCCTGGATTACTGCAGTAGCCTCTTTCTCAACCTGCCTCTTTCTACCATCCGCCCTCTTCCACAAACCCAGAATAGGGCTGTGAGATTTATCTTTGGCCTCAAGCCCAGAGACTGTATCCCTCCAGTCCTAAAATATCTCCACTGGCTCCTGGTTGCTGCAAGGATCAAATTCAAGACCCTTTGCATCATCCACAAGGCTGTCTGGGCCCTGGGGCCATGCTACCTCCAGCTCCCTCTTACCAAATAATCTCTTTCCAGATCCCTTTGATCTTCTGGCTCCAACTCTCTGCTGATCAAATGTTCCTCCAAGCAGAGAGCTGGGGGCAGATCACTCTCCTCGGATGGCTCCCTCCTCTAGAACAGTCTCCCTCTCTCTCCGTCTTGAACCGGACCACCTCAAGTTTCGCAAACAACTCAAGACTGTTCTCTTCTCCTCCTACTTTCCTCTCTCCCTCCTTTACTAACAATCCACAGAGTCGCTGAGATTGGTGGATGTAAGTGATTTCAATCCGGCACTTCACCTAAGTCAGTGCCTAGCGTGTAATGCACAACTGAAATCCTTATTTATTTTGTGTCTAAAAGTTATTTTATTCTGAACGATGTACCACTTATATCACTCCCCTCTCTTGGAAACCCCCCCTCCCCCCCGGTCACACTGAACCAGGAATCAGGCTGGTTTGCAAAGTTAAAATATTTATTTATGTAGTTCACAATATAATCACACTATGTTTAATGGTCATACAATAATCACCAATGGGGTGAGGTAACACTAAGCAATCTCTTTAATCACAAGGAGTAATAGTGAGCAAAACAATTCAGCACAGAAATAATACTTTTGTGTGTTCAGATCAAATAGCAGTGTGGTTACTAGTTTCCCCTGCACACCCCTCAAACCCCAACAAGCAATGTAAAGAGATAGGAGGAGAGAGAACAGGTTTCAGGAATGCAGAATTCAACAATTGTCACTCCCAATTTCCCCGCAGCAAAACAAGAGAGAAACAGAAATGATTGGCAAACTGTCAAAATGGTTTTCAAAGTTACCTTGAATGGATTGGGTAAAAAACAAATATGGACTAAATTGCTGAAATTGTTTAAATTCTAATTGGAGCCGCTTTATATGGTTGCACACAAACACTAGCAATGATTTGATAGTAGGAAGCAAGGTGAAAACTCAAAATTGAGGTTGGGTGCAATCAAAAGCTGTTTTACACGTGTAAGATTTTCCCAAAACGAAAATTTGCGGCAAACTTTTCCATGCGCAGTAATCACGATTGTGGGAAAACTATAAGGATTTGAGATGCAGACATTTAAAATTTGTTTTAAATTTGTGGAGGTCGTTTTTCTGAGATAGGCGCAAGGAAGGGAAAACAGGGGTGCGTTTTCAAAAGACACACAGGATTTCTTTACACTAGGGGATGACTATGAAGAAGCAAATACCACATGGAAGCACAGCCACTAGACCAGGGTGCCACTGGATCAGGGCAACTGCCTGCCGAGGAGCTTGCCTTCTTCAGATGAAATATATGAGCGTAAAGATATTTAACAATACTAGTACCAAAGGAAGATAGTAGGGATACGATAGAGAATTCATACAATTCAAAAAGATCTCTAACAATGCAGTTCTGGATATAAGATAGGATGGATCTGAGATAGGGATTACTATGGACAGTACATAGGCTAGTGACACAGTCCTATACTATGGATACTCACTATATATGTTTGAACAGAACCGTCAGGAATTCTGGTCTGTCTAGATCAGAGATTCTGCTCAGAAATTCTGCTGGCACACTGGACTGGACAAGCTGCTGGGCACACCGGACTGGGCAGCAAGGCGCTCTTGTCTACATGGCACAGCACGACTGGACTGGATCTGCAATGGCTCTCTGGTCACAGCACAGCATGGCAGAACTGGATTGGGTCTTTTAATTCTGGTAATAATTCTTTTGCAGGAAAACAGTTACAGCACAGCCCGGCTGTTTCTTTTTTTCCCCTTAGATGTCTGGGGTAAATTCTGGTTTCTGGAATTTTAAGACCTGTGTGTCTTTCTAAGTCCTCAGCTTTCTCTATGTATGCATATGGTAAAGGGGTGTGTATGCTGGCTTATCCTAAGCGCGCCCCATGGGCAGGCTATTGGCTAGAGTCTCCTCTCTCCCTTGATTGGAGGAGAAAACAGGTTGTCACCATGATGATGTGGGTTTTATGAGTCAGAGAATCCTCCCCTTGATTTTTGAACATAAAATCTACTTTTAGTACAATACACATTTACAATTTTGCAAACTTTATAACAATAACATATATAAATCACATATTTTGTGTGGCAGATGCTCTTCCAATCCCCATCATTGTAGGATCTTGTATCGGCTTTTGACAGTCTGCCCTTTTTGGCCGGAACACAAAAGGCCTGATCATGACTTTGGCGGTAACCCTTAAATCCGGCAGTAGCGCTATTACCGCCGGATTTAAGGGTCTGCCAAATCAGGACTTCGGCGGATTTTACCCCAGCTCTGAACTGGGGGGAAATCCGCCAAAAATGTGCGCTATTACCGCCGGCGGGAAATCCGCCGGCGGTAAGAGCGCGAAAATTCACCATTGAGCCCAATGGGGAATGGGGCATTCCCGAATGGGCTCAATGGGGAATGGGGATTAACATTACCGCCAAACTCGTGATCCGGCGCTATTAGCGCCTGGGAGTTCGGCGGTAGGGCTAATACCACCGGCGGTATTACAGCCAGCGTTAGTGCCAAAGTCGTGATCAGGCCCAATATCTAGTTTATCCAAAAATGTGTACAAATGTGCGCATTGCATATGGGCACAAAAGTATGAGGTTTCATGCTTTTGACATACATACATTTGGAGTAAGACCATATTTTCCACTACTACTTCCAAGAACATATCACAGAGTGCTGGCACCTCTTAAAATTTGCAGCCAAAAATTAGATTCACAAGTCTGGGGTTAACAGATTTTTCACACTTTTACACAGTAAATTATTAGTCTTTTTTAAAAATGTGCTTTTTGTCCTTGTGAATCAACAAATGGTTGGCTGTCCCCGCCTCCTTCTCCTTCTGGCAGCTCAAAGTAATCTCCGCCCCCTGCCTTCAGACAGAGGCCATTTATGATCCTTCCTAATTAGCATCTCCTTGAGCTGGATGAAGTCCATTGTCCTCTTCCCACAGCAGCCTAAGTTCTCCTCCCACCCCTTAATCATCACATGGGTGTGAGTTCCTGGTGAAGAGGGAGAGGCCTGGCCTCTTGGGGGAAGGTTGTCATACTGGTTTAGTGGCTTTGAGTCCAGCTTAAATTCAATGTCATTTTGTTGCAATTTTTTCTTGGTTTAAATAAACTTGTAATTTCCAAACAAGCAGCTACAATACTTATTTCAGATTCTAAACCATCAATTTATAATAGTACCAACCCAGGTTACTCTCAATAACAGGTCACTTAGTTTTCATACATTAGATTTCAGTTGTACGAGTTTAAATCCTTATGATGCAATCTACTGACAGCTGTCAGACAGGCAGCCGCTGGTACTGCGCCCAGATTTGGACAGATTTCACAGGCAGGCACATTTTTTCTGTGAATGTTTTGATGACAAATTCAGCTTTTCAGGACATTGTCTGTTCATAATGATTTCTTGAATGAAGTGATTTGTGACACCCAGCAAGAAAATTGGATGTTTTATGGTGTTTTGGACAGGCATTCTGCAGTTTCAGCAACCAAGAAAAAGATTTGAAAACAAGATTCTGGATTCCTTTCAGTAAAGCACTGCTTTTCCCTAAGTGCTCCATTTTTTACTTGTTGGGCAGCCCAATCACATGTTTCAGGAGTGAGGTCTCCGTTCCACCACTGACAACATACATGGTATATTTGGCAGCAATCTTTTTGTGCTTTGTAGAGCGCCATTTTCATAGGTTTTGGCGTGCCCAGGGGTTTTGCAGCCGTTTTGATAATTCCTGCACCATCAGCAAACAGTGATGCTGCAGGGAGAGCATAAGTGGGTTAATACATCCCACACGGGCTAGTCCCACAAGAGTCCAATAGGATCCTGGCCTTCTGCCCAATCACCCCCAGCACCCACCAACCTACAATGTCCTCTGGCTCACACCCACCTGTCGGGTGGTTTGTCCCAGCCCTGCACTTACCTGTTGGGCGGTTGACCTCCCTCTTTGCTTGGGCCGTCTACGTCCATGCACTTACGCATTGCCTCCCCAACAAGCACTTTTGGCACTCCCCCCATTGGGGGTCCCTATAGCACTCACCCCCAGTGCCTCCCCCCTTTCCTTTTCACTGCACTTGCATGTTCTGAATGTTACAGGGCCTAGAAGGACTGCTTTTCGTTTTATTATTTATTCATTGCCCTATCCATTGTTTTTTTGTTCCCTTGCTCCCTTCTCTTTTGCCTTGTGCCACTTTGAAACACTGTTCTTGTTGTACAAGCGCCTTATAAATATCCAATAAATAAATACATTAATCCAATTCCTAAAGTGAATGGGGCCTTGTGCCCAAAAGTCACAAAGTTCCTTTTGGAGAGGGGATACGGGCAGGAAAAGTTCATGTGGTGGTGAGAAATGTTCCAAAAGACTTCACAAGGATTTTACTGGTAAGTAACATAATTTTTCTATCACTTAGAACAGCTTTTTAGGCAAATATTTAAAAAGAAAAATAATGGAATACATCAAAGTTCTTCACAAATATTTAGAAAGCAGGAGATAGGAGCAGCAATAAGTACTGCAGTTACTCGCAGCCCTTACTCTGATTTTCTCAAGTGACTTGCTAGGTCAGATGGGAGTCGCTAGAGGTACGTTTTCCTGCGTTTGGATCCAGTAGAAGAGGCCCAGGAGCTGCATGTGCTAGGAAGATTCTGGTCCGGTATATGAACTGAGTGCAACCCGTTCTGAGAAAGAAATACAGCAGGCACCAATGAAGGGCTCTTCACCACCTGATGGGGGATGGCTGGTTCCAGTGACAGTCACTGCACATGGCCGACAGCAGGCGTTGCTCCATTCATGAACCAATACTGACTTCCAGGACAGGATTCCTTGATACTTGGAAGCTGAAACCAGCCAGAATTCAACTTAAAGGACTAGCTGTTGACTGCCGAAGTTCCAGGTGAAAACACAGAATGGGGACACTTCCGGCGTGGTAGCCCATTTCAGAGCTTGTCATTCCACCGGGTGGTCCAAGGACACTTCCGAAAGCTCAAAGCTGCAGGAACATGAGAAGACATCGAGAGTGGTTTGTTCCACCAGTCCAAGGGGCAAAGCAGAGACGAGGCCCTTCTGAGATCAGGTAGTCCAGCAGGGTTTCACCAGGACAGTTGCAGGAAAGGTTGCTAGGCCTCTTCAGAAGTCGTCCTCCAGTCTTCAGTTGGCTACACAGCTACACAGGATACTACGCTCCATTTCTGATCTGCTGGAATGGTTGCAGGACCCCTCTTTCTATCCTAAATTGAGGTGAGTGATCAAACTCAGCCCTCCAATAGCAAAAGGCCTGGGGGGTTCATAGAATATGGAGGGAAAGTTGCATAAAATAGAAATCTTTCCTATCAACATGCCCCATAACCTAGCAACCGACAGACGGACCATTTGCAGAGTTAGTCTGTCACCGCTTCCAAAGTGTTGATGTATTTGCATCCCTGCCAAAAGACATGTCAAACAATGCCAGGGTAGCCCTATGGTCTCAAAGATGTCAGCTCTCCTTAAGTAATATAGATCATTGTTTGATGTGAAAGCGTTTTGCACATGATGAATACGTTTGTCAAATGATGACTGCAAGCAGACTGCTTTATCACAAGCGCTATTCTGGCAGTGCCTACGTCTTAAACCTATTAAGACAAATAAAAGAGTTTAATGAGTTATCAAGCTTTTCAGTGTCATGTGTGAAATAATTAACCATTAGTGGATTTTGTAGTCATAACAATGAAAAAAGGTATGTTTGCATTTTTTTATGCCTGTGTGTTTGTGAACTTATGTGTAAGCATGGCCAAAGGTTCCGTTTGTGGGCACTGCGAGTGACATGGAGGACTGGGGTCAGCATGAGCATTGCAATGCCTTTTGTTCATGCAACTAAGACCTCTTCTTGAAACAGGGCATCGATGCCTCCCGGCTGCAGGCGCTTTACAAATACAAAAAATAAATAAATAAAATAAATATATTAAGACATACTGCAGGATATGATTTGGGCACTTGCAGCATGAAAGCTGTGTAGCTCAAGCGCATTGTTGAGACAGACCCTTTTTGGGGGGACTAGCTGCATGAAAATGTGTTTTACAGGGGCAATGCTGGCATGTATTGTTAAGACCATCCTCATTACTGTATTCGGGCACAAAAGGCATGAACGTGGACAGGCCTGGTTTGGTGATAAATTGCTTGAAAGTTGGACAATGCCGGGATATATTGTGGAGAGAGGTGTCTTGAATTTAGATTTTGGGGATAGCCAGCATCAACACCCAAGTTAAAGATTCTCCTGAGTGCTGTTAGTGACCTACCATCTGTTGGAGTGTCTGACATGTCCCGTGCAGAGTGCAAATTCGACATTGTCACCCAAGTTTTCTCACATTTTTACTGTGAACTGTGAATTAAAAAAATGTGGAAACATTCGCCAAAACTTAACTGGTTTAGTTAAAGTACACCCATCTGGGAGAATTCAGGAAAATTATGTCTACCCCACCATTTTACAAATTCACCAGCTGCAAGTGCCCTAGACGGTAGCAGTTTTGTCGGGGTGGAGGCATGAAAGCCCATTAAGATGGCTAGCTAGGTATTTCTACCTTCTTTGACCACACCCTAGGTCCTAGGAGACCCTGATTTCCCCAATCAGAAAATAAGAAAAACAAGACTTTTTACATAATCCAACTCCAACTACTGCCACACTGGAAGGGGCACCTGCTTTCCTAGATATGGCATGGATTTACCAGGCTGATTTCAGCGGAGCAGGATCAGCTTCCACTGAAAGAGGTTACAAAAATACCAATAATCCATGCCACCCGCTCGATCCTCATAACAATAGCTAGTGTCTTTCTGAGTCAGATACTTTGCAACGAGTTTACGACCTCAACGTTACACTCCTTTTTTGGACTGCAGACTGTGCCTGCATTCTGGTTGCTTTCTCCGGGCCTCCTCCTCATCTTTTCTAAATGTACAGAATTCATGAAAGGAACCCCTCATCTGCAGATCCCACACTCCTTTATCCAATAGCATGAAGACTGCTTGTCCTTTTCACTTTTTTCTCATATGATCATGATAATCACAGCCTTTGCTCAAACATTCAAACGCATCTTTTCATATGGCAAATCAGTTAGTTCTTCAGACTAAAAATTATAGTCATGGATTGTTCTTTTCCCCTTGCACAGCTCGTGGTGTGACTGCTGTGTGACATGTTTCATCTACTCGCCCCCTTGACCGAATACCTGCTTGCGCTTTGCAGTAGTGCTCGACTGGAGGGTGTAAGGGAATGTTCCAAGGAGGTCCTGGCACACATTATGTCCTTACAGTCACATGACAACATGTTCTTGTTATCTTATGCCACTTTGGAATTCAAAGTCCCTGAAGGGGTCTATGAACATATTTGACCCTCTAAAGACACTCAGCCTGTGAGTGGCTGTAAAGTCATCTGCATCCCAAAGGCAGGTTTCCGCTTGCACCAGCTGAAGAAAAAAACAATTCCCAAAGTGATCAACCAACTCCAATTACAGGGTGCAATTCAAACAGTACAAACAAAAAGGTGCAACATCACATGTTTAAATAATAAAATAAAGTACTTCTGCAATGCAGCTAAATCAAATAGCATGGCTTAAGGGGGCCCGCCAGACATGAGGAAGAAGACATGTCTTTTGATGGATGGGTTACCATTCCTAAGCAAGATTTCCCGAAATATTTAAATGCAAACAACATCATCACTCAGCAATAAATAGCTCTCCTAATCAGGAGTGAGTTCAAAACTGGCATGACTAGAGACCAGCGGGGGTGCAGAGAACATGGCCACTTGACATGTTGCCTCTCTCTCCCCGTGCAGTTCTGAATAATAATCAAAGCCTCCAAGGATGGGCTGGTGTGACTGGATGACCCGTGTAGTACCATGGAAGGTGCCTCTACCATCTTTTTGACCCATAGTACCGGAGGACCTTTGCTTTCAGCGGCGGCCATTGAGCGACCCTGCCTGCGCTGGTGGAAGGGCACAGGAGACCTCGGGTAGTGAGCGTGACTGCACTCCAATCGAAAGAGGGGCTGTGGTTGGACCGCTGACAGACTACAGCCCAAGAACACGCCGAAAGAGGAGTGGCCTATCCCTGAAGGGTACGCACTCTAAAGTGTGGAATGAAGCACGATCCACTGTCTGTGATAGGGCTCTGAGGCAGCGTTGCACTGGGAGTGGGGGGAAGTGGTGTGCCCCGACCCCAGCAGTGAGCAAGCCTTGGAAATACCGAAATGCACCTCTGGGATGAAAGTGAGCAGCATGTCCTGAGCTGAAGCCCACACACTCACGTGTTTTGGAGTATACTGAAGATTGGGAGCATGGTGTCTAACCGCCGATGGTGGTGCGCAGTTGAGCGAAGATCAAAGGCCTTCATCTGCTTGGAATCATTGATGTGAGTGGTACACTGTGTGGCCTCCCCTGATCTCGTCATGAACACAGGAAGGGAGGCTCCACACTGGCCCGGTGGGGGTTCGGGGAGGAGGGGGGGGTTGGATGCATGATCCGGCCCTAATGTCATGTAATTTCAAATAAGACTGGTTTGAAGCATGCTTTGGCCAAGTGATTCATGGGGGTAGACAGATACTTACTGGGTAATGGGGGCAATACAGGTGTAGCCAGTGCAGGAGCTACAGAAAATTTTGTATAATCGTGTAGAGAGATCCTATGTTTCAGGTCACTGCATCATTACTGTAGCAAGGCCTGTGCCCTGGGGGTGCTAGCACAATGCAAATTACTCCAGAGACGTTGGCCTCCCTCCATCATTTTGTTATACTCCACCTGTGGCTGACATGAGCCAAAAAGAGAATCCCCCATAGCGGATCCAGCTTCCCAGTTAGAGCTGCACAATCTTGGAACACACTCCCACTTGACCTCAGACGCCCTCTACCTTACACTAGATTTAGATCCAATGCCATCAAATGGCTGCACAACAACGATTTGTAACACCTGTTAAGACAATACTCTTCTGCATTTACCTATTTTGATCCTACATGTACTGCCTCACCTGTTTCATCTGTTGTAAGTTACCACTGTTTTTTTTTTTTGTAATAGCCTGTGTCAGGCTTTGTAACCAAGCTTTGAGTCTACTTGTACTGTTGCGCCCAGATGCCCACGGGCTTGGAGCGCATTACCAAATAAATAAACAAACAAACAAACAAAATAGCTGGTGTGATGCAGGAAGCCGCCACCAAGAACATCTGAACCTGGAGGAAATTAACCTGATGAAGAGTGATGTCCAAAGGTCCATGGCAGAAATGAAGAGGGATTGGACAAAATCGAGAACAAAATGGAAGCTGTCAAAAACAAAAACAACCAGCTGCAAACGGATTTGAATAAGATGAAGTTAGAGGGTAGACTGCAAGACGTAGAAGTGAGAGAAGCAAACCATGCCTTAAAAGTTGATGACTTGGACAACAGAGAAAGGTGATGCAACATTCAAATGATGGGCCTCCAAGAAAATCAACCTGAAGAGGCAGCTACTCTGGAGAGGTCGGTGAAAAGTCTTCTTACCGGTTGGCTTGACAGCTCAGGGGGTTTGACACGATACACAGAGGCGGGAGTCCCACCGGCGGCCCTTGATCCGTTATGGCCAAATGTTACTATTTTAAGAAAAGATTGGTATTTGGCAAAGGCAAGATTTAAAGGTATGATCAACTACGAGGGATCCCAGGTTTGCATTTACCAAGAATTCTCAGCCTTAACTTTGTCTAAAAGTAAGGACTGTAGGGTATTGACACAATGGCTACGCGACCATGACGTGAGATGCAGGTGGGGATATCCATTCTCGCTATGCTTCGAATATTCATGCAAGAACTATCGTATAACTTCAGCAGAGGAGGCAGAAGGCATCTTGAAAAACCAGAAGGAGGGTTACAGGGACTCGGGTTCAGTGGACCCATTCGATACAACACGCTGCAGTGGCAGAGGCTTTAAACATCAATCAAGAAGAGGTCGACAAGATGGATCCAGGAAGTTTCGTAAACTGAATACCCCTTAGAGGACTTCCTGTTCTGAGGCTGAAATGGTCTGGTAATTGATTAAAAAATAATGCTGGAAGCCATTTCACAGTATTCTTGTTGATCTGAATGCGGTAATTGGGGAGAGTTATTTTTACTGGTGTCTCTAAGTGAGAAGGGAAGGGGCACTCAGGATGCATGAGAGGAGTGTTGAACCATGGGGTTAGGGGACAGGACCTTGGGAGAGATCAGCATGTTCAAGGTCAGTTATAGAAGGGAGATGGGTGTTTGTGCACCAGGTGGCAAAATAACCCTTTTGTGGGTGCTTATGCACATCAAAATAAAAATGGCTTCTTGGTGGAGGGATAGAGTCAAACAACTGGAACATGAGTGATGTTAAACTCTAAGGTGATTACTGTAGGGACCCTGAATTTAAAAGGTTTGAACTTGCCGCAAAAGTGGTCTATGGTTGCAAGGGAATATAGACAATCAGATCAGGAAACAAAATTCAAGAGAGGGGAAGAGTAACAAATTAAGGGGAAAGGTTTGAATACGGTGCTCTGGGCTTCAAGTCATACCAGAAAAGCAGGCGTGGGCTTGTTGGTGTGACAATCATTGGGCTTTGTAGTTTGCATGGTAAAGAGGGATACGAAAGGTAGGCTAATGGCAGTGCAAGGGAAAATGGGCTGCGTCGATCTGACAGTATGATCAATATATGACCCAAATCCACAACAGCCATCTTTTTGTGATCAAGTCTTAAGCTTCTTTGAGGCATGGAAGTTGGGTGGTTTGATATGCGGGGGGGATTTTAATATGATGGCTGATCCATGGAAGGACTGGTACTCTCTTAGAGAAGGCCATATGATCAGTGAGTCGACCAGATGACAATTTTAGTACAACCATGTAGAAATATTATATGGTCAACTCATGGAGGACAGTACACCCAGATCAGAGGTCACATACATTTTATTCTCCTCTTCACAAGACCTATACACGATAAGAAATATCTTACTCGAGGCGGGAAATGATCAGGCTATTATAGGGACAGACATATAGGTGGTAGCCTGGTCAGACCATGACTTGTGTAGAGTAGAAGTTGAGCTGGGCTGTAGACCAATAATGTAAACATTAGGGGTATTCTAATGACACAATATTGATAGATTGCCTCTTTCGAGAAACTAGGAAGACAGAATTGTGTTTGAGCTTTTTAAGGCAAATGATACTGGAGAGGTTCTAATGTGTACGGTTTGGGAAGCGGCTAAGTTCACTTTTCGAGGTCTCTTAATAACAGCAGGAGCAGCGAAAAATTGGGTCATAAATTTCAGAGACAGCAAACTCAAACAATATATAAGGGCTAGGGAAGGGGAATTGAGAGATGGTCGGCAGCCAACAGAAGATGGGTTGCTAGAAGTAGCTTTTCTGAATCATGAACTCAAGGAGCTGTGACATGGTAAATCCTTAACACAACTCACATGCTTGAAGCAACGGTTTTACGAAAAGGGGACAAGGCCCATACATTGTTGGTGGCCCATCTCAGAGGTCAGATGGCTGAGAGGGCAGTCCATAAAATTCGGGATGATTCCGTTAATATGCTGAATTGACTGGAGGACGTAGCTCACCAATTTGGCTGTATTTATGCTCAATTATATACCAAGGAGGGAGGGCCAGGTGAGCGGGAATCACAGCTGTACTTGGAAAACATCCCAATGGTGACATTATCACAAGAGGAAGTGTCAGGAATGTATACTCCAATCGGGCCTGAGGAGTTGCTAAGTGCAATAGGAAAATTGAAAGCGGGGACAGCGCCTTCCCCAGATGGATTCACCACAGCCTTCTATAAAAGGCATAGTGGAGAATTGGTTCAATTCCTATGTACGTTTTTTAAAAGTATTCTTGAGGAGGGCGGGGCCCTGGACTCTTTCCCTTTAAGCAAGAATAATTAAATAATTCCGAAAGAGGGGAAGATAACTTGCAATGTGGGTCATACAGACCAATTTCTCTGTTGAATGTTGATGCCAAAATCTATACCAGTGTATGGGCAGCGAAGCTAGGGAGATGTAGACAGGCAGCAGACAATATCCTTAAAACACTAGGGGCCTCATTGCACGGATGGCGGTAAGGGTTTCCCGGTACCGGCAAGGGTACCAGTGCCGGTAAACCCTTACCGCCTTACTACGAGGTCCCTTTGGGACCCTACCTTAACGGCTGGTTTTACCAGCCGTTAAGGATGGGACCCGCAAAGGGACCTTGGAGGTAATTACGGTACCGCAATTTGTGGTACCGTAATTACCGCCTTCCCCATTCCCATTGAGCCCTATGGGGGAAAAAATGGGAATGGGAAGGGCCATGGTGAATGGGGAATTACCGCCCCCACACACCTTGGAATAGGGCGGTAATTCCGCCATTCACCATGGCGGACTCGGTAAAATACCGGCGGCAACCATGGCGCTAATAGCGCCATGGTTACCGCCGTCCGTGTAATGAGGCCCTAGATCTTATGGCAAGTATAGATGAAAATGATAATGCCCTTCTCTGTCTTTGGACACTGAGAAGGCCTTTGATTGGGCGGAGAGGCATTTCCTGAGTGTGATACTGCAAAAAGTGGGCTTGAAGTCTGGATGATACACAGGAGTTATGGCATTATATAAAAACCCAATGGCGAGAGTAGTGGGTAATGGAATAGCATCAGAGGGATTCCATCTGAGTCGGGGTACGAGGCAGGGATTTCCTCTGTCTCCCCTGCTTTTTGCACTAATCTTGAAGCCTTCAGCCATGAGGATTCGCAGTGATGACAGAATCCGAGGATTAGAGAAATATGTGAAAGCCCATAAACTTGCCTTGTTCGCCAATGACATTTTGGCATATATCACAAACCCAAACACTTCATTACCGTGCCTTTTGATGTTATTGAGAGTTATGGACGATTATCAGGCTTGGTCAATGATTCACATCTTTTCAGGATACGCATACAATCTGAGGGTGTAAAGTATCTTGGTATCATCATTACAAGGGAATTCGTGAATTTATACACTGCAAATTATCCGGCCTTATGGGACAAAATTAAGAAGGGACGGGTGACGCACCACTCCCCAGATGAATGTCCTCCCGAGGCTGTTATTTTTATTTCAAACATTGCCTAAAGAGGTCCCATCGATTTTTTTTCGACAATGCAAAAAAAAGGGTTCCTTTGTTTTCCCTGGGAGGGGAAAAGAGCTTGGATACCATATGCAACTCTGACGTTGCCAAAAATAAGAGGCAGAGTGGGACTTCCGGATTTAAAAAATATTATATGCTGGCGCAATATCAGATATTAGTAGATAATTTGAGGGATAACGAATTTAAATAATGGGTGGGGTTTGAAAATTGACTGTTGTGCCCGCTCACCATAGGGGAACGGTTGTCGGTGCCCTATAGACAGAAGCGAGTGAGACTGCGGACACACCCTGTCCTTGCAACTCTATGGCAACTATGGAGGAAATCAAAATACATGGAAGGAGTCACTTCTTGGCCATCGCCTCTTAGCTGTTTGTCAGCCTCCTTCATTAGAGACAAAATAGTAGAGCTCCTTAGGTATCAGTCATACTAATAAGAACGGTCCAGTTATGGAGAGAGGGGAACCTTTTAAGTAAGACAGAGCTGGATCAGGTGTTAAATGTTCAGCCCATGCTCCCACTCTTATATCTGAAACTGAAAGGAGTGTTGGCTGAGCGTGGATGAGGGCAACGGCTGAGTCGACAATTAACATCCTTTGAGTTCTCCATAATCAAATGGAGGTCTAATTTCTAAATTGTACAAAGCTCTATTGACTGGAGGCCATATTCATCCTTCTCGTGGTAGGTCACTGTGGAATAGGGAACTGGGCATTCAAGAAGATGAAGGCATTTGGCCTATTATTCTCAGTAAAGTTTGGTCATCGGTGATAGTCATGCAATATAAAATGCATAATTAAAGGCTGCTTCAACAATGGCAACTGACCCAACAAAGACTGGCTCAGATGTATCCAGGGGTTAGGTCATTATGCTGGAGAGGGTGTGGAGAAAAGGGCACATACTGGCATATTTGGTGGGAATGTCCCCTGGTTAAGTCTTTTGGAAAGAGGTTTTGGCTTGGGTAAAGGAGATTGATGGTATACAAAGGTCCTTTGCACCAATAGTGATTTAGGTTGGCGTGGAAGTTTCGTAGGGCCATCGTGCCAAATTATCTCACATGATAAGAAATGTGTTGTTATCAGCAAGGGTGTGCCTTACGATACATTGGAAGAGGCAATACCTCCCGACCCAGAAAGAGTGGCTTCACAAAGCATATGAAATTTATGAGATGGAAACTATGACTGCAATATCATTAGAAACGCATAGTTATATTGATTTTGAATGGCTCACATTCATTTCATATTATAGTAGACTAACATCATAAGTGGGAAGGATGCGACCTTTAACTGGACTAGGATACTAACATTGTTTATTGTAATTCACGGATTCATTTATTGTAAATGTTCATTGGGTAATGCCAACCTCGAGCTGGCTGAGCGCTGCGCCCCAGCCTCGCACACACCTAATTATCCTTTATTGTAAACACGTTGGTTTCAGGGGAGCAGAGGAATGGGGGAATAGGGTAGGGAGGGGAGTGGAAAAGTGGAGTTTATTTTACAATAAATGCTAATGTATAGTATAAGTTAGTTTCTATGACATGACAGAAGTGTTTCTGAGCCGCATTATTGACAGTTCTTCAGTTCTTTTAGTTCTTCATTATGTCATACTGTTGGTTTGGTGATTGGCGGTGGCAAGGAACTATGCAAAAGCAGCACTATTATGCCCCAGACATTAGCCTATACGTAACACTTCCCCCAACGATCTCTGGATTCCCCACCCACAACATGATCCGCCTTTAGGCTACCCCCCTTCTCTACCCCCTGTCTACCGCTTTTTAAACTCTATTGAACTTCTGTTTGTTTTCAAATGATTCCATGAACGCGTCTGTATCTCCGCACATATTGGCACTTTAACCCTGTTTTTCTTTAAAGTGCTCCACTGCACCCTGTGGCGAGGAACTCTTTGTATAAATATACCAGACAAAAATGTCATGAATAATATACGTCTTGGTTTGTTGGTGCAGGAAATCCACCTCAATTCTGCTGCTTCTCGCACCCTTTGCTTTCTTACCTTCTCGTGTTGGCCTTCAGTGACTGTGCTTTTCCTTTGCTAATACCATAGTGTGCTCAGGGGATATTGCCCATCTCCACACTGCCTCCATCTGCTCCTACATGTGTAGCACTGGGCAATGCTGTGCCCAAGGTCAGCTGATATGGCATTCACTTACAAGTCAGCACATGGGAAGCAGGTATCATCTCTCTCAAAATGAATGGAAAACTTTTCTTGAACAACCCCCTTAATTGAGTTTTTTCTAGAAAAATATGTTTGTGAAGACAGCAAGCGGGCAAACAAGGGGTACAAGGGGAGTGGTTGCGCACAGAGGGTAGTTTAGATAAGCAAAACATATGGAAAGTAAGAATGTACAGTGCTAAAATGCAGAGCATCGAGGCATTGGTGAATAGGGCTTGTTGTGGGAGAAAAAAAATAATAAAGGTTGTGCAGCACTTGATATGAACACACAATCTTCTTGGGCAGAACTACAGAACTACATAACACAATCAATAACATTAGTTCTCAAACAGCAAAGAAAAGTCATGTCAGATCCTGTTAAATGCTGCTTCATTGTGCTTGAGCCTCATAATAGACACATCCCATCGAGGCAAGATCACACCTGATCATGAGCCAACCTTTGACATGGGCAGGTTGTGCTTGGATTTCCCAGACCTGAGAAGAATATTTTGGCCCAACATGAGGTCTGGGCCATCCACGCCTATTGATCATCAGTAAGGGAATTGGGTAAGGAGAGGACATTGAACAGTATCTTGTTGGCGATAGTTTGATTTCTATGTCCAGTGTCAATGCAAGCCTAGTATCAATGTCTATCTTTCCAGGGGATTGCAATGTTAACACACATGTGAAGAGACTTGTCACCGACACTGAACCTCCAACAGTGGCCATCATGGGGGTCCAGTAGGCTATTTTGAGGATGTGCTTTTGTGTGTAGAACAGGTGCAGATTGAGGCTGACTTTGTGCAAAGTAGATAAGTAGGCAAGTCATCTGGTGATGAAGATGTTCTAACCCAGTTCCACCTCCCAATCTGATATAGAATGGATTGGCCAGAGGGACTTCAGGAGTTGAGAATAACATTTGGATGATGTCGGAGACAGAGTCATGTACAGTTATGAGGAACCTGAGGAGACGATTCAAATGCATTTGCTCGTTGGAACTCAAGGCCATGTCACCCTGTACCCTTTCAAAGCATCCTCTAAATGATAGGTCAAAATATTTGATGGTGGTAGCCAGTGGCATAGCACATCATTTGGGGGCGCCCTGATGAGCCATGCTGAGGGCCGCCATACCTCTCCCCTCCTCCTGCAGCTTGGCAACAAATCACGTGTCGTGTCCCACTGTGGCCCGACCTAGACTACCACGCTTGCGCAATAGACACAATCATTCTGCTGCAGAGGCACGCCGCCCACTGAACTAAAAGAAAGATATAAATATGTGTTTTAATGCATTATACAACACACAAACTGAGAAGAATTGTCTAAAAAGCCAGAGTGTTTGCAATTGTTTTGTAGGTTAACGCCAATCTAAAAATCCAATAATGCAAGTCACCAACAGTGCACATGAAGATTAATGATTTATTCATTTAAAGCTTTGCTATTAAAAATGCCATGCCAAAATGAAAACATGTCCAGCTAGCTGCACAATGTAGACCAGTCTAGACACATAATGGCATACTACATACAGTACAACAAGCAATGCCACATTAAGACATATCTAGAGTAGTTGCACCAAAATGCCAGTCGAAGCAATGACACTTATCATAGTTATTTTATCACAGATTCCCAGAAAATATATAATGCCACAGTAAAACGTGGCTAGGCTGGCAGCACCCAAATGCCATCCTAATCAGGTAATTACACTTAGCAGGAATGCTTTATCAGAGATGCAAGTTAAAAAAAATCGAGCCAAACTAAGAAATGACTACACTTGCGGCACCCAAATCCCTCTCTAACCACTAAAAACACATATCATGCCTGCTAGCCTGGACATGGATGACCATTAAGATTTAGCACACAAATTCCCTCAACTGTACCCCCCACAAATCCCCTCTCCCTCACACCTCCTACCCAAACTTCCAAAATCACATCCTCTACCCAGAATTAACTCCACATCCCTCTTCCTCATCCAAGTGCTTACCTATGAGGCAACTTGCCTCAAAGGTAAGTACTGGGATGAGAAAGAGTGGGACTAGGAGTAATGAATAGTACAGGTAACTAAGTCGAGTATTACCTCAATGCCCCTCTACCTCATCCCAGTACTTGTGTATGAGGCAAAGTGCCTCATTCACAAGTACTTGGTTGAGGATGGTATCTAGTCATAGCATTGAATGACAAAACATCGAATACCTTACCATCTAAAAAAAAGTGTTGAAAAAAAAGCATCAAATGCAGTTTTAGGTAAAGGGATTATTCAAATTTTATTGTTTTTTAACAGTTAAAAAAGGGGAGTTTGAGGGGTCCCCCATTAAAAAAAAATGCAGTTGATGCTTTTTTTCGATGCTTTTTTTTAGATGGTAAGGCATTCGATGCTGTGACTATAAACCGATGAGGACGAGTAGGGCTAGGAGTAATGAAGATTACAAATAAGTAATCCAGGCATTATACACAAGCACACACACCATTCACCATACACTCACCCACACACACAGGTAGCCACCCATACATCATGCACTCACTCATTCACACATTACATTATATACATAAACACACACTTACATGCATGCACACATTTAAACAAAATACATTGTCTTACCTTTTTTAATCCGTTGGTTCAGGGAACAAGGTCTTCAGCTCCCTGCAGCAGCCAGGAACGTTTGTTCCCATCATGTGCAGAGGATCTGGAGACCTCCATTTCATGGGGTGGGTGGAGCCCTGTGACTTCAAAAGAAATAGCTTCTTTTTGAAGTCACTCTGACTTAATAAATACATTATTTCCATTACAGGAGCGAACCGTAATGGAAATAATTTCTTTATGGCGGCTGCATGGCGATAAAAAAGATACTATTTCTTTTTTAAGTCATAGGGCTCCCCCTATGATCTGGCTCCATAAAGAAATTATTTTTGTGACTTCAAAAATAACCTATTTTTTTTGTAGTCTGAGGGCTCCCCCACACCGCATGACATGCAAGCCTCCAGGCTGGAGGCCTCCATGTCATATGGTGTGGGGGGAGACCTAAGACTACAAAAAGAAATAGGCTCTTTTTGAAGTCATGAAAATAATTTCTTTATGAAGCCAGAGTGACTTCAAAAAGAAGCTATTTCCTTTTGAAGTCAGAGGAGGCCCCCTTCCAGGACTTGTGGCAGCAGAGACCTCAACACTGTGGGGCCTGTTGGGCCCCCGCTACACTAGTGCTCCACATATGAAGTGACTGTCTGTTAGTCCCTAGCGTGCGTAGGCCGTCTCTCCTGCTTCTGGCAATCCCCTGTCCTAAATCATGGGCTTTACAGGAGAGAACTGCAGGCAGAAAGGTGCAGTCTGGAAAAAGTGTTATACCGACCAAAGGGGCACCAGTCATACTGATATAGAATTTTTTAAAAGTGCTAATGTGGGTGCATGAAGCTTCTCGCTTTAGTTCACTTTTGTCTACTCTAAAAGATGGTTACATTTTTCTGCACTATTCCTATAGACCAGGAGTCTGCAACGTGCAGCTGTCCACATGTTTTGAACAATGACTCCCATGATCCCTCACCATTGACTATTCTAGTTAGGACTGGTGGGATTTGTAGTCCAAAACATCTGGCGAAACAGAAATAGACCCGTTGGTGTCAAGTCTTAAACCATTCCCTGCAACAGGTTTCTAAGTGCTGCAATAACATACATTATTACTATCCATTTTAAAAAAATGTTTTATTAAACACACATCTTAGTAGAAGGCACATCCATTTACACAAAAGTTACTATATATTATCCAATTTTTTTAATGTAACTTGATTTATCGACTTCGGAAGGATGAAATAGGTAAGTTGGCCCAGCTGCTGGATTCAAACCTGTGAAGTGCAGGCTGCTCTCGTGCAGACCAGTGAAGATGATTCACAGAGCCTTTTACAATGGGATTTTCCCGTTGAAAAACTCTTTATAATCACGCCCTACATGAGTTATTACATAAATGTTCACTGGCGCAAGTGCAATTAGCAATGGGGCAAAGATTTCACTATTGTAAAAAACACATTCTTTCAATTAATTTCTGCACCAGTGCAATCTCTGCTTGTGCCCTAGTCCATTGCTTTATTTCTCAAAGCAGTTGTACTTACTGATATAAACTTTCTGTAATATGGCCATCAAAATTCTGTGTTTATCATCTGAATATGTCCAAACTGATCAGACTACTTTTGGGCACAAGTAAATACAATAGTGGAGTAAGAATGCAATTTATCTTTATACATCTACTTGAAAATGTGTGACAGTACAATCTTTTTGTATTCACATATTTATGCAGGTCACTCTATTCATAACGGTGTCCTGGATATTGTTTGGGGCCGTTCTCCAGCACAAACCACGTACTATCCAGCCCCTTTAATATGCACTTGACTGTAATGCAGCCAGGGACGGTGTCAGGACCTTTCAAAATGTTTAAATGAAAGGGCCCTCAGGGGGCCCCCAGCAACTGCCCCATATTGCCTGTCAGCAGTCTAATAGCACGATAATATAGTCCTTTATATACTACTTACGTACTGGGGATTACAGTGTGAGCTCTGCAACAGCAACATTACAAGCTGTGTTTCACAGAGCCCATCCGGCCATCACTTCCATTGGGGAAAAGAGAAGTGTTAGCACCTCGTTGCCTTTCAACACTGGTTCCTCCACATCAGTAACTTGCTTACAAAGAAGGATTCATAGCTATTCAGCTGGCATTCAGTTTTTCAGCTCCCTGCTAGCTCACCATCTTGTGATAATTGCCGGCTATTAATGTGATAATTAGAGGCTATTAACCTGTTCTTTATCTCCATTTTAATGTATACCACCCATGGGTGCCTCAGACTACTTTCTGCTCTAAGCAAGGTGGGACCCAACCATCATGTTGAAAAGGGTCCCCACACATCTTCAGTTGGGCCTACTTGCAAGCACTCACATAGGTCAGTGATAAGCTAGTCATCATGAAATGCAAAAAAGACAAAAGCACTCCTATCCCTGTTTGATGGAAAAAAGTACAAGTAAGGCGGTAGCGGCTCATGCGGCTCCTGTACAGGTTTAAAAATAAATACACAGAAGTCTCTGAAATGGCAGTGAGCATTCCACCAAGTCTGTTCCAAACAGGTGTGTGGCAATCTGTGGCTTTTACTCACACAGACCAGCCCATCACGTTTGCATTGCCACCTGTATGGAGAAGGGTCCCCTCCCAACCCTTGATGTGCACATACATATTTACCACAAATGGGATCAGATTGGGCTTATCCTGGGCTCACACATCGAAATCCCCTTTATGAATCTCACACACAACGTTTGTTCCAGCCAAGTGAAGGGATGTGCAGCGCAAGGCTTCACTTGCATGGAAACAGGCTTTGGGAGTCGATTCTAGTGTGCAAAGACTAATGAGGGTATTATCCTTTCAAGATAGCTTACTTCCTGTTTATTCTATTTTTTTCTTCATTTTAAAAGTGCAGCACTATAATTGAACCCCCATTGGTGGCCCGAATAAAAGAACCTCCTGAGGCAATCAACAGGCTTCTGTACACGTCGATCACTGCCAGTGCATTCCATCACCCCTCAGACTAGGGCTCTGCTTTGATGCTGAACAAAATATGGAAACTCAAATATACTAATGGCCATAGAAAGACACTGCAATTGTTCCTACTGGAAAACTGCAGAGCCCCCATAGGACGGAAAGTTGCCTTTACCTCAACCTTCAAAAAGGTCTCAAAACCCAAATCCAAAAAGCTGCCATCAACAAAGTTATGGGATGACCCAAATTCACTCCCATGTCCCCCATCGCCATTAATAAGAGCAAATAAATTCAATTTGATGACTAAGTACTCCTCCAATGTAATTCAACACTTAAGTACACAAATTGTGAATCATTCGGCAGCCATACAGCAAACACGTGTTCACTCACAGGCACACACACACAGCCACCCTGCAGCATAACTCACTCAATCACATACTCAACTTCACTCTACATGCACGCATACAAACATCCATCATAAACATGAAAACACCCACGCTCGCATGCACGGAACTTTAAAAAAGTATGTATTTCTTACCTGCTAAAGTGAAGGACTCCTCCACACTGCGAGCATCCGGCTCCCTGAGCTGCACCACGCACGCGACAGTAACGGGGACGCGGGGGCTGGAGCGCTCCTGCTTCCTTGTTCCTGTCATGCGCACAGGGTCACCTCCATTATAAATGAGCTTTCCCACTGCACAGCAGGAATGGATCTTTCATTCATCAGTGCAACAGGAACATTTCTTTCTGAAATAAATCATTTCTTTCAGAAGTCGAGTTTCAGTGGTGGAATCCAGAGCTCTTCTTCAATCGGGTGAATGTGTTAAGATTGTCCCAGTCTAAATGGAGACATACCTTGTATATGGCATGTGCGGACCATGTCTTATGGGAGGAAAATGTTTTCTTCAATGGGAGCAACTTGTTTCCCAAGTTGGCATAGAATGCTGTTTCTGTCTATCTTTAGAGACTGCAAGTTTACTGAATGAGGCCCTTGTGTGTTTTATTCTGTCCAGTAAAGGGTTGTGGATTGATTCTGTCTGGAAAGAGGACCTCCAGTAGGTATGAGCCACTTAGAGTCACCTTTTCAATGTCCACCTATTTGGGGATCACGGGCGATGGTGCTGTACCATAGTCGGCAGCTTGAGTTAAAAAAGTCAAGTGAAAGAGCCTTACCCAAATCTCCTCACCACGGGGCAACTTCAGTGTTATTTCTTTTTCTCAATGGATGCCATATGAACTTCTTTAGAGGTTTTTATTTTATTTGGGAGTAGACATTGGTAGGGACAGCCACATGGAGGTCATGGAAAAGATGCATGAACCTTGCATAGCTTCAAGAAGCTGTGCATTCTGCTCTGATAAGACTGCAGATACCTTGTGCAGGATGTTGGACAATAGCCACTCGCACCACATCTAGTGGTAGTGTACCTTACCACTCAGAGACAGCCATAGGAATATGGTCATGATAATGACCATGATCATGAAATAGGCATTGCTAGCTGAAGGGTTGGAGGGGGCTATAGCCCGGGTCGTTTGGTTGTAGCCCCGGATACAAGCTCAGGGGCTGCAACCAAAAGGCTAGCTAGCCCCGAGTCCTGACAGTCCCGACATATAGCGTAGCCACCGGATCCCTTCCAGACCTAGCACCACCCGTGCCATGTATCTCATTAATGGGGTACCCAGGCCTTCAGTGGGCAGAATGGTCTGCCTTAAAGCGAGAAATTAACCTTCCTGAATCACCAAGAAAAGGACCTTCCATAGCTACAGGGACCTCACCTTGTTGACTTACGTATCTCAAAGTTCAAAATAGATGGCTTGACATCCAATGTCACAGTTGATTAAATTCAAAAGTGTGATGTGCGCATCCTAATTAATAAACCTGTGAATGCAGTTTGCAGGCACGATGACAGACAGCAATTAATTGGAGCGTGTTGCAAGGTTTCGATTGCAGCAGGAACTTAATTTTATGAGATTAGTTAACTTTTATTTGGAAACCTTTAGTCCATGTCAAATTAGACCTCAGTGCACTTATATTCTTAAGTGAGCCTTACATCATGTGTTAAGGTGTGACATTGTCATGCAATGTGCCCGTTCTCCCAACTGAATGAAGAGAAACACTTATGTGTACCGGCAGGGATTATTTTATACATATTACTAAATCTCCCGGTTTTATGCTATTTATGTTTGCACCATTTCCGTATGTATTTATCCAATTTTATTTTGTGTTCATTTTTTTGCTATGTATAAAAATAAGTTGTAACTAGTATTTTGTTCACATTTATTTACATGAAAAAAAACACATTCACACTTGGTTACCTGTAAAGGGAAGTTCCGAGACCTGCGTTTTTGCACAACTGGTCAAGGGCTGCATACCTGCAGACATTTAAAAAACTCAAAAAGTAATTACATTCCTTTTTCAACCTTCCTTTTATGTTGCTTTGCACAGCCGTAGACCTGCGATGCATGTTTTACAACTAAAGACTCAACCAAGAGACATGTATTTTCGTTGTTATCAATTTTCTGGCAAATAAATACCGAAGGGTAGCCAAATGTTTTTCGCCTGTATTCGTGTGTAAAAATCATTTAAAACGTAACACAGTGAGCTTTATATTTAACTCTTTCATGCCCCGTCATGTGTGGGGGACTAGCATTGGCTCGGTCATGTATGTTGGCACAGTATCCTCACACCTGTCACAAGCTGTCTAGCGTCGCCAGTGACAGTAGTCCTGACGTATGTCCCCCATTGCCTCGGGAGGAATCCGTTTCCGACACCTATTTTACAATAAGACAATGATCACAAGAGTTTGGTTTAGCTGAAAGTGTAGCAAGGTGGGTGGCTGGCTCCAGAAAACATGACATTCCTCTAATCACAGGTAGGGACCTTCTTATTGTCAAATTGTGGGATCCTTATTTTGCACACACCTTTGAGTCCAGATAAGTACTGCTACCTTGTCTGAATCCATCCTGGACTCAATACTGTTTCCAGTTCAGAGCCAACTGCTCACTATCGCCGTCCTGAAAAGTGGGAATTTTTGCTTCATGGTTGGAATATTGGACTGAACTACTGCTGGACAAATTGGGCCTCATTACGAGTTTGGAGGTAGCCATGCCCTTAGTAAGGCCATGGCTACACCCAAACCCGTGTCCGGGTCCCGCAAAGGGGACTTACTGGGCCATTCCGACCTTGGAGGGCCGGTAAATCCCTTTCGCGGGACCCAGACCCGGTACGTCCCCATTCACATTTGAGCCCCCATAGGGCTCAATGGGAATGGGGAGGATGGTAACAACTGGCCCGTTCATAACGGGGCCGTTGCTGCCATCCGGTACTGCTCGCGGGTGTCGCTCTGCACGCCTGGTCTGACCAGGTGTTCCAGAGCAGTACCCGCGAGCATACTCGTAATGTTGCGGCGAGGTAACAGCGGCGCCGGTAGCACTACCGGCGCCGTTGTTGCCTTTCCACAACACTTGTAATGAGGCCCACTGTGCCTAGAAACCCCAGAAGGCAGCGGCGGGGAGCTGCAGTGCTGCATCCTTTCCAACTGAAAGGAAAGGAAGAGTTTGCCAACTCAATAAACCGCAGTCTCAGGCTGACTTTAGAGACTGTGCTGAGAGCACAAAGTGAGCTAGAAGTTTAGAACAATGATATTTGCACTAGGAAAAGTGTTGTGAAATGATTGGGGGAAGCACCGTCCTTGGAGATAAGCTTTACTGGAGCAACCTCATGTCACTGCAGCCTCTTCTCAACTGACTCCCGGCTTCCTGAGATTCCAGTTCTAGAAGCCACATCAAACATGCAATATTTGTAACAAATACAATAAATAAATAAATACAGGTGAGACAAAGGTAAACACGACATCAGCTCGCTAATATGTATTTGACACAGTCCGATACTTAAACATAACTACAAAACTCCTCCCGCCATTGATCACACAAATGAAAATCCTCTATAAGTTGCACAGCTAACAGTATACTATTTGTCAGTGAATATACCTGTATTCGATATAAAATCATTACGGTATAAACATATACAAACAACAAAAAACACATATAAAAATCATACGAAGTTCTTTAAAAGGGCACATGAGTAAAATATAGATCATAATGATATTAGAAAAGGAAAAATTATAAAATGAGAATACTTTCATAAAATTACATGTCTAAAATAGAGATCATGATTCGTCAGTGTGCATTCATGGAGCACAATATTATTATTATTATGATATTTATTGAGCGCAGACCTAACTTTGAGAAGCAACAAAGCACTTTACAGAGGTACACACCTATACAGATACATAACGGAGCGCATTACAGAGGTGTACAACATTACAGATGCATACCGGAGCGCTTTTCAGTGGCAACAACAGAACAGATATACAGATACAGAGGGGAACAGAGGAGGGGTACAGCTGCACTGGGTGGTGAGGAGGAGAGGGACAGACGGCATCTTGCGAGTCAGGTGGTGCGAGGGACGACATGATGGCCTGGTGTTGATGAGCAGAGATTCCTTGAAGAGGTGTGTCTTGAGTTCTTTTCTGAATTGTAGGAGCGTGGGGGCAAGTCTGATGCATATGGGGATGTGGTTCCATTGTATTGAGGTGTAGGGCGGTGGATTTTAAGTCTGCACGTGTGCTGGCTTCTGGTGGTATGCCATCCGCTGGAGATGCAGAGTTTCTCCTTGGGGTAGCTGTGTGACTTGAGGGCTACTGCTTTATAGATTATGCAGCAAGACTTGAAGGTGATTCGTGCATGCAATGGGAGCCAGTCAATGGCCCTCATTACAACACTGGCAGTAACCCATGGCGCTATTAGCACCATGGTTGCTGCCGGTGTTGTAACAAGCCCGCCAATGTTCAATGGGGAATTACCACCCCATTCCAAGGTTGGCGGGACGGTAATTCCCCATTGAACATTGGCCCTTCCCCATTCCCATTTTTGCCCCATAGGGCTCAGTGGGACTGGGGAAGGCGGTAATTACGGTACCGCAAATTGCGGTACCGTAATTACCTCGAAGGTCCCTTTGCGGGTCCCTACTTTAACAGCCGGTCCAGACCAGCCGTTCAGGTCGGGTCCCACAAAGGGCCCTCGTAATTAGGAGCTAAGGGGTTAATGGCGCCGCAGACTTTTACGGTGCCGTTAACCCCTTAGCGCCAGGGTCGTATTGACCTCCAATGTCACTGAGGGTCGGGGTGGTGTGGTTGTATCTGCGTAGACCCTTGATGAGGCATGCAGCCACATGTAGGAAACTTCTCAGGGGAACAAGGGAGGATGACGGGAGGCCTTCGAGGAGTGCATTGGCCCCATCCAGCTGGGATAGGACCAGTGCTTGAACAATATAGCATCCTTCGAGGAAGGTTCACATAAGCATGTATCCAGATGCTTTTTCCTCATGAGCCATGCTCTATGAATATACTTAGCTACTATCGAGACTTGCACTAAATAGTCAGTTTTCTTGCATTGTGCAAGAGCGTCCATCATACTAAGGTTATTGCTTTGGATGAAAATGGGACTTTGGTACAATCGTCTATGTTTAAAGTGTAATGGGCATAGTAAGAGAAAGTAAATAACTGTTTCTCTTACTGAATCACAGAAAGGACACATCGGATTTGGAGGGATTCCAAATGTTTAGTAAACTTGTTATGGGCAGTATATCAAACCGAAATTTGACATAGAGGGAGCAACCCAAACTTGTTGTTAAAGGATCTTAGTGCAGTTCATGGCCCCAGCTGATCTTCGTCTCCCCAAAAAGTGTAAAGTATGATGAATTAACAATATTAACAAATATTCAATCTTCTTCCTTAGCCCTGAAAGCAGATTTTACTAACCTTTTTGTGCCTTTACCATTTAGGGACAGTTTCGACCAAAGCTCTGGATGCCCAATGTAGGATGTCCGTTTTTTTATACATTTATTATTATTATTATTATTATTATTATTATTATTATTATGGTATTTATTGAGTGCAGACCTAGCTTCGAGAAGCAACGGAGCACATTACAATCATAGGGACAAGAACCCAGTGAGGGAAGCAGAAAAAAGGAGTGTGAAGCTAACAGGAGAGGGTGGGTTATTGGCAGCATGGGGGAAGAGAGCGTGGAGCAGATCACAGGTTGGGGAGTGCAGAGTGTGTGGACCTAGGTGGTAAGGAGGATCCATTCCTTGAAGAGGAAGGTCTTGAGCTCTTTCCTGTACAGTCGACGTGATGGGGAATGGTTGATGTTGACGGGGAGGAACCAGAGTCTTGGAGAATAGACAGAGAAGGCCTCTCTTCTGGTTTTTTCTTCCTGCACTGTTGAGTAAGGGCGCAGTTACAGTGCAGTAGCCCACTCAATGGACCTCATCACAAGTTGGGCGATATTCCAGCGCTAATACCGCCCAACTGTAATAGTGTTACCGCCGCATTTAAGGGCTACTACCCAACTCGTGATGAGGCCCATTGGCTGGTCTACACTAGTAACACAGGAGACATTTGCTGCTAATTAATTTCACAGGGCCTCATCACGAGTTGTGCGGTAGCCCTTAAATCTGGCGGGAACGGTAGAACGCCAATATCGCTCCGACGGATCACGACTGTAAATCTTGCTGCCGCTATTGCAGCCAGCACTGCAACATCCGGCTGTAATAGCGCCAGCTGTAATAGCGCCGGCAACCAAACACGCAATTAGAGACCTATCACAAGTACTGCTAATACCGGCGACAATACCCCCGGCCAAATGCTGTAGGTAAAAGAATACATGAGACAGCAATAAGGGCCCAGGTGGAAACATTGCACACAAGAGGTCTATAAAAGACCCACCCATGGCCCAGACAGCCACCCCAACACCATGTAGCCATTATGATCAGGGAGGAGACAGCAATAAGGGCCCAGGTAGAAACCATGCACACAAGAAGCCCACAAAAGACCCACCCATGGCCAAAACACCCTCCCCAACACCATTTTTCCATTTGGAGTTGGGTGCGTTGGTGAGGAAATGTACATGCTGCGCCTGGAGTTACAGAGGCCAGACAACCAGCTCAGGGTCCTGGGAGCACAGGGGCTGGTGGGGAGGAGGAGGAGACCGGCACCAGCCAGGCGGCTATCCATCCCCAGGATCAGGCCAACACCCTGGGCCCTGACTGATGGGCAGTTGGTGTCTGAGTACAGGCTGGACAGGGCAACCATCACCCAGTTGCTGGACACAATCCAGGCTGACATAGACAGTTGTATAGCCATCAGCACCGCTGTGCCCCAACTTGTGAAGCTTGTGTTCGTCCTACAGTACCTCGGGGCTGGTAGCTTCCAACACACCTTTGACATGATTCATGGTATGGCCCTGTCCACCTTCATTGCCGTGCTGGGACAGGTGCTGGATGCACAACTGCTCCATGTCAATGAGCACATTGCTTTGCCAGCTACACAGGCACATGTCAACCAAGTCAAGGCACAGTTCCATGCCATTGCCCAAGTCCCGAACGTGATTGCAGCCCTAGACTGCACACATGTTGCACTTTTAGCATGCAGGGACCATGAGGCAGCCTACAGGAACCAGAAGAGTTTCCATTTCCTCAACGTGCATATGACCGGTAACCCCGACCTAACTTTCAGCCACTGCTGCACCCGCTACCCAGGATCTACCCAGGACTCCACGGTACTGCGCAACAGTACCCTGCCAGCCTACATGGAGAGGCACCGAGGCCTACACACATGGATGTTGGGTGAGTAGAATTCCTGCATGAAATGCATGCCAACGTTTGCCTGATGGGGGGGGGGCAGACACACAGGAATGCCTGCATGCCACCAGGAGACACAGCCAGCACTAGCACAGCACCATTTCCATGCAAATGTGTTGCATGAGAATCCCTGCACACATTCTCAACAGCAGAACACCCAGAAGTTGAATGCCACACACTTGTGAAACCACAATCACATATGGAAACACAACAACCACAATGCATCTTGTCTGTGTTGCAGTGCTGCTACTCACCCTGACACCCAAGAGCAATCTCACCCTGGGCACCACACAGGAATGCCAAGTGAGTCCAATTGTAAGCACATCCACAAAACCACTGAAGTAGATCAGCTGGAGTCACGACCATGAACACCCCTGAGATAGTGACCCCTGAATGGCCATTCACATGCCTGGTCAAATGTCAATAAATGTGCCAAGTAGCAACCGCGACACCAGCCATAGAGACAGGCACAACACATCCCCTGACAATATATCACATGAACAGGCAGATATGACGGCAGCCTCATCCTGAAGTAAGGGATGCACCACTGTGGCAATGGGACACAGGGGTGGAGCATGCAGAAAGTTCCCCATAATGGAAATGGCGCACATTGCAGAGCACACACAGTGCACATGAAGACACCCTAATCAAATGAGAAATGTAAAAATGATCGTACTTGTTCAGCTTGAGTGTCACACACATTACCATAAACATAGTCTTCAATCCACTGTTGCATGTACAGAGACACCAAGTGCATGCAAATTGAACCTGCACATAACACCTTACTAATTTACACAGATTGCATGTATAGGTCAGCCCATCCATGTCCCTAAAGATTATGGATGTATACCAACATTGCAATGACATATACACATACATGGCCATACTGATTAGTTAAATGATGTATAACCCTTGCACATCCACTGAACCTACCTACGCCTAATGTACACCTTTTGTCCTCTGCAGGTGATTCCAGATGCCCGCAGTACACATGGCTCATGATCCTTGTGCGTAATCCCCAAACTCCAGCAGAGCTGGCATATAACATTGCCCATAGGCGTTCACGAATCTGTGTGGAAATGGCATTTGGATTGCTAAAGGCACGTTTCCGGTGCCTAGACCGTACGGGAGGGGCACTGATGTATGAGCCAGAGAAAGTGGGGAAAATAGTACTCACCTGGGCCGCAGGCATGTGCCACTGCCCCCGGATGCTGATAGCCAACCACCTGGGGATGGGAGTGACAATGAGCATGTGCCCATAGTCGGTGGAGATGCACACAGGGATCGGATGAGGGAGGGGAGGTTGGCCAGACAGGCGTTGATTGAAAGTTCTTTCTGATCTGATGGATGGGTACATGTCACATACATCACTTGTCAAATAAAGAGCACTTCAACACAATCATGAATGTCCAAGATTTCTATACAGTATTAATGGGATTTCTTTTGCGCTGAACAAACACCCCTCCCCAACACACATTCCCACCTCCCCCCAACAACTCAGCACACATTTTTTCCCTCCCCCACCAGCCCCCCCAACACATATTCCCCCCTCCACCCTCCAGCACCCCAAAACAGTGCATGTGGGTTCATGTGCCCGGGCCTAAGCCCAACTGTGCTCCGTCCATCTATGAAGGACGTTGACGCTTACCATGTCTGGGTCCCTCTGGTGAGCGGCATTGGGGATGACGCAAGGATCGTCACCTGGGCGAACCCTGCAGGGATCCCTCTGTGGGTGTCGTGGAGATTGATGGTATTGACGCCGCCAACTGCAGCTGCTGGCGGAGGAGGTTATTGGCCTCCCGCATCTGCTCTGCATGAGCAGATTGGACCTCACAGAGTTCACGGACTCAGAGTTCACGGACTCTGTGATCAAATCCAATGAGGGCCGCAGTACACCCCTCAACTACTCTATGGGTGCGGGTATTACCCCGCGCCATGCTCTTGGCTGCCTCAGAATACCACAGCTAATTACCTTTATATGACGTTTGTGCTCACCCGCCATGGCCTCAATTCTCCTCTGATGTTCCTCGACGACGTCCAGCCATCCCATTACTTCAGCTCCCCTGACTATGGGTCTGTCAAGTGTGGTGTTCATCGGCCTGCCAGGTCTATGCGGGTTGATAGGCAAGCTGTCATTGGACATGGCGGCCTGTCTGCTGGGGCTGCCGCAGGTGGTGGGGCTGCCTTCAGGTGAGCCATAGGAGGGGGTGTCCACATCAGGCAATGGTGTGTGGGCACGACATCTGCATGCTGGGACATGGGGAGTGTGCATTTCTACTGGCACATGTTCCGGGGTCGCCGGGATGTGACCATTTCCTGATTGGCACTCTGGATGGGTGAGAACACCAGTGCACCATGCTGTTCATCAGTGGATGTGGGCCGTCCTCTGTGTTTGTTCCACTTTGGCTACATCCACATCCTGCAACCCCCTGGTGGCTTGGGGTGTTTCAGGTGGTGACACCCTGGTGGCTTGGGGACATTGAGCTGGTGTGACTGGGCTGCGTTGGGGTGAGCTGGGGTGTGTCCTATGACTTGATTTCTCAGGCCGGTCCCTTCTCGGGGTGGTGGTGATGGTGGATGCTAGTCTCAGCATGCGTCTGGATGGGCCTGCTTCCCCTTCTTCGATGTTGCCTTCCGATGATCACTGCATGCCTGTAGGGTACATAGGGTCTGGTATGAGGGGGTCATCTTACATTTGTATCATGCATTTCATGCTTTACAGGGGTGAAGGCCCATTTTGTATCATGATAGGCCATTACATGTTTCTCATTGACTATGTTGGGATTGCTGGAACGTGCTACAGGGGAGGGACACTGCTGGGACATGTTGGTGTGGCATCTTCAGATGTCTGATTTGAGTGCACAGCTCCCATGGTGCTGTAAGTTAGGGGTGCTTTGATACACATGCGCACATCATGTTGCTGTGGCCAGGCCATGGATGTGTTTTACTTGGTGCTTATATTGATACATTGGAGGTACTTAAGGCTACTCTGGATTCCTGGGTGCGCTACGGTACGGTGGTACAAGGACCCACTCATGGGTGGCTGCGGTGCATCAGATGCATTGCAAGCACAAACATTCACACTGGGTATGGTGGGGTGGTCCAGACACAATAATGCATTATCAAGGGGAATGGGGGCTTTCACCTGCAATCTCTTTCATGCCAGTGCCTGCCTCTGCACCTCCAACTCCCTTAATTGTACCCATGTCAGTTAGGGTGGTGATCTGCTCCTCCCATGGTGTGAGCTGCAGTGTTGGTGGCCCTCCTCCAGTCCACATTGTCTCACTCCTGTTCTGGGCCAGGATCCCAAGGACAAAGGCACGCAAGTCATTGAACCACTTCTGGCAGTCATCCCCATCCCTGGGCACACAGCCCACTGCTGTCACCTTCTGGCTGACCGCTTTCCAGATCTGTGTGTGCCGCTGTGTGCTGGTCTTGCACTACTGTGGGCCATACAGCTCATCTTGATGGCCCATTACCTCCTCCACCAGTATAGTTAGTTCAGTATAGTTAGTTCTAGCTGAGAGAACCTGGGTTTTCTGAACCTGTTCAAGGCAGACTTGCCCCTGGTATGCTCCTGTGACATTTTGCAGTATTTTCAGTAGTGGATGGCTTCCTGGGGCTGCATTTACCACAGCGATAATATCGCGGTAGCCCAACGATAGCGCAATACGTGCTGGGTTTTCAGGTTTGCAGCCACTATTCCCGCTGGACGCTATTTGTGTTAATGCCAAGCCTGTGTTCACGTGCACGCCAACTCTTGATGTGGCATTGTTTATGTCATACATCGCGGTGTTAACGCAAATAACACTCAGGGATATAACACCGAGATACTGCCCAACTCTTGATGACGTCCACAGTCATTTAGGTGTTACTGGGCTGCTATCTTTGTTGTTCCAATACCTCTCATGTCTGCATCAATTGGCTGAGATGAGTGGAACGTGCGATGCTCACTCTCCACATGCTGCCCCCTGCCCAGACTGCTGAGACTGTGCTTGAACACGTTTGAACAAAGTCACTCCTAGCCTCACTTGACTAACCATAAAAAAGTAAATGTATAAACTCTGCAAAACAACAAGTACCTAGTGTAAGCAATCTTGTAACCTTTTTGGCTCTGTCCTGGACGTTGCAGAATGCCTTGGGCCCATACCGTCTACTCTGACAGGCATTGCACTAGACTCATTTTACTTCCTACCCCATGCCTTGGCTTGACTCTTGTTGACTTTGCACCACATATTCTGGTTCCCTCCTCTTCCCATATGGATAAGTCAGCCACACATTTAACTTGCAAAGAAATACGGCTTTTACTCCATACTGTGCCATCTTCCTATCTGACATGCCCCTTGCCTACCTTCAAAACTCTAAAGGGTGGTAAATACGCTGAAAGCCCTTTTCCAACAATACATACATTGATTATCTCTCTGGTGTGGGGTGAAAATACAGCCCCAGAGTGATGGAGTGACAGAGATTGAGAGGCCATGCAAGGCCACATAATAAGAATTAATCTGGGTGGTGTTGATACCTATTGGAATATGCAGGTCAGTCCAAAATACTTATTTTCCAACATGAGGCCTAGTGAGGGGACAAAAATGAGCCTGCATAAACTTTGTCAAAATGGAAAGGCACTCAGCTGAAGGAGAGTGTGCGCCAGGACTGTAATATTGCTAACTGTGTCCAATGATACCAAAAAGACATGTGGTGCTGCAGATTCTGACTTTGTGTAAACTGAGAAAAGGCACATTTTGACAGATTCAAAACTGCAGCACTATACATGGGAAAAGATACATTGAAATGCTGTGCATTTGAAAAATACAATGGAGGAATTGTGCCATACATTTAAAAAGTGAAGCCAAGTGACATATTTCATTTGACACAGAGAAAGACACTTACCTTACAAACAAACTGACATTTAAATGGAAAGTCCTACTTCTTGTAGAAGTGAACAATGGTTTCCCATGTTAACTGTGGCCAATGGGTGATCAATGCCAAAGTGAAGTGTGGTTATAAACAGCAGGACCAGATGCGATACAATATGTCATGATGAACACAATTTAAAATGCTATTCATTTAGAATCATGGATGTAGCTTGTTTCCCCCACTGAACTGAAAGGTCTGTGCCTCTGAAACTTTGACCCCAAGACCTTTGGGCTGGGCCCACCAGGAAAAGCAGGCCTGGTTTTCAGTTTAAGATACAAAACATTAGATCAGAATCTAAGGTCAGGCCTCCCTGCACAGTTAATGAACTTGCATTAGCTTCGAACATAGACCTTTGAAGACGCTTAATGGCAGGGTGGAATAACATGAGCCAGGTAATATTCTGTGTCATTTCACCGGGGAGAAATGAAACTCAAGGGGCTTTGTTGGGAATATGAAACTACCACCGTCCATATGTATGCATTGCTATTGATTAAGATTGGACTCATTTTTCCTTTAGAACAGGAGAACCGTGCGTCACACTGAGCTCATGCTGGACTCATATTAAAGATTGCAGAATGCCCGCCAGTTCTATATATTTCTTATGTTTCTGTGATGTATAGAATTTGAGTTAGGAAGAAAACCATGATCCTGACCTTCTCATAATTCAGAGGAATTTGAAAGTGTGTGAAGTGATAGAATGTGAAATTAATGTTTGAATAGCGCAGTAGCATATTTTTCACTATTTTGGCTCACAAACAAATCGCGAAAAATGAAAGCTCCTCCCAGGAAGGTGGTGCTGAAATAAAGTAAGTATTCCCTGATTCCCCATAAAATGTAGAATTCGAAAATATATATGTTCATGCAGTTATCTGAAAAATGAAGGTAGTTGCCATGTAGTGAGATTTTGTTTAAAAAACAAAATGCAAAAACATGTCATTTTGAAATGATGCATCTTCCTCCTCCCCCATTATCCATAATATAGACCTCTAAACGCCTTGCCCTATCAGCTGGCAGAGGGTGGGTTAGTGTGAGTGGTAGAAAGAGCGTTGTTCAATCCGTAGAGTGGGAATTTTCCTAATTCGTAAGTGTCATCAGCAATATATAATATCAGTTTTCAATTTAAAGAGGGAGCAACAGAGAGACAGAGAGAGACAGAGAGACAGATGGGATAAAAGAAAGGAAAGCAGACTGACAACAACAGAGAGCTGACAGAAGGAAGGCTGACACCCAGGAGAGCAGATAGACAGGAGACCCTGGGACACTTGCTGGGGACTTTTGTCTGGAAGCTGGGAGCCCTATCTGAGAGGGAGACCTACAATCTGGCTGGAGGGACCTGACTGTGAATAGAGACCCGAGGTGTGAGCTCCCTACCTATTCCCGAAAGAGGGTCTGAAATCAAGCTGGCCTCTTGAGCTAAGAACAGAGATCTCCCATTTTAGTAGATATATCCCAAAGCCATCAGTTGTGTGGGGAGCTACGTGCCTTAATACCTTTTGCATTAGTGAGGGGGTGGGGAGCAACACTGGGTAGACCCTGTCCATATTTGACTAAAAGATAACTCGATTAATTCCTCATTAATTCCTCATAGAGAACTCCCCTATTCATTTAAATTGAACTGTGCTGGGAACTACCTGCCTTAATCCTGTCCATTTCATGGTGGGTGGGGGCGGTGGGAACTGTGATGACCCTTAGCACATTTAATTAAAGTTAATTCAATTAATTTCCATATAGAAAAGATCACGGTGATGAGTTTTGTTACAATTCGAAACTAAGAAATTTCATACCCAGTGTGTTATGGCCATTAGAGTCAATAAAGTACTTGGGTAACTCTACCTTTCTGAAAACCCTGATTTCCTTACAAATAGGGGGTATACAATTACAAAATAAGTAACCCAAAAACTCCTCATTCAAGTGAATGTACAGTGTGCAAAACAAAATGTCCCATTCATTCACTTGCATCCCAAATCAGAATTCCAAAGCCCTGCATATTATTCTAATAAAAAGCCCAAAACGATTTTCCCATTGAGTTCCTATCCCAAACTTTGCCTTTCAAATAAAAAGCCCAAAACAAGTTTCCCATTGAGTTCCTTTCCCAGACCCTGCATTTCGAATCGTATTTTATTTTTGTTTAATATACTTGTAGCCCATTTGGATTTGTATACTTATAAAATGATGGTCATATTTATAAATAAACATCACGTCATTACACTGATAAGATCGTTCGATTGCACAATTGCTAAGACAGTATGGCCCTCATTACAACAGCGGCGCTAAACCATGGCGCTATTAGCACCATGGTTGGTGCCGGTGTTGTAACGGGTCCGCCATGGTTCAATGGGGAATTACCACCCCATTCCAAGGTTGGCGGGGCGGTAATTCCCCATTGAACCATGGCCCTTCCCCATTCCCATTTTCGCCCGATAGGGCTCTATGGGAATGGAGAAGGCGCTAAGTACGGTACCGCAAATTGCGGTACTATACTTAGCACCAAGGTCCCTTTGCGGGTCCCTACTTTAACGGCTGGTCTAGACCAGCCATTCAGGTCGGGTCCCGCAAGGGGAACTCGTAGTAAGGCGCTAAGTGTTTAATGGCGCCGCAGCCTTTTACGGCGCTGTTAAACACTTAGCGCCAGGGTCCTAATGAGACTCTATGGGCCTCATTCCGAGTACGGCGCTAACCAATGGCGCTATTAACGCCTTGGTTGACGCCGTACCCGGACCGGCAGCGCCTTGGTGGATGGCGGAATTACCGCCCCATTCCAAGGTTGGCGGGGCGGTAATTCCCCAATCCCCATTTGCCCTTCCCCATTCCCATTCTTGCCCCATAGGGCATAATGGGAGTGGGGAAGGCGTTAATTACGCCACCGTAAATTACGGTGGCGTAATTAACATCAAGGTCCCTTAGCGCCATGGTTTTTAACACCTGCTAAAAGCAGGTGTTAAAACCTCCATGGCGCAAAGGGAACTCGGAGTATGGCGGTAAGGGATTACCGCCACCGCTCTCGTTAGCGGTGGCCGCTATCCCTTACCGCCATACTCGGAATGAGGCCAAAATGTTGAAACATTTCTGATAACATGTCATAAAATGGTATGTACAATTCATATCATTCCCTTCCATTAAAAGATACCACAAACATTGAATATCACTATTGTTCATCTTATTATTATACGCTTTGATATATTTGTACCTAAAGGTTCTTAGGCTTTGGCATTCTACCATGAAATGTTCTGAAGTCTCAATAACCATCTCTCCACACAATCCACATAATCGTTTAGCTTGTACAATTCCTAGCTTAGCTCCTTCAATTTCAAGCACTCTTGTAAAATTCAATTTAAAAAGCAGATATTGCCTAATGGTAGAGCTGTTTGGGAACGCATCAATGGGCAAAGGGACTCTTTGCCGATACATCCAATAGCGAATGAAGCTACCACTATTTACATTTAGAGGCCGCTGTCACAACCCACATCCAGAAACCCCTCTGGCAAGCCCATGGGCCAAGAGGGGTCTTAGGTCGGGTCTCCAACAAACTTAGACATCCATTGCCTAGGCCCTTTTTTGGGCCGGTCCTGGCACCTTTGGCACCAGGCTCATACTTAATAAAGACTTGTGTTTAGGGAACTACTTTATTTCAAGTGCCAGCCAACATGGAGACATCCACATAGCTTGGTTCCTTCGAACCAAGCTATGTGGTATAGTGTTTTGGGTGTGGTAGCCTAGGAACTACTTTACCTGGACTACTTTCTTGAAGCTATTTAAACTACACCCGACTTGGATATCACGCTTTGCGTTACTTTGCAATCCTGCAACGTGACGTTCACCGTGTTCAGCTGTACCCGTGAACCTCAGAAGAACAGCACCTGTAAGGAGACAAAAGGACATCGTTAGCAGAGCAGCTTACCTGTAATTTCATCGTTAGCTGCCCACAGCTCTTGCGAACAGCTTCCTAGGATCAGCGCTTCTCCCGGACCGACGGATCTGCAAAAAAGGAAGAAACAAGATATTAGAAACTTTAAAACATAACGAACTGTGCCGAAAGGCTTACCTCGCAAGTCGCCCCTCTACCAGCATTGCCTCGGAATTCCACACACCGGGTGAGCACTGCGATCTATGGGAAAGAAAAGACAACAGGTTACCAAAGGCAAGGCATCACAACGCTGTGCATAGCGCCTACTTACTGCATCATAGCGCTCTTTACACGCCATCATTTACTGGCAAGACCCAATTCAGCCAATGCATCACACTGGACTTCCGCACACCTAAGGAAGAGAAAGAGACATTTATTAAACCAAGAAAGGCATACAGGAATAACAACAATATACAACAGCAATAAGAACTACCTGAAAGACTCCAAACGGTCCGGCATCAGTGAAGTAACTAGATTGCATTCACCCACAAAGGACAACGTGCCCCTGCCAAGAAGGCAGGATGGAGAGCACACCTGAATTAACAACAAGGTGAGGAGAGGTCCAGAGGTGCTGCGGGCATACGGGGTGGTGGGGGGCTGATTACCCCAGTTGGCCAATCTTGAACATTGCCCACCTGTATTCCAGGCAGAACTCCCCCGCTGGTCACACCTGGGAACCGCAGAGAAGGATACCAGAGTCCCTACGGCTGGGTTGCGTCCCCGTGGATACCAGGTGAGCGTAACAGCCAGGCGTACTAAATCTTCATCTGTATTATGGCCACACAAGGTTTGTTTTACCTACTTCTTTTGTGCAGACAGTGTGCCACGGTTACACCTTTCTATCCACCTTCTATGAGTATTCGTTAATGATCTAAAAACTCTGAAACTTTTCTAGTGATCTACTTGTCTCACAGTGGAAAAGTATTCAACCATTACAGTACCATTTTCAAGTTGTAGCAATTTCCCATAGCACATGCATGCCCTCTTTTCTCTTTCTATTAATACACTTGTCAAATTAATTTCCATTCGTATATATTCTAACGGTATTGATTTTGGCATTCTGAAGAGTAGCCGTAATATTTTGCCTTCAAGCATCTTCAGATGAGTTTGATATTTTCCTCCCCATACTTCTACACCACACATGGTAATATGTTTGCTGTATATAGCAACATCACGGTTCTAATTGACCATCCCCCCCTGCTGCCCTATGAATGTGCTTACTGAGTTGCTATTCTCATACAACTGGTAAAAAGCCAAACAATGTTTCTACTGTATTCCCACTCCCAAGAAGAGCATTGTGATAACCCAAGCAATCACTGTGTTTTGTTGTTTAAAATGTTCAATTTGTTAATGTGCAAAGGAGTCCCATGTGTGTTTTGATTTCAAGTTTTCAAATTCAACTTGTGTTTGTTGTGGTAAATGAAAGTCTATTAAGAAATACATGTCAGTCAATTGATGCCAGCAATTTGCATTTGTGATTATTGTGTTGTGCCACTGAATTGGTGGCTGCTGTTCTGGTGCTTTCTTTCTGATTCATTGTAGAAATTTAAATAAATATACACTGTTATTTCCATACACCTGCCTATTTCCTAGTGTATGGGTGATACAGAGGGTATGTGATGAATGGTGTTATACAGGTTGGAGGCCTAACCAAATTTGAATCTGCTAAGCGTTTTGTTGTGCTACACCTTGAATCAGGGGGAAAGGAACACCCTGAGTTGAGAGTGACCGGCCAATAAACCGTGACACTTGGCACATGAACAGAAGTGGTAGCGTTCCTGTACCACATTGAGCTTCTTGCCAAATTGATTCTCCAACTTCACCAAAGCTGCCTCATACGGAATTATTATGACTTCCTCACTTCCTTCCCTCAAAGGCATCATTATATTCTTGCCCGGCAGATGCCTGAAAACATGCAACCCCTATGTGTCAATACAATTGAGGAGAGCTGCATCCTTTTGGTCATCACTGTAGGTTGCACCACGCAGAGCTTTAAGATACACCTTAAAGATGTCAATCCAAAGTTTCAATTGGTTAGGCGGTCACCTGGGGTTGCTAAAAAGCATAGAGGTGGCTTGACATTTTTTCCATCCTTTTCATACCGCCTTCCTGTCTTCACTGTACTGTACAGAATGCTATGGCAAAGTAATTATTAGTTGCTGTAGCCAGCAGTTGGCACTATTGGCTGTTGCTC